>NC_056735.1:1428001331-1428307998 GCF_019279795.1 Protopterus annectens | reverse complement strand
ATGTGACATTAATAAAAACCTGCTGGAGGGACAGATTTGTCTCCCAGAGATTACCACACCTTTGGAACAGACTTCCACTTCAAGTCAAACGGAGCATCTCATTGGCCCTCTTCAAATGCAATCTGGATGATTGGATGGATGACTGTAAATTCACCCTGAGGGTTCCACCTGTGTCCCTCTTGGACAGGGGCAATAGGTGCCAATCATGGAAATAAGTGTAAGAACCTGGCTAGGCTTGTAAGGGCCCTAGGGCCATTAACATAGTAATTTCCTATGATCCTATAAGAGAAGTTAGCCTAGTATTAATCTATGAACCTATGAATCACTGTATCAGAAGTAACATTTCTGTATACTTTACCTCTTAAAGCACACATTTTGTGATTACAGATTTGGTTACCTGAAACCTCCACATGCTGAAGGGAATAATCTGCTGACGTAAAGTTCAGCAAATAGTTAGTTTTAAATTCCCAAGGCAAGGATAGTACTCTTAGGTGAATTCTGTAGATAAATATCCAGTTGTAGTTCATTGAAAGTTTTAATAAGTTTCAAAGGAGGACAAACATCCAACCTTTAATATATAGGTACAAAATGCAGGGTTTTATGAGGATTTCACTATCATAATATGGCATGAGGCATTATTTTCTTTTTCCACTGGCGTGACTAAATGACGACTTCTCAGTTTTAGAATACAACACATGTTCAGGCTATATTACAGAGTTAAAAAAAAAGCATTATTAAGGGTCAAATGGTGAGGTTATAAAGACTGGTTAGTGATGAGAAGATTTTCTTGGATGAGATGTACACTTTAGTAGGGATGTTTTTAGAGAGAGGTTATCCCCTAAAATTGGTTTTAAATACAAAATGTGAAGTGGTTTCCAAAAGGTCCACATCTTTTTCTCCTATTTTAACATCAGGTATTAAAACTGTGGGTACTACCACAAGGGATAATTCTGACGTACTTGTTTTAAAATATAACCCTTTGTGTACCCCCCCTTATTGAAACAACTAAAAAATTGTGGCAAGTTTGTTTCAATGAATACACCAAGACAAAGTTGGGGGCTCAACCCATGGTGGTATTCAGTAGGGGGAAAAACATTAAAAAATCCTGGAGGACAAGAAAAATAGATGGTACAAGTCTTTGATGGTCAAATGTGGGTCGTAAATTTTGTCACTACATTAATGATGGGCCATATGTGGCGATACATGGACATGATTATGCTTCATCATGCCCAGGGAGATGTAGTTGTAATACTACGATGTTGGTCTATGTTGCCACATGTGTCAATTGCCATGCTTTCTATGTGGGAAAAACTGTCCGAAAGCTAAAGGACAGGATTGGTGAACATCTTAGGGCCATTAGAAGGAAGATGGGCACAATGCTCTATTCCATCACAGTGTTGGTTGTCCCAAGTTTAAAAAATTATTTTCTTTGTTATTGATCGGGTGATACCGAACTGTAGGGGTGGCGATGACAGACTTCTTGTTGAAAGCAGAGAAGCAAGGTGGCAATTGAGGTTAAACGCCACACGACCACCAGAACTTAATGAAGGTATTTCCCTCATGCCCATGTTAAAGCAGAGATCTAACATTATTCAGCACATTTACTATACTGGGTACAATGTTTATTTTGTATCCGGAACAGGTACACTATGGGGACGTAATAGTGTTTTGAATAAGTCTGACACCATAGTTTGGTATTGTTTCAAACTTCTAAAGTTAAAAGTTTTTCAGCTTGGGTATGTTTATTAGCATTGCCTGCTGCTATGTTCTTTCTATACACATGTTTTTTATATATCAATGTTTTTAATTCATGGAATACATTTTTATAGTATTTTTTATATGTTCACTCAAAATTTTTTAACCAATTTTGTTGTTTGTGGAACTTAGTGGATATGTTTAAATTTGGCTAGGTATTATATGCATTGTTAAATGGATTCTTTGATTTGTTTTATATGAAATGATTCGTACTAAGCAATTTTTCTAAGGGCGGTTCAACTAATGTTATTTTATGGCTGATGATTGGCTTATCAATTAACTAATTAAGTGTTTGTAAAAAAAAAATTTCACTATTTATTCTGTTGTAGTTAGAGGTTTATTTGACTCTGATGAAGCCAATTTCTGGCGAAAGCCCTTAGTCGAAGGAACATTTTGTTGTCAATAAAGCTGGTGTGTTCCAGGTCGTTGTTGGGATTATCTTTTTATTTTCCTATATTACAGAGTTGCCACTGCATTAGAAGGAAACAAGTTATACATATTTTCCAGACAAAACATAATTCTGGTGGCTGCAAACTTGGCAACACAAACTTTTTGCATTGAGGGAAACAATTTGCTAATGTCAGATTCATCTTGCTGTCCTTCACTGAAAGCTTCGTCAAGAAATTTCAAGGAAGAGCTAACAAATAGCTTTTTATACAGAGGTACCAAACCTAAGGCTTTACAGTCATACATTTTACTGTCTTTTGCTGGCATAACACACTATACTCAGTTTCCAGTAGGGGTAGATGGATGACTTGGTTGGGACAGGTAAGCAGTACATCTCCACAATTTTTTTAATTTTGTAGCATAATTCTTACATTTTACTTGCTCTTACTCTGTTAGACAACCAGTCATTTGAGATTCTGCTGTCTGCATTTCTTAATAGTTCTTAGGTCACACAGTGTGCAGTATGACGCTGACTACCTTGTTGCCTTGTCTGAAAATTGTATCTGCATGTCTTGAAGTAGTAGGGAGATAGTCATTTGTGAGCAAGTTCAGGTTAAGGACAGAATGGCTTTTAAAAACTGACAGCATTTATAGAGCAGCCAGTTGTAAAGGAAAGTGTAGATTCCCATGCTCCTCAGAATAACAAACAGCCTCTGTCACAAACAGGCATACATAGTTTAGTTGTGACTTGTGGCCTAAAATGTTATGTATTTAGGTGTAAAAGTTTTTTTTTTTTTTTTTTCATTTACGACGGCATAAAGAATGCACTGAAAATTTATCTCACTATACATCAGGATGTAGCTGCTCCTTTGCCACTGATGATGTTTTATTGGTAATCACGCCAATAACATTTCCCAAAACTCTCATGATGAAATGTCAACCATTTTAGAAATGCATGCATTAATACACAAATATACAAGGAGCAAAAACATCCAAAAGCAGTGAAGTAGTTTTTGCAGGTAATTCTCAGGAAAATGGTCAATAGTAAGCAGGTCATGATTTTACCATTGGTACCCGATGCAGATGACACAGCAGAGGCATGAAATGATCCTGATGTAATATAACTGTCAGCACACGGGCTACTGGGGGCTGGAATTTACTGGAGTAAGCTGGCAAAAGAAAAAAGGTATTGGGAACAAATAATTACACAGGGAAAGGTAACAGAATGGGAAGAGACCAAGAAGACATTTGGGATGCAGCCCAGAGATTGCATTCCCTATCAGGGACTGATATTCAAGTATAGGCAAAGAGAAAGGGATAGGGGAATCATAAGTGAGAGATCTAAGCTTTTAGCTGAATCTAGAACAGAAACTGCTGTTAAAAAGGGGATAATTAGTACAGCATATAAAATACTGAATAATAATTACAGGAATCAATCAGAGGAGGTCAGAAAAGATTGGGAAGAGAAATTAGATAAACAATTTACAAAGAAATAATGGGAAGACATATTTACAACTCCCAAATATGCAACTAAATCTAGAAGATTTAAGATTTTTTGCCTGGAAGTGTTTGCATAGGTACTTTATACCCCAAGTAGACTCCAAGTAATTTCTCCTCAGGTAGATGGCAAATGCTGGAGATATGATGGGGAAGAAAGAGGTATATTTGCACAAATGCTTTCAGTGTGTAACGAGATGGCAGACTTAAAAATTCCCTAAAGAGTACTCTTGTCAGGAATACTGGGCGAGCAACTAAGGAAATTATTTTTTTAGGGCAGGGAAACAGGATCTGAATTGGCTAGATGTGGTAAGGCCTTGTTAAGTTTAATTCTGGTAGCTACCAAAAAAGCAATTACTAGAAAATGGAAATCAATGCCTAAACCAACCATACTTGAAGTAGTGAATATTGTAACAGAGATAAAAGAACAGAAAGTGGGATATTTACAAAATGATAGGAGTAAATTATGCAGAAAAAAATGGAAATTGTGGAACAATACATGCAGAAAAATGTTTTGGAAGAGGAATAAGGTTTAGGAGAAGACAGGAATTGAACTGCTGTAATTCTGGACTGATTACATTATACAGAACAATACATGTGATGTATATCTCATTTGTAAATGTGAACTTAATATGGTTTGAAACTGACTTTTTACCCCCATATTGCCTCCGTTGTACGGAAAGCTTTCTATATGGCCCACCTCACTAGTAAGGGTATTTCATCCAGGGACAAGGTGGTCATAACATCCCTGTATTCTTCCCTTAAAAGACCCATTATTGAGTACAATGCCCCTTTTGGCATGTACCTCACAAAGCACATGCAGCAGCTGGAGAGACAACAGAGGTTCCACACCTGGAGAATCCAGGGCCTCAAACATCTACTCTACACAGATAGGCTAAAAGTCCTGTCCCTCTACTCGGTCTCCTACAGACTCCTCAGAGGTGACCTCTGTCTGTCATACAAAACAATCGCAGACCACGCCCTGATGGGACTGCTGCATATCCACAAGTCAAGCTTCACTTGTGTAAGCCGCATGCGTGACCTCAACCTGGTCTGTGACATCAATAGGACTTGTTGGTGGGACAGATTTGTGTCCCAGAGACTCCCCCCTTTTTAGGAATTGACTCCCTCTCCACATAAGGCAGAGTACCTCATTAAACCTTTTTAAGCGCAACCTGGATAACTTGATGGGGAACAGAAAATATACCCCTTGGATTCCACCTGTGTCCCTGCTTGACAGTAGCATAGGGTGCTGCCTTGTTGGAACATGGGCTAAATTCTTAGCTAGGCTTGTAAGAGCCTCAGGGCCATTAGCCTAGTAACTTCCTATGATCCTATGAATACTTTTATATACATCCAAGTCTGCTTATATCATGAATGATAATTCAATAAAGATGTTAAAAAAACACGCTGCCTACAGGATTTAACATACTTCCACAAAGCATTCTGGGTCAGCATCATTAAGTCTGAGATAAAGAGCATTGCAATCATTAGGAAAGTTAGGAAATTATTTCTTGTCCTAAAATCTCAGGATGTTTTTTTTTCACAAGATAGAAATAGTCAAGTGACAACATAAAGACAGGGTCACGTGGTAACCCTGATGGTAGAAGCATAAGTGTACCACCCATTAGAGCTTCTTCAATTTAGGAAGACTCAAAATGTGTTGGGGTCAAAAGGCTAAGATGACACTAAACACTGAACTTGGACACGATAGTGGTCAAAACTGACAAGATCAAATCAATCCTTGACCAAGCTATCCTTTGAATCAAGCCTGGGGGCTCAAGCCTATGTAAAATAAGCCGGTACTGGTGCAAACATTATCAACACTAAACTCAGGAACTGATGTTGGTGCCAAGAGAGTTGAATGCTCTGTGTGAAGAAGGTCCACTTGCTCCAAAATGCTTCCACAACAGAGGCCAGTGACAAGTAGAATTGTCCATACCAGAAAAAAATGTCTGTGGCAAAGGTACTGACTAAACAAAGCCTGAGGTTGAGAAGAGGGTTCTGGTTGTGACCAAGTCTGACTTGACTTCAAACTGGAATCAACCTTATCAGAAGGTCAGTGTTCTACCTGGAACCAGGGTCAATACTGAAAAAGAGACTCACTGCAATACTGTGTATGAATTTTACCTTCTTGATAATAGATACACGACACAGAGCTGAGGTGGATGTCAACATAAAATGGGAATATAAAAGTAAATGCACTTGCCATGGCAATATGGCAGCCACAAATGACACTGAAGCTGGAAAGAGAAAGGACTGCTGAATGGGCCAAACCGAGAAGAACTGGCTTGACAGTAACAAAATACATCTTTGCTCATAAAAGATAACCTCACAAATACACTTCTCATTTTAGACACTGCAAACCATAGCAAACTATAACCACGACTGATGGTGAAACCAAAAGCAGGTGAGGGCTGATGTCAGGATGAAACCGAGAAGAAATGTCTCAGCTGTTACAACAAAAATTTTAGACAAGCTCACAAATATATCTTATGATCTTTGGGAAGTGTATCAATATAAAGCCACAACTGAAATCAAAAACAAAACGGCTGGTGAGAGTTCTAAACCAAGAACGGTCATCAACTTTAAAACAAAAAGGAAATACTTGTGCTCATGAAACACAATATTAACAATGCATTTTCAATGCCAGAAGCATTAACCACAGCTTTGACCCAGAAATAAAGCAAATGGTGGCTGCCAAAACAAACAAAATGCACTCAATGTCTAATGAAAAGAAGAGGTACTTGAAAGATTGATTAGTAATCCTGAGTGCAGAAATCATTGCTCAAAAAAAAAAACTAAATAATCAATAGCATATACATAAAAAGAATCCAACAGTAAGAAAATGGTGAATAGGTTCTTAATAAACTTAATAGACAAGGAGACCACTGATAAGCTCGGCCACATCACCCAATACTGGTGGAAGACTAACAATGCCCCCATTAAGTTGATGTTCTCTGCATATCCCTTGTGAATTGTGCAGATAAGCCAAACTTTCCAATAATGACCTTGACTCACAGACTATTTGTCATCTGGAGAAGAAGCCAACTAAAAACACTGAAATCCTACTGAAAGCTAAAATTCAGCTGAACAAAATGCACTCAATGTCTAATGAAAAGAAGAGGTACTTGAAAGATTTATAAGTAATCCTGAGTGCAGAAATCATTGCTTAAAAAAAAAAACTAAATAATCAATAGCATATACATAAAAAGAATCCAACAGTAAGAAAATGGTGAATAGATTCTTAATAAACTTAATAGACAAGGAGACCACTGATGAGCTCGGCCACATCACCCAATACTGGTGAAAGACTAACAATGCCCCCATTAAGCTGATGTTCTCTGCATATCCCTTGTGAATTGTGCAGATAAGCCAAACTTTCCAATAATGACCTTGACTCACAGACTATTTGTCATCTGGAGAAGAAGCCAACTAAAAACACTGAAATCCTACTGAAAGCTAAAATTCAGCTGAACACTGAAAATTAAAAATTGTACCTGAGACTATTTACAACTGCAACTGAACCTTACAAGAAGCCAGAGAAACCTAGGGAGGGGTCCTTTGGAGCACAAGAATATAGGTATAGGGGAAGGGAATTGCCACTAAAACATGTTTTAGATGCTGAGCTGACCAAGTCTTGCTAAGCCTGGAGGCATATGCATAGAGGAAAATAGACTAGCCCTATTAAGTTATTGGCATGTGTTACAAAACATCTTGTCTTTTTTGCTTCTTTTTGTAATGACAGCTCAGTAAGTATATATTCTGGACATACATGTACTGCATTCTTCATCCCAATGAAAAGGCACTTGCCCTTCCCTAACAGAAACAGAGTATAATGCATCATGTCAACTGCAACTCCTGAAATGCTGTGAATCCCTACATTTGGTATGTGTGTATAAAAGGACACACATTACCTACTCTGATATTTCTTAACAAAGCACTTATGTAATGGCAGCAGGATACTCAGCTACTGCCATTTCAGCCTTAGGGATTTCAATACAGTCTAATCTTGAACTAGGCCACACTGAAATAACACTCTACCTTTCCTAGATTACTGTATATGACTTGCACTTCTGGTATAGTGAAAATGCAGTTAAGATATACTCTGGACAAGGACTACATTCCTTAACCTGAGATGATGTCATACACCTACCTCAAATGGGAAACAAACAAAATACAACATGCCACACTGTGACAGTGAAATAACTGTGTACTGCTATTTATAAAAAGCAATGTCTTACACTCTTTTGAGAATCCTTGATAAACCTAAAAGAATTGTCCTTGGGCATTCAGACACATAATGCACCTATGAAGGCAATATCACCAACACATATTTTGATGAAGTTTAAGCCTAATTTTTCTTTATCCTTTTCCCTCTATGCCTGCCAACCATAAATTCCTCCTCCTAAGGGTCCTGAGCTCATCTGCTCTGCTGCTACTTTGGGGATTCATGTTGAGGAAGCAAGAACCAAACAAACAGGGCCATCATCCAGGAAGCCAGGGAGGATGTGTGCTTGTTAACATCCACCAATGCAAGCAATTAGAGTGTTTCTATCTAAGGCCCTACCCTTGTCTTCTGTGGCTGACATTGGTGCCTGTTTTACAATAGGAAGCTTTTACGCTCTTCTTGTGTTGGTGAACGCTCCTACCCATTCACTAATTTTGGTTACCAGTGAGTCCACATCCATGTTTAAAAGCTACAACATGTATCCACTTTCCATGTGACAAAGCCGAATGGACCACGATTCCCTCCACACTCCAACAGGATAACTTGTGCTTTTGAGTCACTCCTACCTTCTCTCAGCCTGGCTTAAGAGCTAGTTGAATTCAGATTGTCTGTGTGATCCTTGGGTTTTATCCCTCTTTGCACAGTGCTGGGCTCAGATTAATCCTGAGTTTCACTTCAGCACACTGTCCTGGAATTTTGGTCACATTTACACTGAAAAAATTTGTATTATGCAATGAAATATATGCATGTTTTTGACTTCTTTTGTAATGAAAACTCAGCACCCATATATCCTGGACTTGTGCTACCTTTCCCAATTTGAAGAGAAGTCATACATCCATCTCAGCTGAAAGCGTAATATAATGTAGCATGTGACTGTGACAGTGAAATGCCTCGGAGTTTCTAAATTTGGTACCCATACTTTAAAAGGCCATATCCCAGTCTTAGAGAGTTCTTCACAAAACATTTAGAGAACTACAACAGAATACTTGTGTACAAGATGCACCTAAGACTACTATTCTGCTACTAAGAATTTCAATATAGTTCGGTGTTTGACTGCAGCACATTATGCTCCTCAGCACAGGGGGCTTTGCCTATGAAATCTAAGTACAGACAGAAATGTTGCTTTGCCTGGTGAAAATAGCTCCCATTTAAAATTCTAAAAATACATGAGGAACATCTAATGTCAACTATCACTGTTCTTATAGGTTCATAGGTATATAACTAGGCTAACGACCACCAGGGCCTTTATAAGCCTAGCCATACAAGCCAATCCAGTTGTGTGCCCATGTAACATGGACATCAGTTTGGAGGGGTAAGTGACATGGTTGCTAAAGGTTTAGTTGGGGGATGCACTATTTAGGGAATATTCACTTTTAGCCTCTGTCTGTCAGAGACATGGAGGCCAGATTAGGGGAAAATTTTCGATTTCCCATCCAGTGGTCAAGGTTACACTTGAATAGAGGTAGGGATGACTCTGCTTTGCATGGATGGGGATCCTATAACAGAGCACAGAGATAATTTGGGACACATATTTGTCCCAACAGCATGTTCTATTTATGTTGCAAGCAAAGTTTAAATCCTTGGAGCTAGTGTTTCTGGTGATGTTCATTTTGTGACTCTGCAAAATTCCAGCAGGGCTGGATCTTAGGATGCCTTATATGCCAGGCTTAGACTGCCTCTCAGTAACCTGCAAAAGAATGAATACAGAGAGAGGGCTTTAACTCGATCTGTATAGGACAGTGGGTTAATACTCTAGATTCTTTTGGTGAGGGACCTCTATGGATATTCCAACTGTTGCATATACCTGATCAGGTACATGCTTAGGGGGCAATGTACTCAATGATGGGTCTGATAAGGGGTGAGTAAAGTGGTACTATAACTTCCTTTGACCTGGATGTCATACCCTTACTTATAAGTTGGGCAACATAGAATGATTTTCGTACTACCTTGGCTATGTGCTGGTCAAAGGCCAGATTACCCAGTTGCCTAACAAGTGGGTTAACCATTAGGGATATATTATCAATGGAGTAATAACCTGGGTGGACATTTTCTCAAAAGGCACTATAATGCACTTCATGGCACAGAGTTTTAATCCATGGTTTTGGCACCAGTCATTTGTGTTTGTTAGACCTTCTTCCAGGATGTAAGTGTTGTGGGGGGAATCTGTGACAGCTCCACATTTGTAGCCATCTGCAAACTTAGTGGCCTTTGGCATAAGCCTTAACCTTCGAGAAATAGATGCCAAAAAGGAGCAGGCAGCAGAACTGAGATACTCCAATGGTGATCGATGTCTTGGTGGAGGTGGCCTCACTAATTTTGACTTCTTGGGTCCTATCTGTGAGCTAGCTGGCAATCCAGTAAGTTATGAAGGGATTTATGCCTGAGTGAGGTATTGTAATGAACACATCTAAGCCAGGTCTACGTAAGATGGTATACACAGCTCCCCTCATCTGCTGTCTTGGTGACCCTCACAGAAAATATTACCAGGTTAAGTAGTCATGACCTTCCTTTCACAAAATGCTGTCGATCATTTCCATAATAATTTATTCCAGGGCTTTGCATATTAGACTAGATAGACTAATGGGTCTGTAGTTTTGAAGAAGGATAACTGCTGAAGTCTTCCATTCAGGTGGTATGTAGCCTGTTTTGAGGCTGTAGTTAAAAAGTGGCTCAAGTGGTCCTCATAGGTCATGTTTCAAACAATTTAGGAGGCAGCTGAGAATACTGTCTGGGCCCATTGAGGCTGTGTTTTTCACCTTACCAAGTCCTGCCATGATGTGCTCCTTGCTAATAAGTTGGGGGCGGGTTATGCTAGTAGGGATTTAAAGGGGGGTGGCGGGGGGGGGGAGTGGAAAGTGTCATTAGAGATGAATTTGTCATCCAGCAAATTCACTGTCACTCTGTTTAGTGAAGGTGATACGATTTACCACCGGTTCAGCACACTATTGTGTGTTACCTTTAATATTTTGAACATAGTTGTAGAAGGTCTTGCAGTTGTCTTTAGCCTGCGAGGCTATCTTGACCTGGAAGATGGCCTTGTTGGATTTAATTAGTCTTCTTAGTTTCCTGTTTAGTTTAAATAGTGAGCTACTGTCATTGTGAGAGTTGCTCTTTCTGATTTTGGTCATGACTTTTTTTTTTTTGTTATATAACCTGTTAAGGTTAGGCTTCCACAAGTGCAGTTTGTTTCTGGGCTTACTGCTGGTAGATACAGCAGTCTCTATGCAGCCATTTATATGGATGCAAAAGATTTCTATACACAACTCCGCATGGGTCACTTGATTTTGACAAAGCATTGCTTAATATGATATAGTTTGCTTTAGAAAAGTTCTTAACTGTTAGTTTTGCTGGGTTTTCAAGTTGATTTTTATTTTGAAGGAGACAGCTTTATTATTCAACTTCACCAGTGAGGATGTGACACAAGAGGGTGTGCAGCACTCTACCATATTGGTAAGTACTAGGTCCAGTAAGTTTGAATATTTGTGTTAATAAAGTACAGGAATGTGTCTGCAATTTGGAAGCAGTGTACGTTTCCCATTCTGTAGAGAGGAAATTGAAGTCTTGCATGAAGAGGGCACTTGGTTGAATGGTGAGTGCTTTCAGTAGGTCTAGGTATGGGTTATGGGATTCTTGGGGCACAGATGATGACCTATAGCTTACTAGGATATGATAAGGGACTCCATCTATGGTGATTTGCACATGGATGAATGCCAGAGCATCTTCCTGTTTAAACAAAAAAGAATACTTGTTGCTAATGTAGATGGAACACTTTCACTTTTATTCCTTGTCTGCGTGGCTGATGGTCTAAATGTGTAGAAAGCACCAAAAACCTTGCACTGTCAGAGTACTTTCTGTGACTCATGCTTTGGTAATTTCACAGATGTCTACATTCTCCAGTGTGAGGAAAGCTTGTAGAGTGTGCAGTTTCTTGTTAAGGCTCCTAGCACTGAGCAGTAACACCTTTAGGTTCCTTTGGGTTTTATTTGCTATGTCAGTAGTGTTGTCAATTTGAGATTGCCTAAAAAGCTTCTAAGGGGTGGATACAGATTTAGCCAATATCCAGAAGCCTGGGGGGGCGAGGGGGACAGATGTACGGCATCCTTGGTAAATTACCGTAGTCTGTTAACCATGTCCTCCCTGCTGACAAATAATGAATCCCCCTTGAATGACACTAGAAACTAAGCCAATTAAAGTCATTTTTTTTGTTCATACTGTGGCAACATCCACGGTGAAGGTAGAATGCTTCTTAATACGAGATACATCTCTGCCTGAGACATATATTCAGAGAAATTTGTAATGTCTCTCTTCATATAATCCAGTGATGTACATCTCAGGTCATTTACACCCACATGGACTATGACAGAATCATACTGATACATGTGGTGCATTGACTTGAGGCGTTTGTAACCTGGAAGACCCTGGCTTCAGATAAACTACTGTTATCTTTTCCTTGTCCAGACTGGTGAGTGGTGCAGCTGTGTGTCATACAGTGGAGTCACCTATGACAAGAGTCCTTGGTAAAGTGATTAAATCACTTTATAGGCTTTATTCCTGGAAGTTCACTAGGTTTAGGTCTGTGTTTGGTGTTGCTTTTAGTGTCTGCTTTAAAGAGTACTAAGTCTACGCATTGTCATTTGTACGCTTAGGAGTTCTTTGATGTTTGGGAAGACGGCTTTTTACTCCATCTGTTGAATGTAGTGTGCATATGTGTTTGTGTGCTCTTGGTACCCTTGTTTGTAAGTGAGATTTTTGTTTCCAAGGAAATTGTATATGTATGTATATAAAGTGTTAGTTTCTTTAAGAATTAAAAGGTTGTCTATGACTATAAGACAATTGCTACATTATCTCAGGATGCCCATATCTACCAAGCTGGCTATGGAGACATTTGGAAATTGCATATCCATGTTGTCTGGACCTGTATTAGAGAAGGCTATTACAGTTTGAGGACTGGGTTACACAGCAGTCTCCTAGGGTGTATGGTGGTCTCTATGGTTAGAAAATAGAGTTACATAGCACTAAGATATGGTTAATAGTGCTGTTAGACATAAAAGTAAGCTGCTATAAGCTTAACTCCATGCTATGCCTCAGTAAATTACAGGTTACAGTCCTAATACTAGTTATAAACGTAAATGTTACTGTTCAAGCATTTGGGTCTGTACAGGACACTGCCAACTACCTCTGAGCAGTGAACAGCTCTGTACAAATGACCCTAATCATTGCAAGAGGAAAAACTGAAATTTAACTGTTGAGCCCTCTGGCCAATGAACATCCTCACTTTGAGCTCTTCTGGAGTGCTTTCCAACTCAGAAAGACCATGCAAACAACTTCTGCCATACAACAAGGCATTAAAATGCAAACAGTTTGGAAAGCAACATTTAGAGAACACAAGCAATTTTGTCACCAAAAGGACTCAAAATTCAGTAAAGCAGTAGCAATCAGTTAAATAATGAACTGCAAGTGTAGTAAATTGCATACAATAAAGACGATTTCAAGGCACACAAGCAGCAGCGAGATCAAGGAAAAGCAAATAAACTGTATATTGATAAAATGCAGAAAAATGCAATACATAATTTGAAAAAACATCAGTAGTCTTCAGAGATAAACAACAAAAAATAACCATGAAACTGGAACCACACAAACGTATTTTAATTTAGCACTTTCGTCTTGACAACACAAAAGACTAAATAATAAATAATTAAATTAGATTAAATTAAATCAGAATAAAACATAATTTGAACAGCCACCTTATATACCATTCAAAAACACCTGATTGGGCAACTAAAAACTTTCATTCCACATTTAAAGATATAGTGCAGTAAAATCCTGCATGAAATTATCTACACAAAAAGTTAAAAATACATAACATATAAACAAATATAAAACATTTTTTCCTTTTCTGTATGGTTTTTCATAAAATACCATGCTAAAAATTAAGGAATGTGTTCAACTAGAAAAAAATTTTCTAAAATATATGCTGTATGTTACCACATAAGAAACTGCAATGGTTTAATATTCAGAACTGGCTTTTAGTTTTAACACACTCTGAAAGGAACACTGGTTATTCAGCCCAGGAGGGGTAACTGAGTTTACTTTAAGCTGCCATTGCAGTTCCCTGAACTCCAAAAATTAATTATATGACCTCCCCTTTCAGTCCCAAATCTACGTGGTCAATCACCACGAATTTGCATGTATGTTGTGGAAAAATAATCACATGTTTTGCCAGAGAGTTGCTCTTGTCCATCTTTCTAATACTATAAACATATTGATAAATCCTAGTACGGAACTGTTTGAGAGTTTTTCCCACATAATATGCAGGACATTGTTGGCAAGATGCTAAATATACCACGCCCTGGACCCATAATTATGGACATTAACTGAGTTACATTCTAAAATGTGTTGACATTGAGTACAGGTACTGATAAATGACAATGACAGAAAAATGTTAGAACTTGACGAAACTAAACAAAATTGATAGAACTTTGCATATAGATTTGTTATTTGATTCTAAAAACAATGTGCATTTTAATGTTTTTGTAAAGGTTGACCGTGCTATGACAGAAATACATGATAGAAAAGTTAAAAAAATTGATGAGAGATGAAAGAGTATTTCAATGGTGTTGCATACTCTCCACCCCTTACTTATAAAACAAACTCTACTGTCAGTGAAGTTGAAAATGAAGCAAGGGAAGCTGAACCTATATCTTATAATCAGTCACCTTCTTACTCTGAGATGGCAGACCCTTTAGTACACCCCCTTCTGAGGAGGTCCGAGAGACTGAGGAACCAGAGGGAGGGTTTTCAGAACAGTTACAGACAGGACACTTATTACAGGGGTCAATATGTGGATCAGAAGGGAAGGGGGAGAGGGAAGTACTGAATACACTTTCAGCAGAATTACAGGACACTGGTGAGTTAAATACACTTTCAGAAGCAGAGGTCTTGAAAATTATTTTTAATACTGAAGGGGACATTAAAGTGTATAATTATAGTGAGGTGAACATCACTGAGTCTTGTGCAAATTTATTCGAAAAGGGGTTCACCTTTGTTCCCTGTAGAAAAGCCAGAATTGAGGAAGTTTTAATAAACTTTAAGTTATTCACCAGGAAAGTTAATCTGGCATTTTAAAGACACTGCTACAAGCAGTACACCTAATAGAGGTTGTTCTAGACCTAGCATATTCATACCCCCCCCTCTTTACCAATCATTTCCATCTTTGAAAAGCTGTGTGAAAGTGAAATTTGTGAGTTATTACATCAAAAAAAAAAATAACCAAGTAGATTCCTTTAACTTAACCAGGGCAGAGTCTGATTTACTAAAACAACTATGTAACAATGGTAACATCCGAATTATGAAACCAGACAAGGGAGGGGGGGCGTCGTGATTATGAACAAAAATGATTACGTCAGTAAAATGTTTTCCATCTTATTTACTGATATATATGAGGAATCTTAAGTTAATGAAATTAATAAGTTGGATATGTGTCTAGAAGACTTAAGGTTAAATGACCAAATTACCATGAAGTAAAATATCTAAAAGTGTCTTGCCCAAAAATCCCTATGGTACTTGGAATATGAAAATACACAAGGGTCTAAGAGATCCCCCACTTCGTCTAGTAGTAGATGTTAGGGCTTCTAAAACTTTTTATATAGCCCAATACATAGACAAACATACAAAACAGGTACTTTTACAACATCCTACATATATCAAGGACTCTTGGAATTTTTGGGGGGCGTATTAATCAGAATTCATATAGTGAAAACCTCATTTTTGTCACTATTGACATGGTCGGTCGTTTTTCTGTGATCCCCCATAACTTGGGTATAGAATGTATTTTTTTTTTAGTATTTGAGTAAATACACTGACTTTACACACGAGAAAATTTCTACTTTGGCTACCTTGATGGAGATAGTGCTGGAGAATAATTTAATAACATCTGAAGAACAACTATTTAAGCAGAAAACTGGAGTGGCCATGGGGGCAGCATGTGCTCCCTTCCTTTGCCAACATAGTATTGGCCTATTGGGAGTTGAATTACATTTTAAACAGTAATTTCTCAGATTCATGGACATATTTTGCACGTTTTTTGGATGATATCATTACATTTTGGACAGGTATAAGAGACAGACTAAATGTTTTTTTTCAATACTTACATACGACTACTACATTTTTGAAATTCACCATGAAACCATCGGAAGAGGAAATTAATTATTTGGACATTAAGTTATCTAAAAACAGACTAAGAGGTGAATTTTCCTCTAATATTTACAGGAAGCTCTCATATTCGAACACCTTGTTGTATTACTCTAGTCACCACCCTATCCAACAGAAAAAAATCCTTGGTAGAAGGACAATGTGTACTGTTAGCAGGGATGGTTTCAGAAACAGATTAATTTCTGACACAATGTGGGGTTTTGAAGGAAATGTTCATAAAAACAGGGTACCCGGAGAACTTTTTAAGTGATATTTTCAATGAAGAGGTACAAAAAAGACTTAGAGGAGTTTTCACCCCATTGATGGGTAAAAGGTTGAGTAACCAGTCGTTATGAATAAGAAATCTATGAACCACTTCAGTAGAACACTAGTTTTAACTTTTAACAGTGACTTCTATGATATAAGACATATAATTGAGAAAAGCTGGGTAATTTTCTCAGTGGACCCCCAACATATTAAAGTTGTGGGGGAGAGACCACAAATAGTGTACCAGAAGGATGTGTTTATAAAAAACATGATGGAAAGGGCTCAAAGGGTAAGATGATTAAGTGTGGGTCCTGTACTCAATGTCAACACATTTTGGAATGTAACTCAGTTAATGTCCATAATTATGGGTCCATAAAACTTAAAAAGAAATATTGTTGCAAATCGTAGGGTGTGGTATATTTAGCATCTTGCCAACAATGTCATGCATATTATGTGGGAAAAACTCTCAAACAGTTCTGTACTAGGATTTATCAATATGTTTATAGTATTAGAAAGATGGACAGGAACAACGCTCCAGCAAAACATGTGATTATTTTTCCACAACATACTTTCAAATTTGTGGTGATTGACCATGTAGACTTGGGACAGAGAGGGGGGTCATATAATGAATTTTAGGAGTTCAGGGAACTGCAATGGCAGCTTAAACTAAATGCAGTTACCCCTCCTGGACTGAATGAGTAATGTTCCATTCAGAGTGTGTTGAAACTAAAAGCCAATTCTGAATATTAAACCATTGCAGTTACTTATGTGGTAAAATACAGCATATATTTTAGAAATTTTTTTTCTAGTTGAATACATTCCTTAATTTTTAGCATGGTATTTTGGACAAAACCATACAGAAAAGCAAACAATTTTTATACTTGTTTATATGTTATATATTTTTAACTTTTTGTATAGATAATTTCATGCAAAGTTTTACTGTACTATATCTTTAAATGTGGAATGAAAGTTTGTAGTTGTCCAATCAGGTGTTTTTGAATGGTATATTAGGTGGCTGTTCAAATTATGTTTTATTCTGATGAAGTATTTTGCATTGTTAAGACGAAATCGCTAAATTAAAACATGTTTGTGTGGTTCCAGTTTTGTGGTTATTCTTAGTTAATTACTGGTTAGTCTTCAGAGATAATATAATCTCTATCCTTCTCTCACCAAGAACAAAATGGAAGCAGCAAACCCAAACTGGTTCCTGAAAAGCAAATCTCAAGCTCTCTGGTGATTGGTAGTCTAGCCCCAGATGCTACATCTTTCAAAAGCAAGCTGGAAAGAACAGAGTAACACTCTGAATACTCCAGTGTGCACTAACGGAATCCTTTAAAGTTTTATTCTTTTTTTTTTTTTGAAGAGGGAGAAGCCCCCTGCGTTTTCTAAACTTACATATACAAAATCCAAGATCGCTGTATCTCGGACAAAAGGGAGTATTCCAAGAAAAGGCAATACTGGACTTGGTCCTTTATGCCCATTCCGTCTTGCTATTAATTAACTCCAGAATACCAAAGGGTTACCATGAAAAATACATGCTTCATGCTTTTTTTTTTTTTTTTT
This sequence comes from Protopterus annectens, assembly GCF_019279795.1. Taxonomy (NCBI): domain Eukaryota; kingdom Metazoa; phylum Chordata; order Ceratodontiformes; family Protopteridae; genus Protopterus; species Protopterus annectens. The sequence continues at coordinate 1,428,290,108 of NC_056735.1, read as the reverse complement.
AATTTCTGATGTTATCACAGTTCATTAAATTTGTATTCTGGAAATGTCATATATTCCTAATCCTGAAAAGAAGTGCTATACCTTCCCCAAATGAAAGCAATGTACAAGATAATGTGCAAGACTTCTTCTTCTTTCGGCTTTTCCCAGTTAGGGGTTACCACAGCGGATCACCTGTCCGCTCATGATTGGCAGTGGAGTTTTACAGTGTCGAGTTGCCAGCCCGGCACCCAACCTTCCACAGAAGGCATACACACGCACACATGCACACACTCACACCTAGGGCCAATTTAGAGAGTCCAATCCACCTACAGCATGTCTTTGTGATGTGGGAGGAAACCGGAGCACCAGGAGGAAACCCACAGGACCACAGGGAGGACATGCAGACTCCACATAGAAGGCACCCAGCTGAGGATCAAACTGGAGAACCTCTTGCTGTGAGGCGGCAACACTAACCGCTGCACCACCATGGCCACCCAATAGAACTAAGACACCCTCCTCTAAAAAAAACAGAAGCCAATCTGGTGGTCCCCTGCCATAAACAAACTCTACAACAGAAGGAGGAAACTGATGCAGAATAAGGTGAAGTCTCAAGACTGGAAAACTTTTAGTTATGTACTCACCATAACTTCAGATGTTTGGGATCCATCTCGCCTACATTCTGAATGATGGGTTCGGAGCCGATCCCTCGGCTCCGACTCGGCACGCTTATGCCAAAGAGCGAAGTCTCTTACTGGCTGAGCTTACCATATCCCAGGATGCACCACTACCAGTCCCCCAGATCTAGTTTGTCCGCATACATGCACACATGCATACCCTGCTTATATAACATCGTCAGATGAAACAAGATAAAACAGTAGAACTCAAAACCGTTCAATCTCTTCTGATCTCCAAGGCAGGGGGAAGGAGGGTGGGTATTAGGAATGTAGGCGAGATGGATCCCAAACATCTGAAGTTATGGTGAGTACATAACTAAAAGATGTTATGTGATCCTATCTCGCCTACATTCTGAATGATGGGACAGCGTCCTAGCACCTGAATCCTGGGTGGCTCACTGGAAAACACTCCTGAGTACCGTGGAACCAAATGAAGCTCGTCCTCTAGATGCCACATCCAATTTGTAGTGGGAAATGAAAGTGTGCGGATTGGACCAAGTAGCCGCAGCACAGATTTCCGATATAGCGAGCTTGGAATGAAAAGCTATAGAAGTAGCCATAGCTCTGGTAGAATGAGCCTTGATAGATGTTGTAAGTTGCTTATTCGAAGAAGAATAAGTCTGAGTTATGCAATCTCTGATCCATTTTGAGACAGTAGCTTTTGTGATGGTTTGGCCCAGTTTATTATCTGAGAAGGACACAAACAACTGGTCTGACTTACGAAGTTGCTGAGTCCTGTCTAAATAGAAGCATAACTGCCTGTGAACATCCAATTTATGAAGAGTGTATTCTGCTTCATTGGAGAATTTTGGGAAGAAAACCGGTAGCTCTAGAGATTGTTGTAGGCAGAAACTAGAACAGACCTTTGGGACAAAGGATGGATTAGGCCTAAGTGATACTCTATCCTTGTGGAAAATCAAGTACGGTGGCTTAATAGACAGGGCTTGAAGCTCTGAAACTCTTCTCGCCGAAGTAATTGCAACTAAGAAGGCAGTTTTCCAAGACAGATATTTTAACTCGCATGTAGCAGCCGGTTCGAAAGGGGGAGATGTTAATGCGCGAAGCACCAAATCAAGATCCCACGGAGGTGCAGGATGAAAAATTGGTGGTCTTAATAGGTTCGCACCTTTAATGAAAGTTTTGCATAGTCTGCTGCTCATCAAAGGAGGATCCATGGATTCGTGGAATTTAGAGATAGCCGCTAGTTGGACTTTAATAGTTGAGACGGAAGATCCCTGATTAAACAAGGATGTTAAAATTTCAAGACCTCTGGGACAGGAGCAGTGATAGGGTCTAAGCCCTTGAGTTGAGCCCAGATAGCAAACCTCTTCCACTTACTAAGGTACAATTTGTTAGTGGTGGGTTTGTGGGCGAAGATAAAATGTGAACAACTTCCGGGTCTAGAGTGTGCCTTCTAACTAAAGTCGGAAGTGGAGGAGCCAAGCTGTCAATTTCAAAGATTGAAGGGACTGATGTCAAGTCCCGACTGATGGATTAGCAAGTCCGAATCAGGTCTAAAGTCCACGGATCGTCCACTGCATGCTTCTTCAGGTAGGGAAACCACACCTGACGAGGCCAGTACGGGCAATCAGAATCATTGAAGACCCCAGTTGAGAGGCTTTTTGAATAACTCTGGGAAGAAGCGGAATGGGAGGAAAGGCATAAAGTAGCCCTGTTGGCCAAGGTTGTGCTAGAGCATCCATGGCTGGTACTCCCTGATGTGGGATCAAGGAGAAGAACCTTTGGCACTTGGTGTTTAATGGAGTTGCAAATAGGTGCAGCACGGCGTCCCCATCTCCTGAAAACCTGAGCTGCTACGGTGTGGTTTAGAGACCACTCGTGAGGAGAGAGAACTGTCCTGCTCAATTTGTCTGCCAATATATTTGACTTTCCCGGGATGTGGGTCGCTACCAAGAAGCGGTTGGTAGCTACAGCCCATTCCCACACTCTCATGGCCTCTCTGCAAAGGGGTATGATCTGGTCCCTCCTTGTTTGTTCAGATACCAAACCACCGACATGTTGTCTGTGTGGATGGCGATGATGCCCTGAGGAAGAAACTTGTGTAAGGCTTGTAGGGATAGAAGTACAGCCCTCATCTCCAACACATTGATGTGGAGAAGAGCTTCGTCTGGAAGCCAGGAGCCCTGAACTAGCCTGCCCAGACAATGCCCCCACCCTATCTGGGAGGCATCTGTCGTCAGGGTAACCACTGGAGAGGGAAGAACAAAGGGGTTTCCTTGATCCAAATTGGATGTCTGAAGCCACCAGCGAAGGTCCCTTTTGCATATATCCGTAATCATGATGTGATGATTGAGGGAAGATCCTGAAAGGACCATTGCGTTGACAATAGCCACTGAAGAATCCTCATGTGCAATCTTGCCAGAGGGACTAAAAGAACCGTGGCAGACATTGAGCCTAGAACTTGTAGAACCATCCTGGCTGGGGCTTTGGATCTCGAGATCAGAGCTTGAACTTGGCCCTGTAAAGTTTGGATCCTTTCGGCAGGAAGAAAGACGCGCATCAATCTTGAGTCTATCTCTGCTCCTATGAACTTTATGCGTTGAGAGGGCAGCAAGACAGACTTTGACCAATTGAATGTAATCCCCAGGGTAACACCCAGGGAGATGGTGGCTTTGAGGTTGTCCATTAGTAGATGCCTGGTGGTGGCAGTCAGGAGCCAGTCGTCCAGATAGGGAAACACTTGGAATCCAAGACTTCTCAGGTGAGCCGTCACTACTGCCAAACACTTGGTGAACACCCTGGGGGCTGTGGTGAGACCAAAGGGCAGAGCGCAAAATTGGTAATGACTGACTCCCAGGCTGAAGCGCAGATACCTCCTGGACGCCTGATGTATCGGTATGTGATAATAGGCGTCCTTGAGGTCTATGGAGCACATCCAAACATCCTTCTCCAACAATGGGAGAATGGATTGTAACGTGACCATTCGGAATTTGGATTTCGTGACGGATTGGTTCAGTCTGCTGAGATCCAATATTGGTCTCAGGTCCCCTGTCTTTTTTGGCACTAAAAAGAACCTGGAGTAATTTCCTGATCCGATCTGGTCTGTGGGGACCGGTTGGATGACTCCTTTTTCTAGCAGCTTTAAAGCTTCTGCGGCTGCCATTTCCCTTTGACTGGGTGGTGGGTCCGGGATTCTTTTGGACGGTGGGGACTTGGCCAAGGCACTCCTCATGGCTCTGAAAGCCGGACCCCCAGAATCCTGGGAGTGTCCGGTCCCCTGAGCCGTGATAGTCGACGGAAGACCCGCGCGGCACCGAGGGAGGCTCGGAACCGAAAGCATAGGTCCCGAAACATCACCCCCGGGTCCAGCCGAAGACGTCCGCGTACCAAACTCGGACCCGAAGGCCCGGGTTGGAGTAAGGGTCGGAGCCGACCCTGAGATCTCCATCGGCTCCAACAGAACCTGCTCCGACGGAGCCGAAGCAGTCGGAGGAGGAATGGCAATGGGGTGGGCCAAGGCTATCGGCTCCGAAGCCAACTGGGTCGGAACCGAAACAAATTTTTGGAAGACTGGGGACTGGAACAGTCTTTGGAGCACCCTGTCTATATCAGAATCTGACATCCTCGAAGACCGAGAGGAAACAGAACGGGTCCGAGACGGCCTCTCCAACGGCCCCAAAGGGCTAGGGGACCGGCTCCGAGGCGACTCGATGAATATCGGCGCCGAGGGAATACACACACCAGATTCCATCGGTGCCGAGGAGGAAGTGTCTGAGCGGGCAACCTTTGTCGGCTCCGAGAGCAGTGGAGCCGACGAAGATGACCCGCCTCTCGATGCCCCAGCTATCGGCTCCGAAGCCAGAGGAGTCGATACTGGTGGCATCGAGGCAGACCGTTCCGACCTCGGCTCCGAAGTCCTTGGAGCCGAAGGAGAGGCCTGCCTTTGTTTCTTAGCGATCGGATCCGACGGACTGGTCGGAGCCGACGCCCTTTTCTTTTTGGCTGGAGAAGGAGAGGATGCCAAAGCTTCTTCGAAAGAAGGTTTAATTAATCCCTTAAGAATTAATTTATTTTTCCTCTCCTGGAGGACCCTTGAGGAAAAAGCGTGACATACACTACATGATTCCTGTAAATGCTTTGCCCCTAAGCAATACACACATAGCGAGTGATCGTCCGTGATGGACATTTTGAAGCTACATTTTACACATTTCTTGAAGCCCGAAGGCCTAGGATTCTGAGACATTATAGAAATTTTCAGAAAGTAACTGTAAAGAACACTGGTGACAGACCTATAATAGGCTTACAGTTTACACTCGCAATACTCTGAGTTAGTTAAACACAGCACAAACTCTGTAAATGTAATACTTTCTCTCAGTAGTTCCTCTTTAAGGAAGAGAAATATAAGAGAAACAGAACCAAAGTCACCTACAAATAAAAAGACCGGGAAAGGCCTTTCCAGACAAGAGGTACTCCTAGTCCACACTCACAACACAAAAATTCACCAAGTGAATTTTATCAAACACACTCAAAACACAAGAATAGCTGTTAAAACAGCTTTTTGTAGAGAATGAAGAAAATCCTGACAGAAAAACTAGTGAAATAATCACTACTTAACTCAGCCAGCTCGAGACCACGTCTTCACTTGTTAGCGGCAAACGAGATCTGGGGGACTGGTAGTGGTGCATCCTGGGATATGGTAAGCTCAGCCAGTAAGAGACTTCGCTCTTTGGCATAAGCGTGCCGAGTCGGAGCCGAGGGATCGGCTCCGAACCCATCATTCAGAATGTAGGCGAGATAGGATCACATAACATCTTCCCTTATCACCCTCAACAAAAGGTTGAGATCCCTCATCAAATCCTCTAAAGCTAGCTATGAAAACAGAATTGCAGCAGATAGTAAAGACAACCACAAGGCCTTCTATAGTTATGTAAAGAATCTCCACAGGAATACCCAGATTTGCTCTGAGCTACCGCACAATGGTACCTCCTATACAGAGCCAACAGATATTGCCAATATACTGGCCGACAGATTCAGTGCCAACTTTAACCCCCCCCCCCCCCAAAGGACCAATCACAATACCAGTAGATTGACAGGTACCCAGTATTACTGCTGCACAGGTTAAAATAGCACTGTCCCAGGCCAAGACTGTGACACTGAAATGACTGCATACCTATGACAAAAAGGTTGTATTTCAAACACCTTTGAGAGTTCTTGATAAAATTCCTATAGAATTATTTTTGGATAATCAAGTATACAATACAGCTATGATTTGCTTTGGGATTTCAATACAGCTCAATACCGAATTCAACTGCAGCACACTGCTCCTCCAAAAACAGGAAACTGTACCTTTGACATACTTGCACACAGAAAAAAGATTGTCTAGTCTAGTAAAATACATATGAAATATAAATATATGAATTTTATGTCTGATATGAAAATTCAGTACATATAGATTCTGGGAATGTGTCGAATTCCTAACTCTGACAAAGTCATATAACCAATTCTAATGGAAACCAAGCATAATGTGACATATGCCAGACTGTCACTGTGAAATGGCTATGCAACATTTTAATCATCCCTGAGACTCCTTGAACAAACTTTCACAGATTTATCCCTGAAAATGTACAGATGAAAAAAACATCTATGATAGCAATTTTCTCCAAATGGATTTCTGTGGAATACATTGTTGAATATGAACTTTCCACATTTTTTCCTGTCAGCACAGTGAGTTTTGGTCATGGCATGTTTATCATGACAAAACAAATAACCATTTACATTTTTTAGAAGTGTGCTACATTGCCATCCTTGAACAGAAGTTGTATACCACTGCTAATGGAAGTGAAGTATAATGCAACATGTCAAAACGTTGGCGTGAAACCTCCATGAATCCTTCAATTAGATATGTGTATAACATAGCTCAAAAATGTTTAGGCAAACATAACAGGAAACCTGGATGCAAAATGCACCTAAGACATTTACTCTTCCTTTAGGAATTTCAATGCAGTTCAGTACTGAATTGGAATGAATGACACTGCCCCATTTCAGCACGAGGAGTCCTGTCATGCTATGTCTGTAGAAACACAAATTATCCTTTGTCTGGTGAAATATACAAGCTTTTACTTCTGATTTAATGAAATGACAGCTCACTAAAGGTTCAGTGTAGATACACTACCTTCCTAATCTTGAACTGAAGTCGAACACACACAGTACTTAGTGTAACACTGGAACTTCATTATCCTTAGCGAAATCCACAAGTTGAAGTAGACGCGCTATCAGGGAGATCCAGTCCAGCAACTGCAGCTACTCAAACTCTGGAGCTCCTTTCTCTGCTCCTATGATGCTACTGTTTCCCCTATATTCCTCAGACTGAGTTTGCTACCTAACTTATAAGAAATAACTAAGAGGAAACAGAAGTATGTGGAACTGGAGGACAGGCTTTAGAACACACGTACAAGGTTTGACTTGTCAGTGTCATGAGAATTTAAAGGGGGATGGTAGATGGATCATCAAAGTGGATGGACTAAGAATAATGCAGAGCCAGCATTATAGAAAGTACATAACTACCATATGTTACATTATCCTGTCAGTTCACTTTGATCTATCGGACAGAATCCCCAGCTATTCTTCGGTAGAACCAAGACAGGATGCCTTTGAGGACAGCAGCTCCAAAGGAGAGCCTCAATCTAGAAATCACATCCAACTTACAGCATCTTACAAACATGCACTGGAGCCCAGTCACTTCAACACAAAAAGCAACAGAACAGTTTTTAAAGAATGCTGTAAAAGCTTAAAAAGATCTTGAAGTGTGTGTCCTGGGTTTGGATAACAAAGTCTTGTTGCTTAATTGGTAAATAAATGTAATACAGTTGGATAACCATCTTGACAAGGGAACTTTGAATAGTTTCTGCACCAACTTGGGGATGAAAAGTTGGTAATCTTTTCTGACAGATTTGGTGCACTGCAAATAAAAGTGTAACTGTCAATGAATATCTAGAGAAAGTCTTTTCCTTTATTAGAATACTGGGGGGGGGAACTGGAAGTGGAAAATCTGGTTTAGAGAGGATTTTGAAGTGGCCTTACGCTAAAAAGGAAGGGTTTGTTCTTATGGAGTTTCTCTTCCTGTAAAGGATTACATATGATGGTATAAAGGAGAGAGTGTGCAGTTCAGAAGTTTGTCTAACTGACAACTGTTACTGCAAGCAATGTTTTCCAGGAAAGACACTTCAGGTCAGTGAAAGAAGCAGGTCCAAATGGAGAACAGGTTAGAATCTCAAGTACAGAATCAAGGTTCCAAGGAGGATTAAATGACTATAACTGGAGTTCTCAGAAGGAAGGTTCCTTTGAGAAATCCTTTGCATAGTCTCTGTGAGGCCAGTGTTTGAGAATAGAAACCTGGGTGGAAATTGGAAATGACATCCAGCTGAACTCTGATGGTAAAAAAAACTGGAACCTGCATCAAAAAGGGTTGATAAGAATTGTAAACATGAGATAATTGGAGCAGAGACGGGCTTCAACCCATACTGAAGTGCCCAAATTAAGAATTTCTTCCATTAATTCATATTTACCTTATTAGTTGTTGGTTTCCAAGAGACTGAAAAAATCTGGACCACTTCGGGAGAGTTGAACTGGTCCCTGGTCACTAATGGAACTGGAGAAACCATGCAGATGGTCTGTGAGAAAGAATGTTCACGTGAAACAGAAGATTTGGTTTGCGATGTAGGAGCCAAGGCACCTCATTCAGGCAAGGTCATAGCATGGGGAACCATACTACCCGAGCCAAAAAGGGGTTATGAGGACAACATGAGACCTTGCACAGCAATGCTTTCTGAAAAACATGTTGCCATCACTGGTAAAGGGGGACCATGAAGTAGTCCAGGATGCAACAATAAACAACAGCATTCTCATTATCTGTCACTGTGGAGGGATCAGGGTGAAATACTGGCTGCACTTTGTTGGTTAGAGAAGCAAAAAGTTTGCAGCAAGGCTGGTCCCAGCAACAAAAAATGTATTCATGCTGCTAAAGGGTTGAAGGACACTTGTGAGGCACCAAGATACATCTGCTGAATCTGTTTGCCAGATAGTTGGTCCATCCCAGAATATGCATTGCTACCAAAAAGTGCTATGAGGAGATTGACCACTGTCACACCCTCATGGTCTCCTGGCACAGGGTTAAGACCTGATTCCCCTTGGCTGATATAACATACCACAAACATATTGTCCAGATGGACTGAAATCACCCTCTTGAAACAGAGGTCATGAAAGACTGGGATGTCCACTCTTATCTCCAGGAAACTGATGTGAAGACTGACTTCCAATTGGTTCCACTTACCTTGAAATGTTGGCTCCCTACTGAAATGTTTGCACTCAAAATGCTGAGTGCTGACAAGTAAAAAAAAGTCCGAAAACCCAGGAGAACAGCGAATTGCAAACATTGCACTTCTCCTTTAAACATCTTTTCTGCATGGGAGCAAGCCCCTGCACCCCCTCCAATGTGAGGGCAAGCCCTCCACATCCCCAAACTTATATATATCAACTCCAAGATCATCATACCTTGGAGAAAAAGGGAATATCCTTTGAAATGGCCATCTCAGACTTAGTATATGCAAGTCTATATTGCTGGCCATTCAGTCTCCCTGCTTTCAGGGCTCATTCTAGTGGGCCCCAATGTTTCAAATGGTTAAACTATCTTCTACTCAAAACACTCCCCCCCATCCCAGACTGGTGGTATCTAGAGTCACTGTGACCCTTGTAAGTTGAAGAATGAAAGGTCTTCTGGCTGGAATACTTGGAGACTGAATCTACCAATTCAAATGCTGTCTGCAGAGAGAACAGTAAATGGGTTTTGTTCATTGCATCTACCAGTTGAGACACTGCATGCTTAAGGTCCACTGCAGTACTCTCATATAGAATCTCTCATGATGAACCAGTTGCACTGAGGCCACCATTAAGCTCAATATTTATAGTACGAGAAATGTGGGGAGCATAAGTATGAAAACTGTTTGGAAATCATGGCCTTCAAAATCAAAATCATATATTTTGGGAGCCTGACAATTCTCAGTCTGGTGTCCAGATGGCATCCTATGAATATTAGACATGGTGATGATTCCAACTGCGACTTTGCAGTGTTCACTGAAATGGCAAAAGACAGACATTAATGAAGCAAATAATATCTGACTATAGTGATAGACTCCATTGTTGTGGTAGCTAGGAACCAGTCATTCAGGTATGGGAATATACAGATCCCTTTCGACCTCAAATGGACTGTAATGCATTTGGTGAGCGCTCTGCGGCCTGTGGTGAGACTAAATGGCACTATGCAAAATTGGCAGTGATTGCCTCCCAGCCTGAAGCAAAGATACCTTCTGAACACATTGACAATCTTAGGCAATAAGAATCACAAAGGCTGAATAAGCACAACCACAGTTATAATTCAAAACACTTTCTTTATGTAGTTGTTTAGGCTGTATAAGTCCAGAATGGACCTGAGGTCCTTTGATTTTTTTCAGGAGCAAAAAAGAATTTGGAGTAGACTCTGGGCCATCTCTGGTCTGGTCTTGTGGGACCTCTTGGATGTCTCATTTTTGAAGGAGTTGAGTGACCTTATTTGCCATCATCCTTTTCTGTAGGAGGGGTACATCTGAGAGGTGCAGGGTCAAGGGTATGGGTTTCCTTGTAAACACCACTGTGTAGCCTCTGGACATAATACTCCTTACCCAGTTGTCCTATGTAATGACCATCCATCTAGGTGAAGAGAGAGCTGACCCCCGGAAGCAGGACAAGATGTTAGGCATGAAAAGGTTACTTCCCAGAGAAAGGATGCCAGAACTCCAGACTTTGTGGACTCCATATGCCCATTGAGTGAAGTCTGTTAAAGGGGCCTCTTCTGCAATGGCTGCCCCTATCTGAAAAGGAATCAAATAAAAAAAAGTTTGAACTTTCTATGCCAGAAACCTTTGGAACATTTCTGGTTCATAGCAAAGGATCTTTGAGGAGTTTCAATATGTACACCTATGGCATACACTGCCTTTCCTTCCTGTTCACTTTTCAGTAGTTTTTCCTTGATTTTAGGTCAGTCTGGCAGAGCTGCTCAGAGTCTGGTGACCTTAGCCAGAGATCTCGAGTGAATCTGAACTAAACCTAAGGCAACCACTGTTTTCAACAAAAAGTAAGTCAATTTTAAAGTTGCATTACACTTTTTGAACTGCATTTTGCTTAACTGCTGCTTCATTTCTGCTGTTTTTTACTGCTAACCTCTGCACTTTAAATTTCTAGTACTTCTGCATTTCTTAATTCCTTAACATAGGCTAGATTCGGACTTGCTGAATCTAGTGTTTGGTTTGACTGCAGCACTAAAACCATCCATCTTACATTAAGAGGGCCTCCCTGCACCCTTGTGGCAGAAGTGTGTGGCTCAGAAACCATCTTAGTTGGGGTTTGTTGGAAAAAGGCTCAGTCTTGGGCTTTCCCATTGGTTAGCTTGCTTTAAAAACATTTAACTTTGCTTGTATTTAAGCATCACTTTTGCGTATCGCTCAACAGTGTTTGGCACTACTGTGTACAGATGTACAATTTTCCCTAGATATCTGCTAGAGAAACCAACTTAGTTCCACTCTCTCTCTGTGCACAAAACAGGTGCACATTGCTACCCTGCGAGCAGCTCAGCTGCGCATTCTGAGGTGTTGACACAGTCTTCCACCCCAACACTCCACAGAATAGCCACTTCTGTTAGCCTTACAGCAAACCATCATCCATCTAGCCCATCCCTACTAGTTACTATAATATATAACTGCTATAATGGATGGAAAGCCTGACAGACATGGGCATACGGAGGCAATGTAGCAATTGCCTCATGTATATTGACAACCACTTCCTCCTAAAGCAAAGAAATACAGTGTATGAGAGATGCAACTGCACCATGTAATTAGAATAAGTCCTCTCACACAACAATAAACGACAACCAACAGGTTGTCAAAACACACACCTCTCCTCTCACGGAAGATAAGGTTAAGACACATAAATCCACATATGCTGAGGTACTCACTAAGACCCCACACCTAAAGACCAGAGACCTCCCAAGAGCAAAAACACATACACACACACGCGCGCACACACACACACACACACACACACACACACACACACACACACACACACACACTGGTAGATGAACAGATTCCACCACTACACATAACACACATATCAGTGTCTCAACAATTAAGTCCCTAAGGCAAAACACCTTAAAACATAATGTTTTGGTCATAGGCAACTGATTAATGAGACACAGTGATGCCCCCCTCACCAGGTTGAACAAGGAGAGAGTCACAGTCCGCTGCCTGTCAGGTGCCAGGATCCATCAAATCATCCACAAACTCAAGTCACTCAGCAACATTTACCATTATGACTCTGGCATAGTACATATTGGAGTGAAGACTTGAGGTATACCTCTCTGAACTATATGAAGAGACACATGACTGAACTCTCAGATTATGTGTCCCAGGCAGGTATGTCTCTAGCCCTAAACAGCATTCTACCTTCACATAGGATGATGCCACAATACAGACAAAAATTATTGAGTCAATAATTGGCTTAGCTTCTGGTGTCACTCCAGGGGAATCCAGTATCTGTCAGCCTAGGAAGACATGGTCGACAGTCCACTCTGCTTTGCCAGAGATGGCCTTCACCTGTCTTATGAAGGATTTTGGATATTGGCAAAGATGCTTACACCCCCCCATAGTACCTTTTTTGGGCAATATCCAAACAACAAAACTTCTGATGTAAAGAAATCACTAAAGACGAACTCACGGTCATGCTGCTTAATGCTAGGAGCTTACACAGTAAACTGCACTCCCTGGAAGCACTCCTCAGTTTGGAAGATGCTGACTTCTGTGCAGTCACTGAGACTAGGTTCAACGCTGCCAAGATATACAACAAAAGAAAGAAACTGATATCCAAGAACAGGAGGGATCTTACTCAACAGAGGAAGGGTATCGTCCAAAGCTAGAACAAGCAAATCAGATAGCTTGTAAAGTCCTCTAAGACCAGTTATGAGACTAAATTAGCACCCCTTGCTAAAGGCAATCATAAAGCATTCTTTAGCTACATCCAAAACCTAAAATGGAATGCCCAGCTGTGTGCTGAACTTATAGCGGATGGTACCTCTCACACTGAACCTGAGCAATTTGCAAACCTGCTAGCAGACAGATTTGGCAATAACTTCATCCCTCTGTCACCAACAGACATACCCCAAAGCATTCCTGACACCAGTCCTCTACTGAATATTTTCAAAAAACAGGTCATACAAGTGCTATCCAAGGTCAAAAACACGGCCTCTATGAGACAAGATAACATCCCAGGCTCCTTACTAAACAATCTAAAACAAGACCTAGCGGAACCACTCAGCACTCTCTTTAACCATAGCCTGAGCACTGGCTTTGCTCCTGCAGAGTGGAGAACAGCAACAGTAATCCCCTTACACAAAGGAGGTCCATCAACTGACCCTGGGAACTACTGACCCATAAGCCTAACCAGCCTTATCTGCAATACAATGGCAAGAATCATCATGGACCTTATCCACAAGGTCATAGGCAACCTTCAATATCTTGATTCGGCCCAGTTTGGTTTCAAGAGTAGATCTTGCTTATTGAACCTGGTGGACTTCTTTGAAAATGTCACCAAAGTCCTGGATAAGGAAAAAGCAGTACATACCACAAATATTGATTTAGCCAAGGCCTTTGATAAATCACCCATCAGGTATCAATGCGAAACTTTCCCACCTGGGGATTAACACATACATCATTACATGGGTAGCCAACTGGCACACTGACAGTACACACACTGTCAAAGTTGGAGAGTCCAAATCCACCAGTAGACCAGTTACCAGTGGAGTACCACAATGATCTGTGCTGGGCCCTCTACTGTATGGAATAGATTTCCCTGAAGTCCAGGTGAAGGTTGATGGCTTGTGTCTTACCACGTCTGCAGATGACTACAAACTGGGAGCAATCAGAGTGTCCTCCAACGATGTTAACATATTACAGAAGGGGCTGACGCAGACAAATGATTGGTGTCAAAGACACGGGTTAAAACTTAACACAAAAAAATGCTTCATTATCCCCTTTGGTATTAGAGAACTGAATCTGGCTGCTGCACAAGGAGAACTCACCAGGAGGAATACTGGCTCTGGCACTAAAACATGTGCTGAGAAAAGAGCTTCATGCATTTGAATCATTGTGCCAGCTTAATTAGCTCTAGACACCCTTATCATTCTGGGCCTTGACAAAGGTTCTCATGATATGATCCCAATCTATGTTCATTGAAGGAATTCCACAGACCTTGTAGACCTAAGGGAGTATGTGGAAGGAGGACAAGACCCAAGATATCTTGAAAATTCCTACTCTGAAGAAATACTGCTGGTAATTCTCCAGCGGTTTAATCAAAGATTATGATAGTCCCTAAACAAAATGGTCCTAGCAAGGGTAAACTATACAGCTCAAATGTAGGTGGAGCCATAGCCTCCTGTGCAATTTCATTCTGGGAACCTTGACAGAGGGACAGGATCTCAGTGCTCTGTCTTCAGGTATTCTCTTCTTCTTATCCTCTTTCTTTTCCTACTTCTTTTTCTTTCCTCACCCTCAGAGGTAGAGGGCAAAAAGCCCTTTCACAATGAGTTGATTCTCACACTCCTGTAAGAAGCATGGCCCAAAGATTGCACAATTGTTGCAGGAAGCATCTAAATTCCCTGGCCCCAGGCATATCACACAAAGCTCATAGATATCCTGTGGCAGGATACATTGACCACAGCAGGCAAACTTTATGAATGACCCTATCCAGTCAAAATTAACCCTATGAGAAGATATAAAAATATGCAAGTTTTCTGGGAAATTAATCTAAAGACATCTGCATTAGGGCGGCTGTGAAATTATGGCAATAAAGAAACAACCTGAATGACAAAACATGGGTTGTGTTATCCCTGGTTTGCAAAATATAAAACAGGTTAGTTTCATTTCCTTCTGCAAACATACTGTCTCAACAAAATGTGCTCCATTATGAGGTGGTAAATTTTCTTTTACTGAGAAATAAAAACCTGTGATTTCATTGTTTATACACAGACATACACACTCACCATAAAACATACTATCTCTGACAGGCAAGAGCAATGACAGTTTCTGTGGTCAGTGGCAACTTTTGTAGACACAAACTGCCTTTTCCCCAACTAACCATTAGACACCAATTTCTTATGTATATCTCTTGATATTACATTATGATAAGAATGAAAGAAGTGACTACAGCATTGTTTTCATCTTGTTGCTCTCAGGCACATATGTTTGGCCCCATACAAGACATCAATAGTCATTTAATAATGATCATGTACCTACCCTTTGTAGTTACATATAATCTTCCCTCCTAAGAGATGACACTTTCTTTGCACATCTCTAACATTTTATTGTGATGAAACTGAGAGAATTAAAGGCAATGACTATGTGTTTCAGCTTCATGCTGTCTTACATTTGCGCTGCTCTCCCAGTCAGCTTTTGTCGAAATTTAATCTACTTCCTGTTAGCTTATACCAACAACCACCCAACAAAGACTATGCAAATATATCTTGCCTTCAAAGATAGTCATTTTCTATATACACCTTTGATGTTTGATGGTGAAGAAAGTGAAAGAAGTAATGACCACTGCAATGCATCTGAACTTACTGCTTTCAGAAGCTACCCCCACACACACTCAGACAAGCCATATCAATGACTGTTTAACAGTGGTCATGAAACTGCCATTTGCCTTTACATATAGCATGTCATGCCTGACATGTCTCACCCCAGAATGACTGCCACTTAGTCTCCTAGTGTGACGCATGTCTATACCTTTTACAAGGGGATGCTTAAGTAATGGGCTTGACTGCCCAACAGTTTCTAAATGATTCCATTATGGTGATTATTCTTCAAATGTCAGAGCATTGCATGAGACATTAAGTAACAGAATTACTGCTGCTAAGAATAAGGTTCTTAAAAACTGCAAAGTAAGAAGCAAACTGCAGTTTCATTATATGAATGCTAGCAATACAGATTTGTGATCTAAACTTAAATCTCACCATTTTATTTATAAATTACCATTCTTGTCAGGCTGCCAATTAACAGCTTTATTTGAGTATAATAGACTGAGCTGAATACAGTTGTTACTGTATCTGACTAACCAACTGTTTCTGTACAGCAATTAAAGGAACTTCAGAAACTCAAAGAATCCCTACCAAGAATTCAGAATTTTGGGGACATGCATGCATCCTCAAAGGCACAGACATCATGACAACTTGTAGCTATTTTGTGCTTGAGAGATTCTGTGTCATCCTTCATTTTAGTTCTTCTCCTCTATCTGTGGGGAGAAGAGCTGTCACAGGATGCTGAATGATAACTACAACCACCTACTACTCAAATTCCTCCAAAAATTATTTCTCCATCTGAGTTCCTGCCTTACATACAGAAAAAAACTTTCTTAGCTGCTCTTTGTGGCATAGCTGTGACTGATTCAACAGACATCTGGATACAGAAAGCCTGTAAGTATACAAGTATACTTTTTGGCACTTGATCTGTTATAAGTGATAGTCAACAAAATTGCTGCATTTATTAATTTGCTTGAGATTTCTTTTCTTGGTGTCTGCATTCTGTGTTAGTTAACAAAAACTGCTGCATTTATTAATTTGCTTGAGACTGCTTTTCTTGGTGTCTGCATTTTGTTTTCTGGTTTACTGATAGTTAACAAAACTGTAGTGCTGTTATTTATTTGCTTGATATTTCTGGTCACTTTCTAGATCCTGTTCAGCTGGTTTCATAGTGGGGGTTGTCTATCTTCTTTTGAAGCCAGCCTATCCAATGTGTGACCACAGCTTTTTGTGTTATCTGATTTTCTGAGGCTCTTAAGTTTTCCTTTATACTACTGTATAAGGAGTTACAATTCTGTGAGACAGGATAATTGTCTTAGCTGTTCTTTGTCGCCTAGCTGTGACTGATTCAACAGACATCTGGATACAGAAAGCATATAAGTATATTTTTGGCACTTAATCTGTTATCAGTGATGGTCAACAAAACTGCTGCATTTATTAATTTGGTTGAGATTGCTTTTCTTGGTGTCTGCATACTGTTTTAGTTAACAAAACTGCTGTGTTTATTAATTTGCTTGAGATTGCTTTTCTTGGTGTCTGCATTTTGTTTTAGTTAACAAAACTGATGCATTTATTAATTTGCTTGAGATTGCTTTTCTTGGTGTCTGCATTTTGTTTTACTGATAGTTAACAAAACTGTAGTTCTGTTATTTATTTGCTTGATAAATATTTCTGTAGAGTTTTATACCTAAGATAGTGTAGCTAGTAGTTGTAATAATTTCCCACCCTCCCTACTGGTGTCTTGTTCTTATACTTGATGGCTTTGCAGTTGCCCTCCTCTATTGTAAATTTGATCTGGAACACTCCTCCCAGTCTAGTGTCATTAGCTCATTCTGCCTAATACAGAAAGGACATTTGAGAAGGCCAACCCAGTTAGGTTCTTAACCTTGAATTATCTTCTGTTCCTCCTTTCTTCCTTTCCACTTTACTAAAAAAACTTTGCTAGAATCTCCTTGTGTTCTGACTGAATATGCTTCTCAAACAATCTGGAAATATAGAGCTGATAAGTATATTTTTGGCACTTTTTAACTGTTCAGATTTGAATAAAACAATAACTGAATTCAGTTCAGAATACAGTTTGAATAAATTGCATTTATTTAAACTGTATTTGCTTTAATATTGCTACACACTCAAGTGTGCTAGATTGCACAGCACTTTAATTATTTTTAGTGCTGTTTTAGCTGCTTTTCTTTAAAAAAAAATCTAGGCTTGTTTCCTGCCTTTCCTATAATCTAGTCAGGATACAGATTTGCTGTATCCAGGACTGTTTGTAAGCATCTGAGCCCCCCCAAGCCTTTCTGTGTTGGAGGGAAACCTTCTAGTTTAACAGTTGGAGTGGTAAGCAGTAGGTACCTATCTACCACAAGAGGAGTGGTTTCTGGCACAGAAGTTGTAGTTTAGTGGCTGTTTGGGCAGTTTTTCCATCTCTTTCAACTTTCTGGTTTAAAAGCCTGTATTTGCACTTGTTTTCCATCTTCCCTGTAACTAGTCTAATCCAGATACAGATTTGCTGTATCCAGGACAGTTTGTAAGCATCTGAGCCCCCCCCCCCAGCCTTGCTGTGTTGGAGGGAAGCCTTCTAGCTTAACAGTTGGAGTGGTAAGCAGTAGGTAGCCTATCTACCACAAGAGGAATGGTTTCTGGCCCAGAAGTTGTAGTTTATTGGCTGTTTGGGCAGTTTTTCCATTTCTTTCAACTTTCTGGTTTAAAAGCCTGTGTTTGTGCTTGTTTATCACCTTTCCTGTCACTAGTCTAGTCCAGATACAAATTTGCTGTATCCAGGACTGTATGTAAGCTTCTGAGCCCCCCAAGCCTTTCTTTGCTGGAGGGAAGCCTTCTAGCTTATCAGTGGGAGTGGTAAGCTTTAGGTAGCCTACCACAAGAGGAGTGGTTTCTGGCCCAGACATTGTAGTTTATTGGCTGTTTGGGCAGTTTTTCCATCTCCTTCAACTTTTTGGTTTAAAAGCCCAAGTCTGCACTTGTTTCCCACCTTTCCTGTAACTAGTCTAGTCCAGATGCAGATTTGCTGCATCCAGGTCTGATTGTAAGCTTCTGAGTGGTGCCAGAAAGTCTGCTCTTCAATTTTTCCCTTAGATCTGCTAGTTCTCTCCTCTCCTGCACCTTTACGAGCTTATTAGTCTAACACTTCACCAGACTTCTTGTAGCAATTACTGTAGCACACAAAAGTGCTGCCAGCACTAAACGTTCTACAAGGAAACAGCTCCAGTACTTATTATTATTAATGTCCACCCCTCCAGGCACATCTAAAGGTCAGTTCCCTGTGCTTTCTCCTATTAACCTGGTGAACTTGGGCACCCTGAGGCAATGTAGCAACTGCCTCATGTACACTGACAACCCTCTCCTCTTACCTCCCAACACTCAGTCTTGCGAGAGATGCACTTATATATCCAATTTGGAAGCCACGTACTCTCCGTAATAGCTGGTCAAGAGGAGAAGGTCAACACTTGCACCACACCACATGGAACACATAGCCCTCCAGAACACACAACATCACTGCCTTCACATAAAAACACAAACCACACACCCACCTTTGTGGAGGCTCTCAATAAAAATCTACCCAAACAGCAGAGACATTCAAGGCAGAAACACACTCGACCACCACAACACAACATTAATCATTAGACACATAACTCTCCTAAACAGTGAGCCACTCAACCAAAGTCCCTAAGGCAAAACAGCATGCCCAACACACTAGTCATAGGTGACTCAATAGTGAGGCACACTGATCTCCCACTCACTAGGTTGAATAAAGAGAAAGTAACAGTCAGCTGCCTGTCAGGTGCCAGGATCTGCCACATAACGCACTCAGGTCCCTCAACAACAGGTACAAATATGACTCTGTCATTGTACATGTAGGTGTGAATGACCTGAGACATGCCTCCCTGGACTACATGAAAAGAGACATTTAGGAGCTCTCGGATTATGTAGCCCAGGTGGGTATAACCATACCCCTGAGCATCCTCCTACCATCACCCAAAATGATACCACAGTCCAAGCAGTAAATTATTGATTTCAACAACTGGCTAAGTTTCTAGCCTCATTCTAAGGGGATCCAATACCTGGCTGCCTGGGATGACATGATTGACATACTTCGATGCATTGTCAGAGATGGCCTGCATCTGTCACCCCTAGGCTTCTGTATACTGGCCAAGGCTCTTGCCACCCCTATAGTGCCTTTTTTAGGTGGTGTTCCAAAGACCAAATTACCACCACACCAGCTACAAACAAATGCAATCTGAGGGTCATGCTGCTCAGTGCTAGAAGTCTAAATCTCAAAATGCACTCGGTCGAAGCACTCTTAAAATGGAGAATATCGACACTTGTGCTATAACAGAGACGTGGTTCAAGGCAGCAGAAAGCACCCCTGCACTACCAGACTATAACTCATTCCACACCTTTCGGCCCCAGAACTTGGACCGAAGCTCTAAAGGCAGTGGTGTTTCCATATTCATAAAGGATGCTCACACCTCCAGACTGGTAGCCCACCATAATACATAAGAGATGCTTCAGGTGAAGCTAACATTGGGTAATACAGTGATTCATGTCGTAGCCTGCTATAGGTCCCCAACCATGTCCCAAGACCCACACTCCATGTTCCTAAGCACCCTGGAGAATATTAGGGTCCAAGCTAACACTCTCATACTGGGCGACTTCAACTACCCCTCCATTAACTGGGAAAACTACTCATGTACCAATACACTTGCCCAATTGTTCCTGGAATTCATTAATTCCAATGCCATAGACCAGCTCGTTCTTACCCCCAGAGGTAGCAACATCCTTGTCCAGGTCATTACTAACATGGGTGACCGTTGCTCAACACCAATAGTCAACTCCTCTCTGGTTAGATCCGACCACAGACTAATCACCTTGGAAATCCACATCCCCACCCCCAGCAAAGGTAACCACCATGAAAAACTTCTCCAAAGCTAACTTCGGGCTCCTAAAAACAGAGGTGGCTAACTTCATGGCACCCATGCAAATGGGAATAGTTGCATGACTGCTGAATCATACACCAATGTACTGTATGAACATGTACACAAATGCATGGATTTCACCATACCCAACAGAACCAAGATGCTCTCCTCCAAAAACAGGAAGCCAATCTGGTGTTCCCCTGCCATAAACAAACTCTACAACAGGAAGAGGAAAGTGATGTGGAATAAGGTGAAGTCCCAAGACTGGAAAAACTCCCTTATCAGCCTCAACAGAAAGTTGAGACAACTCATTAAATCCTCTAAAGCTAGCTACGAAAGCAGAATTGCAGCAGAAAGTATAGACAACCACAGTGCCTTCTATAGTTATGTAAAGAATTTCCACTGCAATACCCAGATTTGCTCTGAGTTACTTTACAATGGTACCTCCTACACTGAGCCAACAGATATTGCCAATATACTGGCCGACAGATTCAGTGCGAACTTTACCCCCCCCCCCCCCAAAGGACCAATCACAATACCAGTAGATTGCCAGGCACCCAGTATTACTGCTGCACAGGTTAAAACAGCACTGTCCAAGACCAAGAATACAGCTTCTATGGGGCCTGACAATATCCCTGGCTGTGTTCTAGATGAACTACAGAGTGAACTGGCACCTCACCTGTGTGCCCTGTTCAATCACAGCTTCACCTCAGGCTTTGTCCCTACCAAATGGAGCACTGCTACAGTCATCCCTCTCCACAAAGGAGGAGCAACTACAGACTCTGAGAACTATCGCCCCATTAGCCTGACGAGTCTGACATGCAAAGCTATGGAACGCATCATCATGGACCTAATAAACATGGATATAGAGAATCTCCAAACTCTGTATCCCACACAGTTTGGTTTTGTGAAGGGTAGATCATGCCTGCTCAACCTGGTTGACTTCTTTGAGTCAGTCACCAGAGCTGTGGATGAAGGAAAGGTGGTTCATACAGCCTACCTTGATCTGGACACGGCCTTTGATACCATTCCCCACTCAGGAATCATAGAAAAACTCACTAAGCTAGGCATCAACCCCTATATCATTAGGTGGGTTACAAACTGGCTCACAGATAGAACCCACAGTGTGAAAGTAGCTGACTCCAAGTCAGACTGCTGACCAGTCACAAGTGTAGTCCCAAAGGGTTCGGTCTTGGGTCCTCTCCTGTCTGGTATCTACTTCTCTTAAGTCCAGGCCAACATGAAGGGCTAAGGCTGATAAAGTTCGCAGACAACTGCAAGTTGGGAGCTATTAAATCATCAAGTGATGCGGACATCCTACAGAAAGGCCTCACTGAGACCCACAACTGGTGACAGGACCATGGCCTTAAGCTCAATGCCAAAAAATATGTTGTCATCCCCTTTGGGAAAAACCTGGTTTCCATGAATTACCACATCAATGGCAGTCCAATGAACAAAGAAGGCATTATAAGAGATCTGGGAATAAAGGTTGACAGCAACCTCTCTTTTGACCACCACATTGCCACTGTGGTCAGAAAGTCCTTCTGTGTGGCACATCTCATTACTAAAGGTTTTGCATCCAGGAAGAAAGAGGTGATTGTCTCCTCTTCTCTTCATTCATTAGGCCAATCATCGAGTACAATGCCCCATTTGGCATGTACCTCACTAGACACCTGCAACAACTGGAGAGGCTGCAAAAGTACCTCACAAAGAGGATCCTAGGCCTTAAACACTTGTCCTATATGGACAGACTCAAAAAACTCCAACTATTCTCTGTCTCATATTGCCTACTTAGAGGCGATCTCTGCTTGACTTACAAAGCCATGTCTGATCCAGCTCTGTTAGAAATGCTACATCTAAAGAAAGCCCAATCCCTCTGGACCACATGATCCAGAGACCTCAACCTCATTACCACAATCAGAACATGCTGCAGAGACAGGTTCATAACCCAGAGACTGCCCATGCTATGGAATAGACTTCCCATACATGTCAAACAGAGCACCTCACTTGCCCTCCAAGAGAAATCTTGATGAGTGGATGGGAAATAGAAAATTCACCCCGGGGATCACTCCAATGACTCTACTCCACAAAGACACTGGGAACTAAAGTCGGGTGGCACAGTGCCAGGGTAATGATATATGTTAGGCTTGTAAAGGCTCCAGGGCCATTAGCCTAGTACACACCTATGAACCTATAAGAGTAGATCTATGTATTGATTTAAATTTAAATCAGCAGATCTGCCTTCCTTCCCTTTAGCCCCTTCTTCATAGAAACAACATCCTACTTTTGCATAAGTAAATATTTGGGTTAATGCACTTTATCTTAATCTAATAATTTTTTTTTGTGAATGCAAGTGGATTTTAAAAAAGAAGACACCACAATGTAAAATACTTTTCGTTAAACAAGTAAATGTTCAGTGCCAGAAGAGAAATTTGGAGCTGGAGGTAGCTCTGCATTTTTTTTTCCAAACTTCATTATTAAATTTACATGTGACAAAGGCAAGCTTACATTTATATAAATGAAAAACTTACAAACATACAAAATTATATCACTTTAGTTACAAACAGTTTAAATCACAGAGACCATTGAAACAACTGCAGTTGTAAACATTATACATCACTTATAAACCATCCAGTCATTGTTAGTTTAGCATTATATAGCTCATTCAAATCCTGCCTCTTAAACCTCATATTGTTCCCATAATTCCCATGTTTTTCCTATGCAGTTTGCTCCTTCCCTTTTCTAAAGGTCCCAATTCCAGTTGTTTTATCTCTGTTACTATATTCACTACTTCTAGTAAAATTGGTCTAGACTTTGATTTCCATTTTCTAGTAATTGCTTTTTTGGCAGCCACCATAATTGGAGTCAGGCAATTCCAATTCTTTAGCAAAAGTAAAAAAAAATCCCCCATTCAGTCCAATCGACTCACCCAGCATCTCCGACAGAGCAGTCTGCAGGGAATCCCAAAAGTCTGCCAGCTCATCACACTTCCAAAAAATATGTTACTCTTTCTTGCCTATCACACCTCCAACATTTGCTATCCACCTGAGGAAAGAGTCTACTTGGGGTATAAAAATACCTATATAAACACTTCCTGGTAAAGGTACTAAATCTTCTAGACTCTGTTGCATATTTTGGAGATATACATATATCCCCCCCATTGTCTCTTTGTGAATTGCTTAACCAATCTCTCTTCCCAATCCTTTCTAAGCTCCTCTGATTGATTCTTATAATTATCATGTAATATTTTATATGCTTTACTAATTATTCCTTTTTTAACGGCAGCTTCTGTTCTAGATGCTATTAAAAACCCCACCAGTGCTGGTCTTTCATTTAGAAGCCCCCTATTAATTTCTCTTTGCCTATACTCTGTTATCAATCCTTGATAGGGAAGGCAATCTCTAACCTGCAGTCCGAATAAATTCTTGGCCTCTTCCCATTCTATTACCTTTCCCTTTCTAGTTATTTGCTCCCAATACCTTGGTTCCTTTGACAGTTTTCTCCAATAAATTCCATCCCCCTCTTGTCTGTTATCTACATCCCTGACCACAGTCAACCCTATCGACAAAATCTCTCTTCTCAATTCTCGTTCTAGTTTGGTTCTTAGAATAGTCCCTGCTATTTTATGACTGTAATATTCTGTATGATTTTGGTTGTTCTCCTTAAGCATCTGCATCCACAATCCCAAATCTCTCTATTTCTTGAGCTTCCTCCCTGTGTCAGCATCATTCCTTTCCACTTTGAATTATAGTTTTCTGCTTGTTCTATGTATAAGAGCCTTGACTGTGTTGCTTGAAAATACCCCCTCAATTTAGGTAATCCTAGTCCACCTTGTTCTATTGGTACAATCAGCTTATCTGACTTGACCCATGCTGTCTTCCCTTCCCAGATGAAATCCTTCAAATCTTTTTTAATTGCTATCCACAACTTGATAAATGTATGCCTGACCTGTGTATAAGACTAAAGGGGCTAAAAACATTTTAATGGCTTGTATCTTAGCATCCATATAACAAAACTTCCAGTTTCTCAATTTTTGTATTATCTTCTATTTAGTCTCTTCCCACATAATGCTAGCTGCCACCACAAAGTCATTTCTGACCCATACTCCTAAATACTTCATTTTATCATGTCTCCATAAATATGGACATTGTTGGGCCAATTCATGTGTGGGTATATAATTTAGCACTACTGCGTTTGTTTTAGCTTCATTCACTTTATATCTCAAGAAGATATGAAACTGTCTTAAAATGTTCGACAACACTGTAATGTCCCTTTCTGGTTTTGTCATGTATAAAATAATATCATCTGCAAAGAGAGACAGCTTTTCCTGACTACCATACCATTTATATCCTTGAATTTCTGAGTCTCTTATTTTCTTTGCCAATGATTCTAAATATAATGCAAAAAACAAAGGCAAAAGCAGACAACCCTGCCTGGTTCCTCTACTCAAGCATAAATTATCTGAGAGAACCCAACCCACTTTATTTCGCTCCTGTGATCCCTCATACATTCTTCTAATCAACCTTATAATTGCATCAGGGAACGCAAATGCTTCCATTGCCCTGCTCATGAAGTTCCAGTCTACTCTGTCAAATGCTTTCTCTGCATCAAGACCCACTAATAAAAGTGGTACGTTCTTACAATGTGCTTCCCTCTGTATCATCAATATTCTGTTAATATTGTCAAATGTTTGCCTCCCCTCTACAAAACCACACTGATCCATATCTATCAATTTAGGTGTCATTTTTGCCATTCTTGTAGCCATTATAGACAAAAACACTTTATAATCATGGTTTAGTATTGAAATGGGCCTGTATGAAGCTGGATCCGATGGATCTTTACCCCCTTTAGGTATTACCATTACCATCACCTTCTTCCAGGATGCTGGTACTTCTCCTCAACATACTGTTAAACAAAACCTTCCAGATCTTTATCAGTTTTTTCCTTCCTAACTTCCAAACTTCCACAGGAATACCATCTGTTCCTGGGGATCTTCCTGTAGATTGGTTATACATAGCCATTTTTATCTCATCCATTCCTATCCTCACTGTTAGTAATTGAGCCTCTTCTACCTCTAGCTTTGGCACATTTAATTCTTCCATAGACATTTCCATTTGTACCTTTTCTTGATTTCCATATTTCTCTACTTTATACAATTTTTCATATAATTTCCAAAATAGTTCTAATACTTCTACAGGTCTCTTGTTATCTTCCTTGATACTCAGCTTGGTGACTGCCTTTTCCACTTTTTGTTGCCTGAGTTGTTGTGCTAGAAGATTTTGTGCTCTAGAATTATCATAAAAAAACAGTTGCTTAACAGCAATCTTTCTAAACTCATGCACAGTATTGAAGCAATCCCTTATTTTCTATTTAGAATGATGCAGTTGCTCCTTTTCTTGTTCTGAGAGATTCCCTCTATTTTGCAATATTTTCACATTTGTCAATCCCTCTAAATAATTATTGTTACTGTTTAGCCACATCTCCCTTTCACTTATTTCCAATCTAGTTTTAAACCCCACTTTAATTTTATCCCACTCCTTAGCTATGTTTTCAGAAGAAAATCTATCTTCTCTAGTAGCTCCTGAATTAATTTCACAACCTATTTCTTAAATCCCTCTCTTTTCAACCGGTAGGTGGGAAAGCACTAGTGTCTTATTTTTATTTCATTACCTTGCATTTTTATTTTAGTTATTACTGGTGCAGGATCTGAAATAGTTATTGGGTATGTGTTCCTGTGAGATACAAATTTATCTAGCCTAGCCCAGTTTTTGTATCTTGGTGAGTAATACGTAAACTGACTCCAAACTCCTAATACTGAATTTGCATCTTCCATGCCAAACATTTTCATATATTTTTCAAACATCTACCATCCCCTGTTATATTTGCCATGCCAGGCCCCCCAGTCAAATTTAAACTGCTGCAAACCAAATTCCAATCTCCACCTATAAGTAATATTCCTTTATGAAAGCTGATTACTTCTGCCAGAATTTTCTTAAGCTCCATTATAGCAGTTTTAGAGGGGATGTAAATGCAAGCCAGTGTAATCCTCCTCCCTAACCAGTAGCTCCCTTAGTACTATGTATCTTCCATTGTCATCTTTTTTTCCCTCTTCTCTCACTATTGGCTCTCCTCTTGCAATTAATATAAGTACTCATCTTTTCTTTTGCCCAAAATATTCCCCTGAATAACCATCCTGAAAACCTTTCTTTGTCAAATTCACATGTTCAATTCTTTCCAGGTGTGTCTCCTGTAGCATAGCTATTTGCACTCTACATTTTTAATATAGTTCACTACTCTTTCTTTTTTATATTTATCTGTAAGACCATTTAGATTGAAAGACATTACAGAAAGCATCATTTTCTTATATAGTTTGTATTACCACCTTTTAAATATAACTGCTCTTTTGCTAAATGTCTAGTTCCAACTTTTACGTTACATGTATATACTGTTCGGCAGGTTGGTCTTTTATACAGTTGTTTCATGTCATGTCCATTTGCACCTATGTCACGTCTTACATAACTTTTAGTTGTTTGAAAGCCCTCAAACAAAACAACCACCCCCCCCCCCAAAAAAAAACCTCCTAAAATCTATGAACTTTATAATAACACAGAAAACTATGTACATCTTGAAATACTGAAGTTTTTGGTTCCTAATAAGAACATAAGTTCTAAGCTGATAGCTACACAGACAGGGTAAAGTTAACCAAAAAGAAAGGTTAGTCATGCTAAGATGCATAGTACAGCCTGTGCTATTAGTAAGTGCTATTTGATTTGTTATGTCTCTATCACTCTCCCAGTTGAGAAAACACTTGAATGCTTTCAGTAAACCCTTTCTCCAAGCTATTTTTTTTATCAAATTGTCTTCTAGTGACATGTAAACCAGACACAAAACTGCTAAGGGTACCTTGTTTATCAGAAAAACGCCTCACAATATTCAATATTCTTTTTCATTTACATGCTCTGTAATAAACTTGTTACTGGATAATGCCTAGGGTTTTTACCCAGTCATTTCCCTATGCAAGCATGGGAAAAAGCACACTGATTTTTCTTTTGTCATACACTCTTAACCAGACCCTTCCGCTCTCCACCCATCTCCTCTCCTTCTCGTTCTTTTTTCATTACAGTGCCTACATTTCTCAAACCTGGACAAAGAAAAAGAGGGAAGAAGCGTAAATAAGAAAAAACAAAAACACCTGTTTATATTAATATCCCAATTGCATTTTACAAAACTAATAGAACTTCACTTCAAGTCTAACTGGTTTTCTATTATCTTTAAAGTTATCCCATGTGGGAAAACCCCTGATTGTTTTCAAGGAACATTATGTACTAGCCAATTTTGCTGTTCTTTTTTCTTCCTTTCCCTCAGCCAATCCCCTTCCACCAGACTGTCTCCAGTTTCTCTTTATCAGACTGTCTCCTTGGATCATGAACAGCAGCTGCAGAAATGCTACTTATTATACATGTTTGCTAGTGCTAGAAAAAAAAATGTATATTATACAATGACTAGCCATTAGCTTTCAAAAACAATCACTCTGATTGGCCAGCCCAACCAGCATGCCCGCTGTAAATCTAGGAATATACCAATGGGAAAAGGTTCGGTTGTCCGGACTTTTTCCTGTTAGTATAGCTCGTATTTTTTTTTTTTACTTTTTTTTTTTAATACAAAACGAAAACGGAAGACATTTTACGTTTGGGAGATGGCACAGACAGAAATAAAAGAATAATCTGGTACATGCTACAAAAGTCAAAAAACTTACCTGATTATCCTTTTATTTTGTCTGTCCCAACTCTCCCTAACTTAAAAAGTCTCCCAGGTTCTTTTTTTTAAATTGATTATGACAAAGAAGAAGAAGAAACTATGGAGATCTTCCTTTTTCCGTTGCTACCTCTTCACAGCCCTGATGTACTGCATAAGCGTTGGAGCACAAGTCCCATACACATGCACAGTACATCAAAACAAGGCAGCAGTATACCACCAGCCGCAGAAGAACACTAATGCACTGTTATACAAAGACATTAAGAAAAATACGTTTTTTTTTTTAAAATAATGTCATTGTATAATAACAATAACCAACTCTGTGGTTGTGGTATACTAAAATTTACCCACGGTTGGCTTTATTTAATTACTCGAGCTTCGCCCTCATGATTAAACCACACCAACTGTGGGTATATCTTAGGGTTACCACCCTTACGTTTTTTTTCCAGACTATCCGGAAATCAAACTGATTCTCCTTTAGTCCGGAAAACACTGTGCAAACTCCGGTATTCTGTTTCAAAAAGGAAACAGACTATTGGAGTTTGCAAATCGGCTGATTTACTGTGCTTAGTAAATCATCCAAAAGGAGGCAGCAGGAACAGAAAAAGGGGGCGTTCCTCACCACGTGATGTCATCATGACATCACACAATGGGCAGAATGTGGGTGGGGTAGGGGGTAGGATAGGCGGGGTTACTGATGCGAGGGATGTGGCTTTACTCTGGTTTTAGCCATGATGAACAGTGGCAACCTTAGTATATCTTCAATATACCACACTGACACTGTCGGTTATTGCTATAATATTCAATAATCTTTCTTCACTTACTTGCTCTCTGTTTTAAAACAAAGGTCCTTAATCAGACATTTCCCTGTGCAAGAATGAAAAAAGAACACTAATTTGAACACTGTCATGCCCCCTTAACCAAGCTCCTTTTTTCCTTTTTTTTTTTTTGTTAATCATTTCACTGCCTATGTTTCTCAAAACTGTGCAAGAAGAAAAAGAGAAGAGGGGAGAAAAATAAACAACACCTGTTTAGAGTTCCCATTACACCCAAAAATAGCATGCAAAGTAAACCATGCAACACAGATACAATACTATTAAGAAAAGAAAGTGTTTTCTGTACTTACAGTTAGCATTCTCCCCTCTCTTCCTCTCCCCCAAAGCATTTTTCCGAACATTAATGACAAAGTAAGGCATATACTTGAGTCCCCCACTCAACAAACAAATTTTGAAGAAGTCCAATGCTTCCAGATTTTCTTGTGCTGTCATATTTCACAAATATAATTAATGCTTTGTAATCCTACATTAAGTAGGTCCCTATTAAATTAACGAAAGTTACAAATCCAGAACGCTCACATGAGCAAAAATGCCGCAACTTGCAGTGCAGTGAAGATCGGGATATTTGACCTTTCTTCACTGTATTGCGATCTCGGAGTTGGAATATATATTTAGTGGGGGGCACAGCCCCCCACAATAAACTTTATAAGTGGCGCCATTTTCGGGATTTGTAACTTTCGTTAATTTAATAGGGACCCCATTAAGTTACTGATTATATTACTGTTCTTCTCCATCACCCAAATCCTGTCTCTACTTCATTTCCAACGTACTCTCGATTCCTGTACTCCCTTCCTTCTCTCCAACATTTTCCATTGAAATACTGGAAAAGGTTTCACAGGTGCAGGATCTCTCTGTGGTCTTTATTACCAGAGGAGTGAGAAGCCAAATTTCCTTCTGTTTCACAGTAGAGTTTTTGTTGGGACAAACTTTTGTATTTCCTCCTCAGCATACACTTCATCAAAAAATGATTTTGTCCCTCCAGGGAAGAATACCTTGAAGACAGCTGGATACAGGAGTTTGAATCTTACACCTGCATCTCGGCATTCTCTGAATAGAGGGATGAATTTACTTCTCTTTTGCCTGGTGTATAATGAATAATCATTTTCCACAAACACACTGCTCTCACCTACTTTCAGTACTTTGTCCTTCTGCCACAGTTTTGACAAAATCAGTTCTTTCTGCTGGTAGGATTGCATCCTTAATATTAAAGGTCTAGGTTGCTTTCTTATAGCTAGATTTGGAGCATACCTACAATGTGCCCGTTCAACTAATAAGTCCTGCTCTGGAATACCAGTCCAGTTGCTTATTTGTTCTTTCATAAATTTAATGCAGTCTGTTCCTTCCAGTTTATCTGGTATAGCTGAAAATCTCAAGTTTCCTCTGTGCTCTGTCCTCTAATTCTATTATTTTTTGAAACATCTCTTCCTGAGCAGTCTCATATTCAGTCAGCCTTTTCTTCATTTTGACCTCTGATTTTTGCAGCTTTATCATCTCATCTGAATATCTATCTAAAGGTTCTTCCTTTTGTTCCAGCCTTTTGTTGTTTGTGCTGATGTACTCTATCAGTGTTTTATTTTAACCAGGTCTATATGTTGCTGTCTTATATCATCCTGTAGGTTACTGGATGTCATGTCTTAAGGTTGCAGTACTTTTTGCTGAACAGCTGCAGAACTCTCTCTAGTCGGCGTTTCTTTCTCATTTTTTGTAGCTGATTTTTTTCTAGGTCTTCTGTATTTCTTTCTTCCTGGGATCCAGGCAGTGTACTTACTAGCCAGTTACTGAAATTCCCCCATAAACACAAGTCTACTGGCCTTCAATGTTGAATTTCTGTTATTACACAGGGAGAGCTAGAAACAAGTTATTACTCAGTGTGAAGCCATCCTGGAACTTGAGATAGCTCTGCATTTTGATCTTATGTTTCCATGGAAACAAGCTGACTAAAGGTGAAGGCAATAAATCAAAAGATCTGGATGTTGTTTACTGATATAAACATAACATTAAAAGGTATAAGGGTAATCAGTTCAGTAAAAATAAAGTTTGAAATTAATGGAAGTGAATAAGATAGCAGCTTTTCTGGTAACTAAATACTTTAATTCATTCACTAGAACAATGCATAAATTAGTTTTATTTAAAGATAGCCAGTACACTTTTTCTTGAGGCTTAAAGTTAATGTTTTCTAAAAACATACAAGTTGTTTTTCACATCTATGAGGGTAATAAATATAAGACAAGAACAGACAGCAGAGGATGTAATGTGTCTTAGCATGGATAACCTTAATTTTAGGTTAGATTTTGCCTGTGTGTGTAGATGTTGATTTGGCACAATTATTCATATAAGGGGGGTTAAACTATTATTTGAAGATGTACATAGTTTTGTGTGTTTGTTTTAAGTTAACGGGATATGAACAGGTTATGAGGTGCTCTGGGGGTGTGCTTCTTTTTCTTTTTTTGAAGGTTTCATCAACACAAAAAGCTTATAAAATGTGGCACAGGTTCAAATGGAGACAACAAGAAACAACTGTATAAAAGATCAACCTGCTAAACATTAGTGGATGCAGGTAACACAAAAGCTGGAAATAAGACATTTTAAAAAAGCTGTCATATATAACAGGTGGGAATAATAACTTCTTACATAATGGCTACATTAAACATATTATTTTGGAATGTGAATGGCCTCACAGGTATAGACAAAATGGAAAATGTACTGAATTATACTAAGAAATGCAGAGTACAAATAGCAATGTTGCAGGAGACATGCTAGGAAAGAATGGATGTGAATTTGATTAAAACATGATTTCAGGAAGGCTATTCAGCAGAGTAACAAAGGAAGAGAGGAGTACTCATACTAATTCATGGAGCAGTTCCAATAGTGACAGAAAACAAAAAAAAGACAGTAATGGTAGATTTGTGGTAGTAAGGGACTAGTGGCAAGTGGGGAGGATTATGCTAGCAGGTATTTACATTCTACCTAGAATGACTACTATGGAAATTAAGACAATTTTGGGAGAAATACTTAGCTTTCAACAGGGAATATTACTTATAGGTGGGGACTGAAACTTGATTTGCAACAGTGAGGATGTATCTGGGGGATCATATTAACAGTTTTATAACAATAGTTTAAAAGGAGGGGAAGCACCAACATCCTGGACGAAAGCTATGTGGGCAGCAATGCCTAAAGCAGATAAAGACCCATCAGATCCATCTTCATATAGGCCAATTTCAATTTTAGATCATGACTATAAAGTGTATAATTCTATAACAGCTAAAAGAATGATAACGGTATTGCCAAAACTGAAAGATATGGATCAATGTAGTTTTGTGGAGTGGAGACAAACATTTGACAACATTAACAGAAAAATGGTGATCCAGAGGGAATCAGAATATAAGAAAATACTGCTGTTATTATTGGGCCTTGATGCAAAGAAAGCATTTGACAGAGCAAGCTGGGATTTTATGAGAAGGGCAAATGGAAGCATTTGTATTCCCAGATACAACAAAGTTAATTAGAAGGATATAGAAGAGCTTGGAGGCAAAAATTAAAGTGGGAGGGTTCCTCTCTGATGAGTTGTATGTAAACAGAGGAACCAGGCAGGGGTGTCCTCTTTTCCATTTCTTATCTGCATTATATTTAGAGCCACTGGCAAAGAAAATAAAGGACTCAGAAATTCACACATATAACTGGTATGGTAATCAAAAAAAAAGTTTAATTTATCTGAGATCAATATTATTTTGTACCTGATAAAACCAGAAAAGGACATCTCAGTACAGTGGAACAATGACAGTTTCAAATCTTTTTGGAATATAAAATTAATGAAGACAAAACAAAGGCTATAGCTGTACACTATGTGCCCTACATGAATTGGTTCAGTAATACCAATATTTATGGGGACATGATACAATGAAGTATTTAGGAGTATGGGTTAAAAAGGATTCTGTTATGGCAGGTAAGGGTAAGTGAGAAGAGACTAAATAAAAGATAATACAAAAACTAAGAAGCTGGAAGCTCTTGGTTATGGATAAAGACAACAAGATACAAAGAGTGAACATGTTTTTAGTCCCTTTAGCTTTATAAACAGGTCAGGCAGAGGAAAAGTTGTGGACAATAATCAATAAAGATCTGATGGATTTTATCCGGGAGGGCAAGTGGGATAAACTGATCCTTCCAATAAAACAAGGTGGTTTACGAGTGCCTGATTTGAAGGGATATTTTAGAGCAACACAGTTAAGGCTCATATACATAACACAAGCAGAAATCTACAATTCAAACTGGAAATGGATGATGATGATGAACCCTGAGGGGGGGGGTCATGAAATAAGCAAAGAGTGGGATTTTGGATACAGATATTTAAGCAGAGCAACAACAATCAAACGGAATATTATATTTATAAAGTCACAGAAGGTATTCTAAAAACTAATCCAACACAAGAATGAAGAAAGGAAATACTGCAGACAGGGATGGCTGCAATTAGGGGTACAATGAATACGCAAGAGTGAGCTGGAATTTATTGAAGAAAACTGGCAAAGGAACCAAAGTACTGGAAGCAAATAACTAGACAGAGAAAGGTAATACAGTGGTAAGAGGCCAAGAAGACATCTGAAATGCAGGCTAGAGACTGCCTTCCCTATAAGGGCTTGCTATCAGTGTACAGACAAAGAGAAAAAGGATAGGAGATCCTTAAGTGAAATAACTGATCTGGTAGAGTTCTTATACGAATCTAGAACAGAAGCTGTTGTTGAAAAATGGATAGCTAGTAGGGTATATAAAATACTGCACAATAACTATAGGACTCAATCAGAGGTTATTAGAAAAAATGGTAACAGAGACTGGATAAGCAAGTTAGAAGGAAACTCTGGGAGGACATATGCATGGCTCCCAAATATGCAACAAAGTCTAAAAGATTTAGGATTTTTCTTGGAAGTGTTTGCAAAGGTATTTTTATACCCTAAGCAGAGTCCAAAGAATGTTTCCTCAGGTAAATGACAAATGTTGGAGATGTGATTGGGAAGATAGAGATAACTGGGTACATATATTTTGGGAATGTAATGAGTTGGCAGTCTTTAAAAATTCCCTACAGAGTACTCTGTCAAAGATACTGGGTGAGAAAATTGGTGTACCTAAGGAAATTATTTTTTGAACTAGTATAAAAGATCTGAATTGCCCAGACATAGTAAGGCCTTGTTATGCTTAACTTTGGTGGCTGCCAAAAAGCAATTACTAGAAAATGGAAATCAAAGTCTGAAACCACTGTATTTGAAGTAGTCAATATTGTAACAGATATAAAAGAACTGGAAGTGCAAACTTTAGAAAAGGACAGGAACAAATTACATAAAAAATGGAAATTGTGGGAACAATACATTCAGAATAATGTTTTAGAGGAGGAGTGAAGTTTAATGGAAGCAGGAATTGATCAACTTATGTAATACTGGATTTATGATAACTGTATATAAAAAATACATGTGATGTGCATTTTTTGTAACTGTAAACATACAAACAAAGCCAGAAAAAATGGAAGGACAAAGAAAGCCCACAGTGATATCCTATGCCACAGTAATAATTCAATAAAGGTGTTAAAAAAAGAAAAGGGTCCTGGTTCTACTTCTGACACCACAAAGATTCTCTCTTCCATAATGAAACATAAGATTATGTAGTTGTTGGTCTTCTGTGAGCAAGTCCATACTGTGAGCAAGTCCATACTGTGAGGTAATGTGTGACGACTGTGACTGCCAAGTGGAAGAGAAGAGGGAATCAGTGCTGTATGGGTCAAAAGGGAGTCACCAGCAAGTTCATGATTTTGTGACGACCTTTGGTATCAGTGGCATGGTAGAGTAAGTGTATAGAAATCTCCCCTTGTGAGACAAATACATGGTGTCCTTCTTCCATGGTTACAGCTAGTGCCCTAGAACAGAAACGATTTAACTGCCTGTTGTGGGTAGAGGCAAAAAGGTCTATGTGGGGAATACCCCATTGATGGGCAATGTCCAGAAAGGCCTCTCTATCTAGCATCCATTTATGAGGCTATACCCTGTCCCTGCTCAGTGCATTTGCCACTACGTTCATTTAGGTGGTAAGTCTTGATATCCCCCTGGCTTGTTTGTGTACCACATGTGTGGTACTGTCTATAAAGACCCCAAGGGAGGGACTGGAATCCAAAGATGATTCAAGGACTAAACGGACAGAATTAGAGCCTTCTTCTCTTTGATGTTTACATGATCTTTTCTTTCATTGGTTGATCAAACACCAGAGCCTTGATGTTGTTAGAACAGGTTCCCCATGACAGGTTGGAAGCATCTGTGCAAAGCTCCTGGCAAGAGGCAGGAATCAGAAAATGCATTCTAGGGTTGAGAGAAATCTGGCTGATCCACCAAAGTAAACGTTTCCTGATACAGGGCGAGAGTGGGTGGGATCTTGAAGTCTAAGGGGTGACGGTGCTGAAGCTAAATTGACTTGAGGTACCACTGTAACTTCCTTATGTGGAGTTTGGCATATGGAAGTATATGAATGGTTGATGTCATGTATCACAGACTATCAAGTACTCTCTTGTTGAGGTCATCTGCATGGAAAGAGAACTTTGTCCACAGGAAGGAAAGATAATTTTAAAATGTTGATCCTGAATCCTAGGAATATCAGGTCTTGAGAAGGAGTCAAAACAGGCATCTTTAAATTAAAAATGAGCCTCACACTGTGTAGAAAGTTCATTGTGAAATTGGAATCCTTCATGAGAGTTTCCCGAGAAGAAACTTGCAGAAGACGGTCATCCAAGTACAGTAATAACTGGATTCCTTTTAGTCTGCAGAAGGCAATGACATGAGCTAACCACTTTGTGAAGACCCTTGAGGCACTTGAAATGCCACAGGATAAAGCAGAAAACTGAAAATGCATTGAAGAGACAGAAGATTTCAAGTGTTTTCTGAAAAGATGGTGGATAGGAATGTGAAGGTAAGCATCTTTCAAATCCAAAGTCACTAGCAAACACTGAGGGAGAATCACAGGGAACAAAGATTTAAGTGCTCGCGTTTTGAAACTTGGAACATTCAAAAAGATATTGGGAAAGGACAGATGCAGGATTAGCCTCTAGATGCCCTCCTTTCTGTGGACTAGGAACATCCTGGAGTTGAATTCCTTGCCTAACTGACTGGGGGAAATTAGCTGAACAGTTCCATGAGACAGGAGTTCCTGTAAAAGAGTAAGAATAAGAGGAAACTGATTTTGAAGTAGCTGAGGGACTCCAGAAAAGGGTGGAAGAGTCTTCCATGACAGTCTGTAACCTTGTGCTATGACAAAAATGGATACATATCATATGACTGAACAATTAAAACATCAAACTTTACTTCAGTGAGATAAAAGCATCAAACATCTTAATCACTGAAAGTTGACATCAGTGAATCTCACCATATCAAATAGCAATAGTTGGCTGACAGCTGTGCGTAAGTTGGAAAGAATATGCATATTTACTCACATCATGTTATACATACCAAAAGTAACAAGTAAGATGCTAATGTTGCAGCTGTTGGCCAACTATTGCTATTCAATGCGGTGAGATTCGCTGATATTGGCTTTCGATGATCAAGACATTCTATGCTCTCATCTCACTGAAGTGAGGGTCAGTATTTTAATCGTTAGATCATATGACATGAATCCATAGAAACAACCCACCTGCATATTGTGATCGACTTCCAGGTTGTCAGAGAAAGGGTTAGCCGTTGGGATAGGGGTAACAAGGATGCGGGAAAGGGGGAGTAAAGGTAAATAGTTATAAAGAGGCAGGT
Source organism: Protopterus annectens (assembly GCF_019279795.1). Lineage (NCBI taxonomy): Eukaryota > Metazoa > Chordata > Ceratodontiformes > Protopteridae > Protopterus > Protopterus annectens. The sequence continues at coordinate 1,428,253,547 of NC_056735.1, read as the reverse complement.
TTTTCAAGAAAAGGAGGTTTAGAACTCTTGACATCCTGATTGTCTGCATTAGGCACATTATGAAATCTATCAGGTTTCTTTGGATCAGGGAGTTGGATTTCAGATTCAAAAAAGCATTAGTAAAAGTTTCCAAAAGGGTCTCCATGACAGGGGAATAGCAGGCTTGGGGACATGCATGTCCAAAAGATCATAATACCTCTCCTGAGCATCAGAGAAAACTCTGCATCATTTTAACCACAATATCTACAAAAGAAAGCTCCTGTAAGGAAGAGCCTGTTATATTCAACAAAGGCAACACCTTAAGGGTAATGGATTTGAAAAGAATATGTCAGAGATTGAACTTCTGAATCCTGATCTTCATCCTCAGTGGAAGAGTCCCTCTGTTTCTTCAAAGGGGTGGGAGAGGAAGGAACAGCAACAGGACCAGCCTAAGAGTTATTTATAGGGATATAGTCATAATGGCTTTAAAAAGTTCCTGTGTAGACTCCTGCCTTTACTTCTGAGGATACCTTATTGTCCAAGTAGGAGAAATATGCTTGGTCTAATCCCTTTTTCTTCAATGGCACATTTGCTTGAACAAAATGCTGTGGGTAAAAGCCCTGATGGACTTCAGAGAACCGGGTACCTCCTCCCAAACTAGAATATGAGGAATCCCCTCCAGTCCCTCAGAGATAACCAGATAAGGTTACCCTTTCTTATCTGAAGCAGACGTTTGGTGAGACACAGTGGATGTGCTAGTGGCCTGCTCCATATTGGCCTCTGAAGAGGTCATGCTGCAGCAGCCGAAGGAACCAGATGGTGCGAGGACGCTCCAAGTGACACAATGGAGATGTCCAGACTGGACTGGACAACAGAAGTCTCAGGTTTAGTCCACCTAGGCTTCTTTTTCAGCAACACTGGATGTTAAGGCAAGAAAGCTCAGACAGCACTGTGCCATGCACAGTGCGCAGGCTCTTTCAGCCTTTGGTTTTCTAAATTTGAGACATCTGTAAAGGATCTTCAGGCCAAATGACTGACAGATAGCACAGTATCTGTAATTATGTTCTGCTTGCAGCAAAAAAAGACACTACATAATGTTCCATGTGAGGAATTTGCCTCACACAGTCACATTTTCCTCTCTTCAGTGACATCTATAATAACTAAGAAAAACAATAAAGAGGATGAAGAGTTGCTAGGGGGGTGTTCAACAGCTAGAACGCTGTGCCAGTCATATGTCTCACAGACTGAAGAAAAAGCAAATGTCTGCATTTGGGCTGGTGGCAAGGACGTTCTGAGCTAATTCATACACATACATACCTTATGTACATCCTGCCTTTGGGCTTAGGTCATACATCAGGTCTATGGCACAAGGGGAAGGTGCCCAGGCTTTGGTATGCTGGTCAGATGCATGGATATCCTTGTCAGGGTATCCCATCTTTCAGTAATACTACAACAGTGATCTTGGACGTGACCTGGATTAAGGAAAATAAGAAAACATTGAGAAAGCATGTAAAATCCTGTATCAGAAAAAAGCAAAGTGTAGGAATCAAAGCTGAAAATAGACAGAGGTAAGATATGTTTATCAGTGTTATCAATGGAAAGTCAAAGGGCAGTTGTTGGAATCAAAGCTGAAAACAGACAGATGTAAGACATGTTTATCAATGTTATCAAGGGAAAGTCAAAGGCCAAAAGAAAGATGTGGTGTGTGTGTGTGTGTGTGTGTGTGTGTGTGTGTGTGTGTGTGTGTGTGTGTGTGTGTGTGTGTGTGTGTAGAAAACTAGGGAAAACACTCATTAGAATGCTATGAAAAAGGCAACAAGGCTTAAGAAGGCAAAGATAGCCAAGGAGAAGGAGAAAGCAATTGGGTGAGAGATGAGAAAAATAATTTTATTCAGACACACACTGGAGAACATGAAAAGGAATCTAAAGTATTTTTTTCTACTGTGGGTTAGGGGTTGAAACCTGTAGACTAGACAGACTTACAGAATTAATTCTTCCTCTCTGTATTTACACAAAATCATTAAGGCAGAGTGCCAGCATAAGTAGATACAACATATATGGACAGAAAAAAAGAATGGAGAAATGGGAAAGTGACTATGCAAAGAAGTGGAAAACAAATTCAAAAGTCTCTGAAAAGATTCAAAGTTCTCATGCATTATCTCACAGGGTAATAAAAGCTGGCAGGGGTGCTCAGTGAATCATTGGCAGAGTGTTTTATAGGCCCTCATTAGTAAATGGTATGGTACCACTAGAATGGTGTCCAGCAATGTTCCCTTGCACATACCTTTCAAGTGTCCCTAATTTTCAGTGACATTTCTAATTTGACTCAAACATCTTCTGTCACTTTTTTCCATTTACATATGTTGATATTAATATGGTTTGTTTTATTTTCTATTAGTGTATGTGTGCATGTGTCTTAAAAAATACTTTAATAAAGGTGTTAAAAAATTATCTTAAAACTGGTGATTTTTTTTCATAAAAGACAGGAGATTTAAAATATAAGACAATAGGTACAATTATATACTTATTTTACTTTGAAAATGCATGTTAATTCATGACCTCTTGCTCTGTCAACTTTCGAAGTCTGTAGTGCCAATATTTAGAGGTGTCCCTGATTTTAAATACAACAGTCTGAGAACTGCATGTCCCTGACATTCAATCAAGGCTTAACAGACTGAATCAAACTTCATCTAACTTCAACAAAGAGTTGGCAACAACGTTTAATAGGGAAAGAGGGATGCAAGAGCTCTCCCCTTCTGTAGTGTGCATGGAGGATTTGGCTCTTCCACATAAATACTTTGAACAAGTGCTTCCCTAATGTTGGTTAAGTCACATTCAGTTGGCTACTCTTTATAGAATGAGCTTCAATGGAATGATTGCTGGATAATTTTAATACCTCTAGGATATGTGGCTGAATTCAGTACAACCAAGTAGCACTTCAGGCTTAAAAAGAACAGAACAGCAGAGTTACTCTTTTTCTATAAAGGTTGCATTCCTTGTATCCACCTGCTTGAAATAAATTGTGTTGTTGTACCTCAGACAAAAGGAAAAAAAACAATTTAAAGCTCCTGCGTGAGCCATCCTGTTTAAGCTTTAAGTACAGTTAAGCAGTTTGATGCCCCACTCCCTTCCATACAGTATCCATCATAACCCTGTTACTCTGATTTTCATTCTATCGCTGTCATGAAAAAGATTCTCTATAGCAGGTTGGTGAAGTCCTAAATGCTAACTTATTGTTCAGTGGTTGAGAGCAAGTATTAACACACTGAAGGCCCTGCCACTGCTACTTGATTTAGTTTTATGATTGTGTTGCTGCTTAGATTAACACGGAACTACACTGAATGTATTATAACATACAAACAAATGTTAAACAAAATGAAATAAAAGTTCAGCAAGGGCTCTGACAATGTACTACACAGGTGAATGCAAAGTTCAATGATACGTGGTAGTGATTGAAGCAGTGAAGCTTAGTGGAAAGAGTTAAGGTTCCTCTGGCATAGGGTTTGATTCCCTTAGCCCTCATTTTCCTACTGTGTGACCTTGAACAAAACTGATTAACCAGACATTACTCCTGGTTGCCACTAAAAAGGGACTGTGTGTCCAGTAAGCTTATCTGGTTAACAGATGGGTATTATTATATGGGCAGGAAGCTTATGGTCCTCCAAGATCACTTGCCTATCACTGTTGATATGGTACAGCCTAAGTATTTTACAGAATAAAGGAAAAAGGTGACATACAACAAACAAAAGTAAGTAGAAAGTAAAACCCACTGTACAATGTAAACTTGCTTCAATATATGATACTTAAGGGATCTCCTAAAAGAGGCCTACTGAATTCCAGAGGACCAGAGTAAAACGTGCTAAACAAAAGCCACTCTGAATATTCAACCATGTCCACAGAACTGTTAGCAGTCCCTCCTGATAAACCGTGAAGCCTGAGTGGGACACAGAGGACCAAAAACTCTTTCAAACATGCATAACCCTGGTCGTGTAGGACTGGATACATCAACAATAAGATCTTACAAACTGATCTGGCAGTGACTGGTAATGACTACAAATCCCACAGTAAATGACTGATATGGCAAAAGTGGGAATTACCCATAAGATCTGCTGCAGAATTCTGGATACTGTACAGTCACTGGAGATCGCTCACTGTCTGGTAGTCCAATGTAAAGAACATTACAATCCAATGTAAAGAGCATTACTGTAGTCTAAGTGAGATGACACTGGAATGTGAATCACTGTAGTTAAGTCTAGGAATGGAAAAAAGTTCCTGAACCATAAAATATTTCTTATATGGAAATGAGATGTCCTTATGATTGCTGAAACATAGCCTTTCAGTGTCAACCAGCCTTCAACAGCAATGCCAAGATCACATATTTGAAACACCTACTAGTCTATTCATCTCACACTGAAAAACATGTGAAAGGAGATGAAGAGATGGCCATAAAGTGGCATGTACTAGTACTACATCAGTTTAGGTGGTGCACAGTTTCAAGCGATTCTCACATAACCACCAAAAACTTATTTCAAACAATTTTCTAAGGAGGAAAAAAATGCACACATTTTAGAGTGAAAGTGAGAGATACACAGATGTACACTGTCTGCTTAAGAGTGGTAGTATATAAATAGTAAACAAAATGGAACCAATATTACTAATCTATAGGACTAGCCTGAGACTAAGAGACAAACTAATTGAGCAGGGAACCATAGAAACCACATGCATTACAAAGCTGGTCTATCAAGATGCTGTGATACGTCACACTAGATGCAACCACAAGATCAAGGAAACTCAGCATAGAAGACAGTCACTGATCTATAACCAGCAATCTGAAAAGGGTTGTTTCAGTTCAATGCAAAAAGAACTAAAACTAGACTTGTATGGATCAAAGCAATCACATAATGTCAGCTAGGAATATAGCTACACCATATACAACTTTCTCAATGATCTTGCCCAGGAAATAAAAGTATCAGGCTGGTCCATAACTCTCCAAATTGTCAGGGTTCAAAGATGGTGTAAAAATCAGTTTCATATAAGAGTAGACAATCTGGAGTAGTTGGCCTCAGTACTTCCAGGCAAAATATTCTAATCTGGTTGGGACTAGCGCTAGCCCATAGTGCATTTAATGCAAATATGAATCCACTTTTGTGAGCTCTTTTTAACTAAATTCAAGTGTCTCAAGTAAACTACCATCAATTATTTTATTTAGGAGAAAAACCTGCCCATCTAGTACAATTTGATTATTAGCTGTGCCAGAAATTTCTCCAAACAAAAACATGCCTTATTACTTGAGATTTCTGTCTAGTGTGCCACATAATGGGCATCTGCACAAAAGCTGTGTGAAACCAAACCAAGTCCTAAACCAAAAACATTCTAACCTTTGCCCATTCCTTGGCATACCCGGAAGCTCATGGCCAAACCATGGCTCAAAACGAGCAGTGGATCTTTTCCATATTGAACTGTGGGCTATAACACCAAGAGCACCAGCATTACATGTTACCACTCTAGAAACTGAATTGTCAACATTAGCATAACTAAAGAGCTGATCAAGTATGAGTAAGGGAACCTGTTCCTGATAAACCTGCAGTTAACCAACAGAGTCCTAGTCATGGCATTAGTAAAACAAGTCCTATCTAAAGACTGGAATTGGAACTCTGGCACCGGGGGAGGGGAATTCTTCTTAAGGTGACATTTCATCATAGGGCATGTCTAGTAACTCATTTCCCATCCCAAATCATGGTGAGAAACAATGAAGACTACCTCATTGCCAAGTGGCATAATGTGATTCCCATCATCTGTAAATCAGAGAAATCTGAAGATCTAATATATGGTATTAAAAGGGTTCCACTTGAAAACATTAAAATTCTAAACCATCGAAATTCATATGGTAGAGACCATATCATCGAGTGTTTAGAACATCGATGTTGTCAAGGGGAAGAAAAAGGTAAGCAAAAAGGGAAAAAGCTAGTGTTTCTGCAGGGCAGCAAGGTGCCCTGCACACTGTGTCTGTGAATGTGCCATCTCTGTGATGGCACTGCAGACAGGGTACGGGAAATCTCCCGTTTAGTGCTTCTGTGTATAGCGCTAAAATGGAGATTTCCCTTTACCCCACTGTAGTGCGATCTCGGAGTTGGTATATTAAAGTTGGGGGGGTGGGGGCGCAGGGGGCCTGCATAAAATAGTTTTTAGTTTTTTTTTCTTTTTTTTTTACGTTCCCTTTGAATCTTTGATGGTTTGAAACTCGATGTTCTGGTCTCGATGATCAGAATTTCGATGTTTCAAGCTTTCGATAATTCAAAGTGGAACCATTAAAAGAGCAAAGACATAACAAGAGATCTCTGGTGGAGAAAAAGACTTAATAAAGCTGCTGCAAATAAAAAAGCAGTATACTGACAGTAACAAACAGACAAAACAATGATTACCACAAAAAGAACAGAAGTGAAGTAAAAAAATGATTCTCCCAGGCACTGTTCTAAGCAAAAAGGAACTTGACAGAACAAGTAAAATCACAAAAGCAAGACAAGTCAAAAAATCTATACGTTATCAAAACAAACATTAACTTGATATCTGTTATCAATCAAAAAGTTACTACAATAACAGCATAAAAAGGAAAGACTATCAAACAATATAAATAAATATAACTAATCGGACATATTAAAAACAGCAGTCGAGCTCCTTGGGGATTTAAAGTCAAATGAAGCTATCAAGGAAAATTCAAATTCAGCTTCAGTTTCAGTGCAAAATGCCTGAAAAAAGAAAATGATCAGTATTAACATATCAAAAAACTCAGACTATTAAAAATGTTCAAAAGAATGAAAAAGGGCCCAAATCCAATACGTTCTAGTTCATAAAACACAAAGTGGCCAAAAAAATACAGCTGGTCAGAAAGGACACTCCACTGATGTAATACATCGGGAAGCCAAATAACAGTTCTCCAGTGCCTGGTAAAATCTTTTTGTAGCAACAGAACTTGTTAATCTATTGCTTGCTTGTTGACCAAGGTAATGGACTGATCTAAAACTACCCATTTCAGTCCCTTCTCACAATCAAAGAGCAAATATGTTACAAAAAGCAATACGCATCAAGATTTACAATGCTTTAAGACTTATAGTGTATGTTATACAGGGATGGCAAGGTTACAGAGGACAAAGCAGACAGCATACACAGAATAAGTACACACACACACACACTTTTTTTTTACTTTTTATATAACCACAACACAATGAAGACAATGTGCATAAGGTCTGCATTCCACCCCCCCCCCAAGAAGTGGTATACTTGCACTTAATATGAACTGAGTATGTAACTTGCTGGCCTGTCACTTTATAATGCACATACAGGCCTGTTGATGGATATCATCAGCATATGGTTTATATCTCTCTAAAAGTTTGACATTTTCTGTACACTTCCAAGGTTATGGCTGAAACTCAAAGTTCCTCCAAGGGTCCATCAACCGAAAAAGCCTTTCAGGGTCTCACAGTTCAATGTTATCATAATCTTCTGTAGCCCCTCCATGAACAAACCATGTCTGTTCATGGGGACATGGATGCAAACATTCTAATCCAATGCCACATGGGGAAGTCACAACAGCATTCCTGCACATACTTTCATCTTGGTATGTTGCCCAAAGGGCAGAATGTCTCCAGTATTGACATTGCTGGGACACATGGAACACCTGATGAGTGCTCTACTCATGGAAGCTTCACCCCATTGTTCAAGGACATAATCCATAACCCCCAATCTTCAACCTCCTAGTCATGTACATTATTACTGCATCCAACCACCATAATCCCCTCCGCTTACGTTAGTGTTGTTGTCCCCTGTCAATGTGCTCCACTCCACCTGTGCAATTAATGATGATGACTATGTCCTGCCCACCCCTATTGCATGTGTGGACTTATAATGTACAGGATAGCAAGGGAATGCATTATAACACGTAGCCTGGATATGTTGCTGCATGCATCAGTTTTATTCTGTGTTGTCTTTGTCAGGGTCTATAGTTGTGAATTAGATGCCACCTCTTTGCCAGTGGAATGAAGTACTGTGCCTGCCTTTGTCTCAGATGTGATACCGCTGCAGCAAGTTCCTACAAAGACTCCACATGAGACCTCTGCTGTTGCCACAAGAATGTTTACCAGTGTACAGTGTCTTCAGGCTGTAATTGTTTTCACAGCAACATAGCATGGCAGATAAACATTTTGCTGCAGGTCTCCAGTGTGTGCTGCATTGTGTCACCATATGTATCCAAGCAGCTGAAATGGGCCTTCAGAACTCCAAACACATGTTCAATAAAGTTATATGTCTGCAGCAGTGCAGTGTTATATCCCATCTCAGCCATCTCCTAGGAAATGCACTCATTAGCTAGGTCATTATCTAATATTCCAAGGTTTATACAGCATCATCTATAACAGACAACAGTGAACATCATTAAGAGTAGTCAGCTACCTACATTCATGGTGCCAACATTTCAAGAATATGTGGGCTATCAATATTTGCACCTACAAACTAGATGACTTTATGGAAAGTCACCAGCATGAAATGATGGTATAGCTGGTAAGTGTGCTAGATATTGGAATCATGGGACCTGCGCAGATATTGCACAGACACACTGTATATAATTACCCTGTGAAATGCATACCACCTGGCAGCTGATGGAGTGGAAACCCTTACGGCTGGACACATTGAGAAAGCCTTGATAGTATGCAGATACAGCAGATGGACTACAGAACCTTAGGGACACAGGTTATGTCATAGAATGCCTGCATAATGGTGGTTCCCTCCTCTGCTGCCTGTGAAAACCTAACATGCTCCATAACATACTTCAGCATTAATGTCAAGGAACTGGTGTAGGCTTCATGAGGCCAATGCCTGTGAAACTCCTAACATTTATCTTATCAGACACCATAATATGCCAGTAACCAGGATGGTTAATGTTACACAAACCTTCATGTCCACCGGGACAGGCAGTCCAAACATCTCTAAATTCCAAGTGAGGACAACATGTATACTAACTTCTGAATGGTGTGTCTGTCCACACAGTAGTAGTCAACAATGTCTGGTTGTGGAGGTGATTGCACATTAGCCAATGGCAGACACATCTGTGATGTGCAGGGTGAAAATATGCAACATTGTGGATACTGGTTCCAAAGTTGGCCACTATCACATAATATCCAGCTATGTTTCTTTCTGAATTGAGCAGCCATGTTTGATTTCATTACATGCATATGCAATTGTACTCTTCTGCATGTCATTATGTGGTCAACAGTACATAATGCTTACCATGCTATTTATCCGTTAGTGCTGTTCTGTTATGTGTCTCTCTGACTCGACCCCTGCATGTGCATATCTCTCACCATGATATTTCACATGATTCCATTAAACTGTTTGTTTCTTAATACTCCACAGATATATGTGATGTCCATTGTACTGTATTTCAGCTATTTACACTCAGATGCAAAGTGCCTTCATGCTTTATAAACCTATATCAATTATCTTTTAACAGTGATCATACAAATGCTCTTTGCCTTCAAAAATACCTGCCTGACTAAAATAAATAAATAAATAAATAAGCTACTTTCTGTGCACATTTATCAGTTCTGACTGTGAAGGCCATGGTGGTATGTATTTTAACTACCAGATTACGTACAGATACAGGTGCCTTACACAGCATAGACCACTGAAAATTTAACAAGAGATCATGTAGCTGTCCTTTTTATCACAGTGTGTCGCCCTACTGCTGTCCAAATAGATGGTCACTTACTATGAAACCATTTTATGTCAGATTGTGAGGAAGGTGAAAGAGATGTGTCAGCCACAGTAATGCATTTAAACTTCTTGTAGTTTGAGAGGATACACTGCTGCTCTTAGATAGAACATATGAATGATCATTCAACATCAGCATGGCTCCTCACATCCACTACAAAAGGTGACCACCTCCTGTTTATCTCGGATGCTTGATTATGATACAAGTTAAAGCAATGACTACAGTCACATTTTTCAATGTCTTCCTGCCAAATGTCTGAACATTTCTTACCCCAAGAAGCAGTAGCAACAATTGCTTTACAAGGATCTTGCACCTGATCCTCTCTTTCACACACGGTATATTATCCATAAAACGGCAACCACTTTCTGTGGGTTGATCTAACATCAAACTGTGCATGTCCACTGTTGTAAAATAAAGTCCTTCTATATTGTGCAACTTATAAACTAATGGATTGCTTACATCAAGATCTACAGATAGGTCATTGTTCCCTTTAATCAGCTCTCATTAGGCCAATCGTTGAGTATAATGACTGGCCTAATGAGAATCACTGAGTATATGGCCCCCTTTGGCATGCATCTGTCCAGACACAAGCAACAACTGGAACTCTCACAGAAATACCTTACTAAAAAGATACAAGGCCTAAGTAATATGTCCTACATGGACTGACTCAAAGCCCTGTCACTATACTTGGTATCCTACAGACTGCTAAGAAATTACCTTTATCTGGCAAAAAGGGCATTCTCCAACCCAATACTGATGGGCCTACTGCACATCAGCAAGTCAAATGGTATCAGTTATGCGCTGTCCAGGGATCTAAACCTCTTCTGCAACATCAACAGAACAGTTTAGAGGGATAGGTGTATCTCACAGAGGATACCACTGCTCTGAAACAGACTCCCACATCCATGTAAATCACAGCTGACACATGTCCATATTCAACCACAACTTGGATCTATGAATGTATAATAGAAAATTTACCCCAGGGCTGTCTCTTGTACTACTACTGGACAGAGGCAGCTCCTAAATATTTCATCACACACATGGGTCCTCTCATATTATCTACGCTATGATCCCAGTTATTTTCATTAGGGGTAATATATAATTATCGACTATTGCATGGGTAAGACTAGTCTAACACCAAGCAGGGCAGGTTAATTTAATTACCTAACGGGAAACTGGCTAGGCTTAAAATCACAATGACAGCTATTCTAGTACTTACGTATGATCCTATAAAGTGAAAAGTACAATTAGTTTAGTGATGTACTTCAACTTGTTGCTCAAACATGAGCATAGTTCACAAACAAGGCATATCAATGTTCATTCTGCAGTTATCATGTAAACTGATCCATGCTTTCATACACATCCTGCCTCACTACACAACACACCAAAAATAACAGGCTTCTGTGTACCCCTTTTATGTAAAATTGTGATGAAAGTAAAGGATGATGTGACCACAGTAATGAATTGCAAATTATGCTCACACATATGCAGTGCCCCCAAACCACAGAAACAATCACGTCACTCTGCAAGGCACTTCTCACAAATGATTTTTCATTATCACCAAGCAAATCTGCATAAGAGAAATTATCTGCTAAGATTTGTAGCTACTTATACAGTTAAGCCTTTAGATAAGAGCAGTCTGCTTAAATTGCATGGTATCTCAGAACAGGGAACAATGTCCAGCTAGACTGCTAGTTTTATAACACTTAGCAATGATATCTAGCAGGCAACTGTAGTATCCTTGCATTTTAAACTGTATGCAAAAACACACTGTTTGTAGAAGCTGCATACTTTTCCCATGTCTTTTAAAAAAGAAACACTAACTGCACAAGTTGTACACATTTCTATGTTCCTGAGTCAACAGCAATTTTTTTTGCACTAGCAGCACACATCTCAAGTACTTCAGGCTGTGACCCTACACACTTTGCACTAGCACATTTTCACATTTATTTATGTACATCTGTGTTAAACAGTAGGTTTGCACGCACACATATATTAAGACACCCAAATGAATACAAAAAACTTTATACATGACCAAATAACTGCACTTCCAAACAAATGGCTTTTTACTTATTTAACAGATTTCACTGGGGCAAAAAAAAAAAAAAACATCCATCTATACCTGTCTGAATATACACACACATGCAACACGCACGCACACACACACACACACACACACACACACACACACACACACACACACACACACACTGCGTGTGTATGTGTGCACGTGTGGTACACTTGTTAGTTTTCTTAACATGAATACATAACTGTTTTATACAACTTCTCTTTTAAGAGAATACCGGATGCATTTTTAAAGAAAAGTAATTAGTTTACTGTCTTTAGAAGTGGTGCATTAAAACTACTAGTTTTATAAATTTGTACAACTCCTACTGTGCCCCTTTGTATTAAGTCTGGTTGTATGAAGTAGGTATAAACCTCAGAAGAGAGCATAGTAAAGAGTTTGAGAGAAATACATCAACATTTTTTTCTGTTTTTATCCTAATTGTAACTGTTTATGGATAATCTGGTTTATACTGCTTATTACAGTTTTAATGATCAATACCAGCCAAGGAGCACATCTATGAGATTTAAAGGTGGGAACTGGATTTCATATCCTGAGCCCACGTTCCATACAAATTACATACTAATAATTTTATAAACAAAATACTTGGAATAATTTACCATTTCTTTTACATTTCCTTTTTTGTCTCCCTCTGTATTTCTCTTGTAAAGCAGTACAGTTAAAGGGTCATGCTGATCTTCCTTGTCTTTAAGTCATTTCCAATTCTCTCTTATACAAAGAAAATATAAATTAAGTATTTCACCTGCTGTTTCTTGCCTGTACTTGATTCTACATGGTCTTTGCATACTAGTTTTTGGGGGGATCACAGGCTATTTCTCTTCGAATTTTGTCAAAACATCAGTTGCATTACTGCGGAAGGTTTTGGTTGAGGTGTGTGAGCTCCAGAGTGAAACTAGATACATACTTCCTATGAACCTGCCAAGTCAGTTGACTATATGCAATCTTGTCAGTCAAAATTACCAAATTAGCACCTCAGCCAATTACCAAGAGAACAGGATACCTAGAAGTGCAGCAGTAGCAACTAAACAGCTACTCTTTCAAGTCTAATACTCAAAGGTATCTTAAAGACCATTTAGGTTATGTTTTTTAATGTCACAGTCATTGAAAAAGATAAACTGACACACTTGTCACAAACATCAAAAAAGCAAATAATTACAGTACTGTATGGGAATACAAAAACTGCTCTTGTAAGTGATTGGAGAGAAAAAGAGGACCACAGAAAATGCTTTATCATTGATCATTGCCATTTAATCTTGTGGGGATGCAGTGAGAAACAGCAGCCTTAGATGTAAACTGAAATCACACCAGCCTGACAGAGTCCAGCAAGCCATTGTAGAATATAATAAATTATTAAATAACTGTGCATAGTGACGCATGAACCATGGTACTGCAAAAAAAATAGATACACTAATCTTTTTTTTACAGGTTTGGATGTATTTTCTTTTATTTTACAGTTCAATATCTGCTACTTTGGCAATAGTGTAGTGTACTGGCTCACCAGATGCGCAGTAGCAAGCACTGCCCAAAACCCTCCCCATTGTTGTACGTCAGTTGAAGTATTCAATATTCATCAGGTGTGAATGAATATTTATTCTGTTTCCGAACTGTACAATGCCAAAATGTTTTTTATATGCTAAACATGAAATGACAGCAGGTTTTGAAAACAGAGATTAGAACCTGCTGTCTGGTAAAGCAGTACACTACACTATCACCTATTTTCTCTGTGGTATTTTAGGGGCAGAAAATTGCAGTTTTTTTTTATTCTTCTAGAATAACAATTTAGGTGACAGCACTCTTCTATAGACAAATGTCTATAGACAAATGTAAGTTGGTTGACTTTTATGGTATTACTCTCTTACCGTGCGTATTATGGACTTGACGTACTAAAGCATTTTTCGTTGTCAAGATATAAAACCTGTTTAGAGCAAACTTACAAAGGCATGTAAACCAAGTGTGACTGCATAAACGTTTGAAACCCGTCAAGTCAACAGAAGATATAAGTGTATACGTATCACATAAATGAACAGAGCAGATATGATGTGAAGACAGCTGTAAAAATCCTTTGCTCGACTTAATAATGGTTACCGAACCTTTGCCCAGTTTTGTTCCTCCTTTGTGAGGGTGGATATTGAGCCATCAGAAGCTAGCCATTTCAGCTTCAGGGGCATACTTTGAGCAAGAGCATGGACTCTTGTCACTAAGCTTGGCTAGTCTGGTTGAATTTAACTGTAGGCATTTACAGTTGAATAGTATGATACGTGATAATATATGCGATATTTTTACAGTACAATTGTGTTACATTCTGCCACATTAATTGTATGCATGATGTCACTGCCTAATATAAATGGCATGTCAATCATGCCTCATTTCATATGCAACTTTTCACGGCAATCACCGGAACCATGCCCACTTTTGCGCAGAACTGAAGGTGAGCCAGTACACTACACTATCGCCGCTTTTACCTTCCTTAAATTACTTCCCAGGAGTCATTTTAATCCTTCCTCCTTACCCTCTTACCTTGTCTCTGTGGGCTAACTTCTCAGAACCACTTATGTTGTCTGAACTGGATAAAGTAGTTTGTTTCTGTACTTTGCAATCAGACTAAGAGTTCAGATAAAAAGTGAAGAACCTTACATGCATGAACTAGATCATCTACTAATGATACTCAACTTCTGTATTAACAAACTTATGCCAAGGTAAACTGAGAGCTTCCAAAACTCAGCTCTGCAGTGCCCAGGCCATTTTACCTAGTGGCAGACTTCAAATATAAAAATGATACACACAGCCCTGCTGAAAGTCTTACAAGACCAGCTTTAACTGACTATACTTTCTTAGTGCTAGAAATTGATCATAGCTTTGTGAAATAGTACTGAACTTAAATCTATCATACAAAAATTATATATAATTACATCTAATGTACAAGAAGCTGCAATGCAAAAGCAGAAAATGTCACAGTTGGACAAATACAGACTGTAGCAAGTGCATATGCTTCTTCTTAAATTGTTAAACTCATTACTTGTAACTTTCCTAGGGATAATCCACACTAGTAATTTTTAAAAATGCTAACATCTTAATAGCAGGAACTATCATTTTTTTGACATGTGGATGTACTCTTAATTACGATGTGTAATCACTTTTAAAGATTAAAACAATTGATTAATACTTACAAATTCAAATGAAACATATTGCACAGAGTATGTGGTAGCAAAGTAAATGATTATAACCTGTTTAGCATGTACACTCTGAGCTCTTGCACATTTCTCAGTACCAGATCTGCAAATTTCAGCCACAGTTGTTTACTACAGTCCAACAACTACACATGTGGCATATACTTTTAAACCACTCAGATGAGGGTACATTCCTGAATAATGATAAACACAAGTTACCACATTGCTTGCAGGAGGGAGTAGGTTTGAGTCAGTCAGTTTAAAATCCCAGTGTTACTGTAAGTAACCATATGAGAGTCATGATCTTCCATCTTTGTGGAGAAATGGTAGAGGCTTTATTTGATATGACTGTAAGCAGTGTTTACAGATGAAACTGATAATATTACTTAATGAGTGATTGAAGTAGTCTCAAGTTCAAAGGAAAAATGCTTTAAAAAAGGACTAGGTGAGACTATTCGACCCACTAGGTATATTGAGTGGGATGTCTGCATATATCTTATTAGACCACTGTGGAAGACACAAAAGAACATTTTTGAAACATCACTGATAATCATAGAGCAGATTAAACTCAATTTACCACTGCTAATTCTTTTTGTTTGTTTTCAGGAAATGGATTTAAAAAACGTAACTCCAGAACCGAATTATCAAACTCCATTTCAAGAACTCTTAGCAGGTTAAAGTTATTATGATCAGCAAGCCAGTCATAATGCTTTATAATACACAGAGCTTCTAATTAATTAGAGCTTCCTGAGACTGAATGCTTTTTAGCACTGTTCTGTTTCCTGCCACTCAGTTATTTCAAGAAAGGATTGCAATGTTGGACCAAGTTGCATTTTAAAGTAGTAGTATGTATTTGTTATACCTTGTGTCTTATTGATCAGTTTATATCTGTTTTATTAATCTGTTTGGAGCATCTCAATGATTAGTTTTACATTAGACAGCCCAGTGGCATGCCCTTACCCCTCACCCAAATCTTTGAGCTGTATGATTGTATTTTTCACACACATGTGGAAAATGGTCGGATCACATTTTCAGGTTTTACTGGTGGTAGATGGTCATATGAAAGCAATGGAGGAATTGCAGGAAATAGCTGAATGAGTGAGGCTAACTGTAACGGGGTTAGGCCATATTATACAAGTCAGTGGCTGTTTGTCTTTGATCAAACAAAATTTAAGGGTCAAAAAGTTTCTTCCACAGACTGCTACAGTACTATCACAGTACTGTCATTCTAGTCACTTTATTTTTATCCAAAAATCCACATCATGAAAGATACTGCAACTAAACGGTAACTGATCTTAATGAAAACTACTGTGTAAAATGTAGATGAACATACGAAGATGCCAAATGAAGATTACACATAAGCTATTAAATCAATGAGTTAAACTTAGGTCATTGTACAAATGACTCTCATGTAAACCTTTTCCATCCAACTCAGACTCACTCTCACTGATGATTTCTAAAATTCTGGAAATGATCCTTAGCACCCATGAATCTTGTTACCATCGCCTCAGGCAACACATTCCAGGGCCTTGCTATCCTTTCAGTGTAGTACTATTTCCTGTAGTCTACCTTGAAAGATCTACCTTTAAGCTGTCAACCTACCATCATGATAGCAAGGAAGTATTTTTTGAAAAGAAAATTATGTACTCACAATAATGATAGATCCGTGTTGTCTTCTTTTTGTCTGGTTCAACATGTGGGTAGTTGGATCCGACCTTAGCTCCCCAGGCCAAAGCTTTGGATCAGACAGTTCTGACACCCCTGTCCTGCCTGAACTACCGCAGACAAAGGTCGCTGACTGACCATAAAACGTTATTATGAGTATATCTATATAAAGATATATATCCATTTACATAAAAGGACAAATAAAAATGCAATAAAAAGGAATAAACACTAAAAAGTATACGAGATAAAAAGGGGTCAGTCAGGGTCCACATGATATTTGGTCATTCCCTAAAAGTAGAATGAAAATTTTGGTAGGGGAAAAGAGGGAGGGGACTTGAACCAGATGAAAAGAAGCCAACACAGATGTATCGTTATTGTGAGAACATAACTGTTGTCTTAGATGATGTCATTTTTCATCTGATTCAACATGTGTGTCAGACTCCCAAGCTACCTGGGTGGTCTCAAGGAAGGCTATTCCTGAGAATGGCAGAACCAAATGTTGTGCACATCCTGGACTGTACATCCAATTTATAGTGCCACTTTCAGTAAGTCATCTAGCAAAGGCTGTAGAGGTTGCCATTGCTCTTTGAGAATGTACTTTAGGCTTTGATTGTAAAGGCATACCTAGTGAATCATAGACAAAGGAAATATAATTAGCTAATCATCTCAAAAGTGTAACTTTAGAAACAATTTGACCCAACTTTCCTTGGAGAAGGATATGAACAATTAGTCTGATTTTCTGAAAGCCTTGGTATGATGGCAGTAAAACATGAGTTGTCTGTGCACATCTAATGTATGAAATATATGCCCTCCTTTATTTGAGGAAATTGGGAAAGAAAACTGGCAAATCAATTCGTTGATTTAAATTTGTTCTCAATGGCATGCTATCTTTATGAAAGGCCAAGAAGGGAGCTTTACTTGAAATGCCTAAAGTTCTGATACTCATTTGGGAGAAGTAATGGCAACCACAAAATATACTCTTCCAGGTCAGAAATGTTGTATCTGTGGATGCTGCAGGTTCAAAGGGTTTCTGGGTTAAGGACTATAACAAAATGGTGATATCCCAGGGAGGGATTGGACCATGAACTGGAGGCCTTAATAAGAAGGTACCCTTTAAAATGTCTTCGAGATCTTGACAGAAGCAATGGAAGTGTTGATGAATCCTATCTGGAAGTTTGAAATGGCTGCCAATTTAACTTTAATTGTCAAATAAAATGACCCAGACAGGAAAAGTTTCAAAAGCAATTTTAGGATTTTTGGAAGTGGTGCTGAGAAAGGGTCTAACTGTTAATGGAAGCACAGACTGAAAATCGTTTCCATTTGCTCTTGCAAATCTTTTTTTTTGTAGAATCCCTTAGAGAGTATGATATGATAAGCTTTGCATCTCTGGTGATTTGTTAGAACTAGAGAAACCACGGGGTTAGTTTTAGAGTCAGTAGGTCCAGTACAGGAATCCTGAAGAGGTGTGTGTGAGAAGATCAGGGAAGAGATCCAGTACTCATGGAGGGTGAACTAAGTGAGGCCAAAGAAAGGAGAACCATACCTGTTGAGCCCAGAAGGGAGCAATGAGGATTATTTTGGTCTTGCACACCATTGCTTTCAGGATGAATTTAGGGATAAGGGGAATTGGGGGGGGGCATAGAGAAGACCTGGGATCCAAGGATGGACTACAGCATCACTAAGTGACTAAGAGGGATGAAGGCAAAGTAACTTTTGTATTTGTTGTTTAGGTGAGAAGCAAAGAGGTCGCAGCAAGGTTGGCCCCAGTTGATGAAGATTTTTGATGCCACTGATACGTTGAGTGACCACTTGTGAGGCAGTAATATCATTCTACACAGCTTGCCCGCTAGGATGTTGAAAGTCCCAGGTATATGCATTGCTACTAGAAAGGAGTTCAAAGACATCACCCATTGCCAGACTCTCATGGCTTCTCAGCAAAGAGGGTATAATCTGGTTCCACCTTGTTTGTTGATGTACCAAACTACTGACAAGTTGTCTGAATGTCCTTGGGTACATGGTCCTGAAGTGTCTGCAACATAACAAGGACCACTCTTAGCTCTAAGACAGTGATGTGAAGGTTGGCCTCTAACTGTGGCCCTGAAGATATTACCATATCATCTATAATACATTTTCTCTACCATGCTGTATTCAACTACTTGCTGTCTCTATTTTTCAGCTGTTTTATGTCTACTCATAGTATGTTTGTATTTTATTTTTTCTATATCTGGTTGTTGTTGTTTGTCTTTCAGCTTTTCCCAGTTAGGGGACGCCACAGTGGAACTCCAGTCCGCTAATAATTGGCAGTCTGGTATGTTTGCATTTTTTTTTTTTTTTAATATCCGGAGCTTTTCTCCCCAGGTCTCTGCTGAAAACAGACTTTTAAGCCAGTCGGACACTACCTGGTTAACAAATGTAATTAATAAATAAATAAATAATTCCTTGGCCTGTTTTCCCTTTGAAATGGTCTCCCCACCCTCCCAAGAAGGAGCGTGTCCTTGGTCACTGTGGCTTTGGATATGGGAAGAGAGAAGTGTCTGCTCAGAATGACTTGCAGGAAACCCACTATTGGATATGATTCTTGTAAATCTGTGTGAGATGAATGTTGCAGTGAAGGGGATGAATTCTCTGACACTACTGTAACAGCTGATGTACACTGTAAAACTCTCATGTGACATCTAGCTAAGGGGACCATCACTACGGAAGAAGCCATTAGACCTATACAAGTCTTAAAATCAGTCGAGCTTGGGGGATATGGATGATTTATTACCAGAAAAGCAACTGTTCTGATTGATCTGATCTGTGTTGAGGGTAGCTTTGCTGATGTGCAATGTCTATCAGGCAGTCTATGAATTCTATGCATTGAGTAGGTTGTAATTTGCTCTTCTTTATGTTGATGAAAATACCTAGGGTGGACAATAGTTACAGCAGGAATGATTGGTGTGCCAGAAGTAGACCCATAGAGGTAGCAGTTAAAAGCCAATCGTCCAGTTATGAGAATACCTGGATCCCTTGAAGCCTGAGAAAGGCTGTCACCACTGCTATTATCTTGGTGAATACCTAGCAGCCTGTGTAGAGACCAAAAGGTAGCAATCTGAATTGGAAGCGATTGGCTCCCTGCCAGTAATGGAACAATCTCCTTGACTGCCTCTGGATCTTTATGTGATAGCAGATATCTTGGAGATCTACAGAGCAAATCCAATCACCCTCTCTGAGAAGAGACAGAATGGACTGTGACCATCCGGAATTTTGTCTGTTTTACAAATTGATTTAATTCGCTGAGATCCAGAACTGATCTTGGGTTCTCTGTCTTTTTTGGAACTTGACACCAGATTCTAACTGGTCTTGGGGGACCAGTTCATAGGTAGGTACTAGGCTATTTGCCCAAGAACATTTTTAAGCCTAGCTAGAGTGTGTCGGCTTTCGCCATCCCATTGATTAATTAACTGAGCCTCTCTCAAGCAGAGCCAATGAAGTAATCCCAAGGGTGTATTTTCTGTTACCCATCCACTCATCAAGGCTTCTCTTGAAGAGTGTTAGTGAGGGGCTCTGCCTAATGTAGTTAGGAATTTTGTTCCAAAGCATCAGGTGTCTCTGTGACAGGAATCTATCCCTCCAGCATGTTCTATTTATTGTTGTGGTGAGGTTTAGCTCACTAGAGCGCGTGGCTCGCAGTGACTTGGATTTCTTTAGGTGGAGCATGTCCATCAATTCTGAGTTGGACATGGCTTTGTAAGTCAGGCAGAGATCACCTCTGAGTAACTGATATGCCACTGAGTACTGCTGGAGTTATTTCAGTCAGGCTGCATAGGACATATGTTTGAGGCCAGTAATCCTCTTGGTGAGGTGCTTTTGTGGTCTTTCCAGCTGTTGGAAGTGTCTTGTGAGGTACATCCCAAATGGGGCATTGTACTCTATGATGGGTCTGATGAGTGACGAGTAGAGAGGCATTATAACCTCTTTATTTCTAGATGTGAGCCCCATAGTAATTAGATGGGCCACATAAAAGGATTTCCTAACTACTTTGGCAATATGATTGTCAAAGGAGAGATTACTATCTACCTGGGTCCCCAGATCTCTTATTACCTCTTCTGTATTAAGGGGGCTGCCGCTTATGTGGTAATTCGTGGATGTTTTGTTTTTCCCAAACAGGATGACTATGCATTTTTTGGCATTTAGCTTGAGGCCATGACTTTGACACCAGATGCCTGTCTCAGTAAGGCCTTTTTGAAGGATGTCCGTGTCAGCCGGAGAGTCAATTATGGCTCCCAGTTTGCAGTCATCGGCAAACTTGGTTAGCCATAGTCCTCCTGTGTTT
Source organism: Protopterus annectens (assembly GCF_019279795.1). NCBI lineage: Eukaryota > Metazoa > Chordata > Ceratodontiformes > Protopteridae > Protopterus > Protopterus annectens. Next base: position 1,428,232,572 of record NC_056735.1, on the reverse strand, counting down.
GCCTGTACTTCTGAGAAATATATGCCGAACAATAGGGGTCCCAGAACCGAGCCTTGCGGGACACCACTTGTGACTGGTTTAGAGTCGGACCTGGAGCCCGCTATTCTTACCGTGTGAGTTCTGTCTGTAAGCCAGTTGGCATCCCATCTTGCGATGTAGGGGTTTATGTTCAGGCTGGTGACTTTTTCTATAATACCTGAGTGAGGAATGGTGTCGAATGCCTTGGCGAGATCAAGGTAGGCTGTGTGAACCACCTTTCTCTCGTCTATGGCCTTGGTGATCGAAGAAGTCAACCGGGTTTAGTAAGCATGATCTGCCCTTAACAAAGCCAAACTGGGTTGGGTCAAGTGTTTGGAGGTTCCCAATATCTTTGTTAATGAGTTCCATGATGATGCACTCCGTAGCCTTGCAGACCAGGCTAGTCAGGCTTATTGGGCGATAGTTGCCAGGGTCAGTTGTGGCCCCACCTTTGTAGAGCGGAATAACCATTGCTGTGCACCATTCTATGGGCACGTAGCCTGTGGAGAGGCTGAGGCTGAACAGCATGTTTAGGTGGGGGGTTAGTTTGTTCTGCAGTTTGTTCAAGACGCAACCTGGGACACCATCTGGCCCCACTGATGCTGTGTTATTGTCTTTTGAAAGGGCTGTTTTCACCTGTGCTTCTATGATTTCTGGGACACTACACTTTTCCGGTATTGTTGTAGGCCCTTTTGAAAGTGAGAGGGAGGTGAAGTTTGCACTGAATCTATCTGCCAGGATGTTGGCAATATCAGTAGGTTCAGTATATTTTGTGCTATTTTGCACTAACTCAGAGCATATCTGCGAGTTGCCACTTTGATTCTTGACATAGCTAAAGAAGGCTTTGTGGTTATCTTTCCAATCCTTGGCTATTTTTCTTTCCAAGTTAGCCTTGGATGATTTTATGAGGGACCTTAGTTTCTTACTGATAATGATCAGGGATGTCTTTCCTTCTTGGGATTTGCTTTTTTTCTGAACTAGTTTCCTCCTCCTGTTGTATAACCTGTTTATGGCAGGGGTCCACCAGACTTGTTTCCTTCTCTTAGGGGAGTGAGCCTTGGTCTTGCTAGGGATGGCACGATCCATGCATCCTTGTAGGTGCTCATAGAGTGCAATTGTAAAGGATTCTGCATCTTGGGCAGTGTTATCCTTTAGCGTGGGGGCTGTGAAACTTACAACCTCTGCCTTAAGTAAGGTGAAGTTTGCTTTAGAAAAGTTTTTCACTGTGGTTTCCTTGGTTGGGGGTGGTGGTGGGGTGTGGACATTCAGGGTGATTAGTTTATGGTCTGATCTAACCAGTGACAGATTGACCTCCGGTACGGAACACCTGTCGCCCATGTTGGTGATGACCAGGTCCAATATGTTGTGGCCTCTAATAGGGGAGTTTACCAGCTGATCCAGGGCATTTGAGTTGATAAATTCCAGGAAGTGCTGAGCCTGGGAGTTTGTATTCAAGTAGTTTTCCCAGTTAATGGTAGGGTAATTGAAATCACCCAATATCAGGGTGTTCGGTAGGAACTTCAGGTTTTCCAGTGTCTCCAAAAAGGCGGAGTGGTGGTCCTGAGTCATGTAGGGTGATCTGTAGCAGGCCACAATTTGCATTGCAGATTTGTCCGATGTTAGTTGCACATGGATGATCTCAGAGGTATCATGCTGCGCCACTAATCTGGAGGTGTGAGTATCCTTGATGAATATGGATACACCCCCTCCTTTTGTGTTTCAGTCCGTGTTCTGTGGCCGAAATGTGAGGTATGAGTTGTAGCCCAGTAGTGCTGGAGTGCTCTCTGGAGCCTTGAACCAGGTTTCAGTTACTGCACAGATGTCGACGTTCTTCATACTTAGGAGTGCTTCGAGTGCATGCATTTTGAGATTTAAACTCCTGGCATTGAGTAGCATAACTCTCATTTTTTTTTAGTTGTGCTGTTTACGGTGGTGGGTTTGAATTTTGAGCGTTGCCTAAAAAAGACACTAAGGGGGCAGCAAGAGCCTTGGCCAGTATTCGAAAGCCAAGGGATGACAGGTGCAAGCCGTCTCTTGTGAAGCAATGCGGCTTGTCGAGCATGTCATCCCAGGCTGACAGACACTGGATCCCCTTTGAATGACACCAGAAGCTTAGCCAATTGCTGAAATTGATCATTTTGTCTTTATACTGAGGTATCATTCTTGGTGAGGGCAGGATGCTACTCAGGATCAAGGTCATACCCGCCTTGGCTACATGATCAGAGAGCTCTTCATTGTCTCTGTTCATGTAGTCCAGGGAGGTACATTTCAGGTCATTCACACCAACATGAACAATGACAGAGTCATATTTGTACTTTTTCTGGAGTGACCCGAGTGCTTGTGTTATGTGGCGGATTCTGGCTCCCGATAGGCAGCTAACAGTAACCTTCTCCTTGTCCAGCCTAGTGAGTGGGGCGTCAGTGTGCCTGACTATTGAGTCACCTATTACTAGTGTGTTAGGTATGTTATTTTGCCTTAAGGGCTGTGATTGTGCGGCGCATTGATTTTGTGTTTTATGTGTTGTCTGGTTTGTAACGAGAGGTGCAGGTTTTGTGGGTGTCTGCTTTGGAGCTCTCTGATGCTTTTGCAGGTTTTTATTTAGAGCCTCCGAGTATGACTTTGTGTATTTATGTGTATTTTTTGCCAGTGCTGGTTTAGTGGGTCTATGTGAGGCTGGAGGTGTGGTGCAAGTGTTAACCTTCTCCTCATGACTGTCTGTTCCAGTCTAGGGTGGAGAGACCTTAGCCTCCAGTTTGGCTGTATAATTGCATCTCTCACATATGTTAGTATTTTGTGGTAGGAAGAGAGGGCTGTCTGTGTACATGAGGCAGTTGTAACATTGCCTCAGGATACCCAGATTCACCAGCTGGACTGGAGAGTACACCTGAAGTTGCCCTTTGGTCATGCCTGAATAGTAGGATGAGCTGCTTAGTCGCTTGGCTGGTGAGGGGTGGATAAAGAGCCTTGCCCTACTGGGCAGTCAAGTGTCGGGGTATATTAGTGCTTGCTATTAGGTCTGAGCAAGTGCTGGACTGTAGGATGCTTTTTGAGTGCTTAGGTTGAGAGTTAGACTAGTTTCAAGTGAAAAACTGAAGAGGAGACTTATTGGAGCTGGGAATAATTTAACCCTAGCTAGCCAGTGCTGCCGCACAAAACCATGCAAACGCAGTTTTTAAACTATTAACTTCTGGGCTGGAACCACTCCTCCAGGGACAGATGGCTGCTCAAAGTTCCCCTCTCTCATAGGTGAACAGAGAAACTTCCCTCTATTCAAGTAAGGTATGGGCAACTCAGAAACTTGTAACACAGCCCTGAATTCAGCACTAGCCTGAAAACTGGACTATACTAACTTAGAAAGGCAGGAAACAAGAATTTTTTTTTTTTTTTAAAAGATAAGGCAAAAACAGTAAAAAGTACACTTAAAACAGCTTTAAACGACTACAAGCGATCAGAAAAGGCTATCACACTTTAGTGTGTAGCCTACAACAGTTAAACAATTTATTTAAACAAAAAACTTTTTAAAAGTGCAGGCAGTCAAATAAGTACAATATGTGAAAAAAAAACAAGCTTTTAAATCAAATAAGTGCTGGAAAAATCAGCGTTTAGGTGGAAAACAGTTAAGTACAACAAGAAAATACAGAAAACTGATACTCAATCACTCCAAAGTCTCTCTTTTAAGCTACAAGGCTTGTATCAGTTTAAGGCTTTCTAGTGCTTTCCAGTAGGTTAGTTACAGGAAAGATAGGAAACAAGCGCAGATGTGGCCTTTTAAACCAGAAAGTTGAAAGAGATGGACAACTTCCCGAATGATCAGTAAACTACAATTCATGGGCCAAGAACCACTCCTCTTGTTGTAGGCAGGCTACCTAATACTTACCACTCCCACTGATAAGCTAGAAGGCTGCACTCCAACACAAAGGCTTGGGGGGCTCAGAAGCTTACAAACAGTCCTGGATACAGCAAATCTGTACCTGAACTAGACTAGTTACGGGAAAGGTGGGGATCAAGCGCAAAAACACGGGCTTAAAAACCAGAAAGTTGAGAGAGATGGAAAAAACTGTCCAAACGGCCAATAAACTACAATTTCTGGGCCAGAACCACTCCTCTTGTGGTAGATAGGCTACTTAGGGGCTTACCACTCCCACTGATAAGCTAGAAGGCTTCCCTCCAACACAGAAAGGCTTGCAGGGCTCAGAAGCTTACCAACAGTCCTGGATACAGCAACTCTGTATCTGGACTAGGCTAGTAATAGGAAAGGTGGGAAACATCGCAAGTGCGGCTTTTAAACCAGAAAGTTGAAAGAGATGGGGAAAAACTGCCCAAACGGCCAGTAGCTACAATTTCTGGGCCAGGAACCACTCCTCTTGTGGTAGATAGGCTACCTAATGCTTACCACTCCCACTGATAAGTTAGAAGGCTTCCCTGAAACACAGAAAGGCGTGGGGGGCTCACAAGCTTACAAAGAGTCCTGGATACAGCAAATCTGTACCTGGACTGGACTAGTTATAGGAAAGGCAGGAAACAAGTACAAACACAGGCTTTTGAATCAGAAGGTTGAAAAATATGGAAGAGCTTCCCAAACGGCCAATAAACTATAATTTCTGGGCCAGAAACCTCTCCTCCTGTGGTAGGAAACACGCTAGGAATTTTTTTTTTTTTTTTTACAGAAAAGCAGCTAAAACAGCAGTAAATACAATTCAAATGTAGTGCAGGCTAGCACACATGTATCAATATTACGGCAAATACAGTTTAATTAAATGCAATTAAATTAACAAATAACTAAAAAACAAGTGCAGAAGGCATTAAATTAGAAAGCTACTAACAAGCAGTAATAAGTGCAAAGTAACAGCACACAGAACAGCAACTAAGACAGTTACAGTAAGAGCAGCTGAATATATATATACTTTTTTTTTTTTTTTTGAGGGAGGGAACACAGCAGGATTAAGTGGCTACAGGGGTTGTCCTTCTCAAATGCTCTCTTTGTACACAGTAGGAGTGCCTGAAATCAGAATATGATCTCACTGCACTCAATTGAGTGAGCAAATGAGATAGGCCCAGGAGGAGTACCCAAATACAAACTTACAAGAGGGGCGGGCAGTTTCAAAGCTACCAAGATCAGTGGAGACAACAACAGACAAAAATAATACAGCACCACTATAAATAATAAGCAATTGTATAAATACAGCACAGTGCAAATTAAGTTTCAAAAAGTGTACTTATTAGTTTGAAATAGATTCCAATTCTGCAGCTCAAAGCAAATCTATCAGCTTTCCAGCAGTTCACAGAAATGCTCTTTTGACCAGCAACTTCTGAACTTCTGTTGCTGCAGATTCTAACTGACTGGGTGGAATGTTGGCAATCTTTCATCTTATTCTTGGGATTTCTAAAAAAGGAATTGTATAGCCTCTGGAAATGATTCTTAGCACCCATGAATCTTGAGTTATGTATTGCCAGGCTAGGTAAGGAGAAGCATCCCTTGACTTCCTCCAGAGTGCAGCAGAAGAGCAAGTGTTCAGGGATGCTGGACAGGTTTCTCTGTAAATGGACCAAAACCTTGATTTTGTGGACTACCTCTGTCTCTGGGGTGACATCCCATGGAATTGCGTCTACCTCTGGGAGGCCTATTTCCGGATGTGTCATGGTAAAAAGCCTGGAGATTTTTTTAACCAGATTTTCCTTCCCCCTCTTTGATTACTGGAAAAGGATCTCTGAGGGACTGAAAAACAGATTCAGTGGCAGAGGAGGTACTATTGCCCTGTTCACTTCTGGCGAGTGGGTCCTTGACGTTAGGTCCAAATAAAGTGGAACTATCATAAGGAATGTTGAAGAAAGATGTTCTGAAGCTTTCCTCAAAGTCACATATCTGCATCCAGGCAAGATGAACATCATAATGCCAGCAGTGGCTGCATTAGAAAGGAATCTTATGGAGGCATTTCATAGTAGATTGTAGGGTTGGTAAATGGGACCCAACAGTTTTTTGAATGTCCACTGGTAGGTTACCCTCTAGGGAATTTAAAAGTTCCTTTATCAAATCCCACTGGAAATGTTTCAAGTGAGGCAAATAATTCAGCGCACAAATACAGAAGGTGGCTGAATCACATCCCCACTTCCCCAATCTGCCCAAAGCCCTAGATTCCCTGTTAGGGGGGCGGTGAACAGAGGAATTCTCTTCAGATAGTTCCTTTTTTTGTGGTTGCTGCTACCTCCATGGCATCTACAGGGGGACCCTTACCCCAGAATTTCCTAGCCCTTGGAACAGGTAAGATTCTATCTGGCTTTTTAGGGATGGGTTCTGCCAGATCAGGTTCCTTCCAAGCTTTTTGAGTAAGAGGTCGACCAGCTGGTTGGGAGGAGGTACAACCCTCAGAATTATATTAGGATATCAACAGACCCCACACCTAAATTAAATGTTGAGATTGATTCACTTTTGAATCAAGCAGTGGAAGAAGGAATTATTGATGTGAAGACAAAAGAACAACTCATGGTTCAGGATCCAACCCATCAGTACCTGTATCTCTTGCCCAAAATTCATAAAAATTTGAACAGACCCCCAGGAAGCCCAACTGTTTCAGGACAGGGATCTTTAACTGAACCCTTTTCTGCCTTTTTGACATACTATCTGAAGCCATTATTATCAGGGGTCAGAGAAAGAATTAGGGATACCACAGAGTTTTTACAAATTATTCAGGACTCACAACTGGAACCTAATTGGCTCATGTGTGTACACTTGATGTTAAATCCTTATATACCAGTATTCCTCATTGGGCGGGATTACTTGCCCTAGAATACTGGTTAAATAAAGTTAATTTATACACACCATGATTTAGCACTCTCCTCACATGTCTTGCAGAACATGTACTGACTAAGAACGTCTTCTATTTCAAGGGGGAATGTTACTGGCAGCAGCAAGGAACAGCTATGGGGGCCTCGTTTGCCCCAATTTATGCTGACCTTTTTTATGGGGTATGTGGAAGATCAGATTATATATGATGTCATGCATAACATTTACCTCTCTGAGATGGATATATGGAGACATTTCTTAGATGATTGTTGGATGGATTGGTGTGGGGGTGTGGACTATTTGTTAGAATTTTTGGAATATCTTAATTGTAATTGGTGGGGGATTGAGTTTACTGTTAATTATCACAGTAAAGAGATTAATTTCCTGGATATCAATATTTTGAGACAGGCGGATGGTATGCTCAAGACGTCAGTATACAGGAAATACCCACAATACAATAATTTATTATATGCAACCAGTTTACACCCCACACATACCATCAACAATATTCCTAAATCACAGTTTATGAGAATTAGAAGAATATGTTCTGCAGACATGGAATTTCATAATGCTAGGCATGATCTTGAGGGTAGATTTATCAACAGGGGATATAAGAAATCAACAGTACAAAAGGCCAGTGATTGGGCGGCCAATTGTGAGAGATCTAGTTTATAGAATTATAAAGCTAAAACCAAAAAGGATGGATCATGAACCATGAGGTTGGTTACTACATTTGGCAGTAATATACACTTATTGCAGGATGTAGTCAACAAACATTGGAATATTCTTCAGGCCAATACAAATCTGGATCAATATTTGTCTAACAGATGCCAATTTTCTTTCAGAAGGGGAAGAACACTCACTTCCTATTTTGCGCATTATAAGAAAACTTTTTTGGATTATGTGAACCAACATCAACTAACCATATTGGGGGATAGGCTTGTTGGGTCACATCCTTGTGGACATTGCAGTCTGTGTAAACATATGTTTAAAACTTCATCTTTTAGCAGTAAAAACACTGGTCAAATTTTTGATATTTCATTTTTTGGGAATTGTAGCTCTGACTGGGTTGTCTATTTGGCTAACTGCCAATGTTCTGCCTTTTATGTATGGCAGACTTCTAGGCAACTAAGAAGTCATATTTCAGAACATTTGAGTGATTTACATCTTAAAAAAATGACCAATGCATTGTATAGACATTGTCAGTTACACAGAACTGCTTCGTTTAGATTTGTCATTATTGACCAAGTAAAAGGTATTAGATCTATGAAGCAAGGTTGGCACACTATACTAACTCAAAAGGAAAGAAAATGGATTATTAAGTTGGGTGCCCTTTTTCATCCTGGACTAAATGACAAGTTATGAGGACCTTTTTATTAAGGACCCTAATTGGTAATCTCACAAGTAAATATATGATATGAATGGAAGTTTGATTACAGCATCTGATATTATATTTAAAATGTTTATTCTGGTTGATATTTGTATGTGTTTGGAGGTTGGAATGGTTTAATGGGGGAAGTGATGTCACAATTGGGGATGTACATTGTGTATAAAAACTGTCCCTGCATTATGTATGTTTTATCACTGAAGAAGGTTTGTTACCGAAACCGGTCTGAAGGGAAAATAATAAAACTTCAATTGCCTCTGAGTGCTGGCTTTTTCTTTTTTGGTTTATTCAACAGTTTGGTTATGCCGTGCACCAGTCATACTTGCTAGCTTTTTTGGAGGGGAGGAGGTACCACCCAGGACGCTGAAGGGCTGCAACCAAAGGCTTCGAGAAACAGTGACTCATCAGAAGAATGGGCTTTGGTGGACCATCCTCCACACTGTTTCATTAATTCTAGGATGTCTCCAAAGGAGATGCCTTCGGGGGGGGTGGATCTTGGAGAACATTTTCCCTCCTCTAAGTTGATGTTTTCAGTGACAAATTCTAAGGAGGAGTCAATATGCTTCCTCTTACAAGTCTTCTTCCAGGGAATGTGCCTTGGGACACCTGAGGGAGACATATCAGAAATGGATGAGGGACTCAAGGGTTGAGTAGTCTTGAAGCCTAGTGGAACAGTCTGTCCCTATCAGAATGAGAGGAGGAGGATACAATCTTCAAAGGGAGTCTGGAAAGATCCAAGATCTGGGAGCATACCAAATGCCTTGGTCCATCTAAGGCCCCCTTCACAGTCTTGAAAGCCCATTCAGCCACTGCAGCCAAAGAAGAGCCAGCCAAATTGGAAAGCTTGGAAGCCCTCTCAAATACGATGACTGAAGACCCAAAGGAAACTCTCAGAACAGCAATGAAAGTCTCAGTGTCAATTCAACCACCAGAGCTCTGGCACCGATGCCTCGGCTCTGGACTCTACTGGATCCAAAAGCACTGGAGCTGAGTGAGTGAGGGAAAATGTCAAAGCCAAAGCTTCAAATGCTGTTGACTCTGACACTGGTACAGTGGGAAGACAAGATCCAACATACAATGTCTCCAAGAATGGGGACGGGGTAGGAAGATGAGAAGATTAAATAGCTGAGGGGGGGGCTGATTCCAGATCCTTCAATGCCAGAACTGGGAAGAATCCCATCTGAATCTGAGTCTTCAGAAATCTCCTCAACGTCTGATCGACTTCAAACACTGTGAGGCTTCTAGTAGAAAGGCAAGATCTGGAAGAAGAAGCTACAGAAGCAGGCTTTGAAGGTCCTTTCTGCAAAATTGGAGAATGGAATACAGGACTGATCAGAGCAAGAGTAAAAATGGACTTCAGAGATGTAGTCTGGATCTGACAAACAATCTGATCAACTATATGGGAACCTACAGTGCCAGTCCTACAATAAATGTGGGGTCAGGGGACCTTTTCTTGGTTCTCTCCTGATGATCTACAGGCAGCTTAGATTTTTCTTTAGGTTTCTCTTTCTCTCTCTCTCTTTCTTTAGATCCATTTTTTCCTTATCTTTCTTCTTCATGGAGGGAGAAGAAGAAGTGGATGCCTTAGGGTCTGAAGACATTATGGACCATGTCTATGGGGTGAAGAAGGCCTCTCAGTACAAGTTTCTCTTTACAGCCCAGAAGGGCTCTGGAGCCAATGACAGCATAAATAGAGCTAGAACCACTTGGAACTCTACAGTGCATGTTCTACTGGCTAATTTGGCTTTATGTCTATGGTCGATAAACTCTGCATTATACTCCTGATGTGGCTACACCAATGCCTAAACAATGAAGGGATTAACTCAGCATCTCTGGAATCCACTCCTTTTGGTAAGTATCCATCACCTTATTTGACATCACCTCTGACACTTACATAACTTTTAGTTATGTACTTACCATAACTTCGGATGTATGGGATCCATCTCGCCTACATTCATAACTGATGGGTTCGGAGTCGATCCATCGGCTCCGACTCGGCCAACTAGTATACTAGAACAAAGTCTCTTATTGGCTGGGCTACCCTCTATCCCAGGATGCACCACACCTGCTTCCCCAGATCTTGTTTGTTCGCTTTCATACTTACATGCAAACACAGAAAAAATACCAGTTACTCCAACGAACTAAAGTTCTTCAAGAGAAGATCTCCAAATGGACCAACATTTCCTCTACATCCGAATGGAAGGGGGAAAGAAGGGTGGGTACGAATGAATGTAGGCGAGATGGATCCCATACATCCGAAGTTATGGTAAGTACATAACTAAAAGATGTAATGGGATCCTATCTCGCCTACATTCATAACTGATGGGACAGCGTCCCTAGCACCTAAATCCTGGGTGGCTCATTGAAAACACTCCTGAGAACTGTGGAACCAAAGGAAGCCCTGCCTCGAGAAGCCACATCTATTTTGTAATGAGAAATGAAAGTGTGCGGAGAAGTCCAGGTAACCGCAGCACAAATATCACCTATTGATAATTTGGAGTGGAATGCTACAGAAGTAGCCATTGCCCTGGTAGAATGAGCCCTGACTGGAAAGGGAAGCTCTTTGTCAGCCTGCGAATAAATGAAACAGATGCAATCTTTAATCCATTTGGCTATGGAGGTTTTAGCCACTGGTTGACCCAACCTGTTTTTTGCAAAGGACACAAACAGTTGATTTGACTTCCGTGTCTGAGTAGTCCTGTTCAAATAAAAACACAGTTGTCTATGGACATCCAACTGATGAAAGATATATTCTGCGTTATTGGAGAATTTGGGAAAAAATACAGGGAGCTCTAGGGACTGTTGAATGCAGAAAGAAGATGCTACCTTTGGTAAAAAAGAGGGATTTAATTTAAGGGACACACTATCTTTGTGAAAAATCAAATAAGGAGGATTAGAACAAAGAGCCTGGAGCTCTGAAACCCGCTTGGCCGAAGTTATGGCCACTAAAAAAGCGGTCTTCCAAGACAGGAATTTCACATCACAGGTAGCTGCTGGTTCAAAGGGGAGGGCAGTTAAGGCAGCCAGGACCATATTTAGGTCCCAAGGGGGCACAGGATGAGATATCGGGGGCCTAAGGAGCCACGCTCCTTTAAGGAAAGACTTGCAAAGCTTGTTTGCCATTAATGAAGGTTCAAAAGAAACATGAAAATTAGAGATGGCCGCTAGCTGAACCTTAATCGTGGAAACTGAAGAGCCCAACTGAAAAAGAGAGGCCAGGAAATTTAAGACCTCCGGTACTGGGGCAGTAAGAGGGTCTATACCTCGTCGCTGTGCCCAAAGGGCAAACCTGTTCCATTTGCTGGAATACAGTTTGATAGTGGAAGGTTTGTGAGAAGAGGACAAAATGTGGATAACCTCCGGAGAGAGGGAACTGTCCCTGACTAAGGATGGAAGTGGAGTAACCAAGCAGCCAACCTCAAGGACCTGAGAGATGGGTGAGAGTGTCCTGACTGATGAGTCAACAGGTCTGGCACCGGGTCCAGAAACCATGGACCTTCCACCGCATACCTCCGAAGGAAGGGGAACCAAACCTGACGAGGCCAGTGCGGGGCAATCAAAATCATGTCGCTCTCCAGGTAAATTGCCTTCTGTATCACCCTCGGCAGGAGGGGAACCGGAGGGAAGGCATAAAGGAGACCGGGGGGCCAAATGTGGGTTAGAGCGTCCCTGGGAATCTGTCCCTGAGAGAGAGTTGGAGTGAAGAACTCTCTGCACTTCGCATTGTGGGGGCTGGCAAACAAATCGCAGCAAGGGAGACCCCATTTGGCGAAGATTTTCGCAGCCACTCTTTGGTTGAGGGACCACTCGTGGGGTAACAGGATAGTCCTGCTTAGTCTGTCCGCAATCACATTGGATTTCCCCGGGATGTGCGTTGCCATTAGGAAGCGGTTGGTAGCTACCGCCCAGTGCCAAAGTCTCATGGCTTCTCTGCACAGTGGGTACGACCTGGTCCCGCCTTGCTTGTTTATATACCAAACTACCAACATGTTGTCGGATAGGATAGCAATCAGACCTTGCGGGAGAGCGTGATGGAGAGCTTGTAGTACCAGTAGCACCGCTCTTATTTCCAGGATATTGATGTGTAAATGCACTTCCTGGGGTTGCCATGTGCCTTGGACAGACCTGTCCAGATAATGACCCCCCCATCCTATCTGGGAGGCATCCGTGGTCACAGTGGCAACGGGGGAATGAAGGATAAAAGGTCGCCCCTGGTCGAGATTGGATCGGAGGAGCCACCAACGCAGATCTCGACGGCAACTTTCCGTAATCATAACCAAGTGGTTCAAGGGAAGTTCCTGATAGGACCATTGAACCGAAAGTAGCCATTGCAGCACTCGCATGTGCAGTCTGGCTAAGGGGACTAGGAGAATAGTTGATGCCATCGACCCCAATACCTGCAGAATCAGATTGGCCGGAGCTCTTGATAGGGGGAGGCAGGATCGAACTTAATTCTGCAAAACCTGAATCCTTTCTGCCGGTAAGAAGGCGCGCATCCTTCTTGTGTCTAACTCTGCGCCTATAAAGGTAATACACTGAGATGGCTGTAGCACAGATTTTTCCCAGTTGAAAGTGATTCCTAGGAAACGGCCCAAGCTGACTGTGGCCATGAGCGACTGAATTAGTAGATGCTTGGAGGTGGCAGTAAGGAGCCAGTCGTCTAGATATGGAAACACTTGGAATCCTAGACTTCTCAGGTGAGCAGTCACCACTGCCAGACACTTGGTGAACACCCTGGGGGCTGTGGTGAGACCAAAGGGCAGTGCTCGAAACTGGAAATGACTGTCTCCCAGGCGGAAGCGTAAATGACTCCTGGACTCTTGACTTATCAGAATGTGATAGTAAGCGTCCTTGAGATCTATGGAGCACATCCAGACATCCTTCTCCAATAGTGGGAGAATGGACTGAAGAGTGACCATTCGGAATTTGGACTTTTTCACAAAGCGATTCAATGAACTGAGGTCCAAAATGGTCCTGAAGTCCCCTGTCTTTTTTGGCACCAAAAATAGTCTTGAGTAAGTTCCTGATCCGATCTGATCGGCGGGGACAGGCTGGATGACTCCTTTTTCTAGCAGCTTTGAAACCTCTATTGCTGCTTGATCCCGCTGACTGGGTGGCATGTCCGGGATTTCCCTGAAGGGAAGGGGGGGCTTGATGAAGGGAATGAGATAGCCTCCGGTAATAATCCGGAGCACCCACTGGTCGCTGGTAATAGCTTCCCAAGCCTGTGGGTGTTCCGCAAAACGACCCCCGACTGGCTCCGGAGCTGCACAGTCGGGCACCAACTCAGGGACGGTGAGCGTAGGAGGAACCACGAAAGGAATCGCGGTCTCCAGAGTTACGGGGGCCTCTGCCACCTCTGGGACAGCGTCTTCCCGAATTTCTCCCCCCCTGCCTCTAGAGGGGGGATCACTGGGTGGAGTAGGGAAAGACCTCTGAGTTTTCCTGAACCACATTTTCCCTCCTCTCTGGGCCTTGGGGTAAGGCCTAGAGGGAGCGGAAAAACGGGCCCCAACGGCAGTCAAGGTCTTGCCCTCCTGCTCGCACCGAGTCAGTGTGTCCTTCACCTTGGGTCCAAACAAAGAGGACCCATCAAAAGGGGCGTCGGCGAAGGAAGACTTGAAGGCCTCCGCAAAGGAACACAAGCGTAACCAGGCGTGTCTCCTAAGGGCCACGCCTGTTCCCGCTGCTCTACTCGCCCCCTCAGCCGCATACAAGATGAGCCTCATGGACGAGTTCACAATGGATGATAAGGTGGTCATCTGGGCGCCAACAGTGTGGGCTAGCGCCTCAGGTAGATTACCTGTGAGGGACTCACCTAGCTCTTTAAGGAGGTCCCTTTGGAGCCTAGTAAAATGGCACAGGTAATTCAGCGACCGTAAGGTAAAGGCCGCTGAAGAAAGGGTACGCTTCCCATACCTATCCATGCCCTGGAATCCTTATTAGGAGGGTGGATAGACGTTGAAGCCTCTGCCACGTCCTGCTGTGTGGCAGATGCCACCACCATCGCATCTACAGGAACTCCTTTCGTTAAAAATTCCTTTTGAGGGGGGGCTGAAAGGAATTTGTTGGGTCTTGCAGGCACCGGTTCCACAGAGTCAGGGTGCTCCCACTCCCTTCGAGAAATTAAATCAAGTAACTCATCGAAGGGCGGAGACACCCAGGAGGCGGAGGGCTGGGCCCCGAAGGCCTTGAGGAAGACTGACTCCTCAGCGGAAGGGGTTTTGGCCTGCCAATCTCCTCTCTGTCTCAGAATCTCAAGGATATCCGAGAAAGAGACATCATCCGAAGATGATTTTGGGGACCCTTCCGCATCATCGACGTCAGTGTCAGATGTGATAGACTCATCTTGGGAGTCCACGTGCTTCCTCTTGCACAATTTCTTCCGTGGAGACTCATCCGAAGCGGTTTCGGACGGACCCCCTGGAAGAAGGGAACCCCCCACGGGGGTATCCTCAGGCCCTGGGACCCCACTGTCATGGGACTGCAGTACGCCAGAAGCACCAGTCTCTCGGTCTAGGGACGGTGAGATGGAAACCTGCTGAGCCGGCAAGGACATGGCCAGCGCGCTCCTCATGGCCTCAAAGGCAGGACCTCCAGACTCCATGGAGGTCACTGGCCGAGAGACCACGACGGCACTAGGAATCCCCGCAGCCGATGCTCCGAGGGGAAGACTAGGCATCGAGGCACCTAGCTCCAAGATGTTCCCCTCGGCCCCGGCTGAGGAAGTCCCGGTACCGAACCCTGAACCCGAGGACAGGGTAGGAACAATGGTCGGAATGGATAAACTCCGAAGGGGTCTCGGTTCCGACTGTACGGCTCCGCCTTGCTCCACCATCACCGACTCCAACGGCTCCGAGGAAGTTGGAGGAGGAATCGAAAGCTTCGAGGGGGGGATTGGCTCCGGGGCCGAATGGGCTGGAGCAGAGACCATTTTTGCGAAAACCGGAGACTGGAAAAGCCTCTGAATAACTCTATCCAAATCCGAATCAGATAATTTGGAGGATCTAGAGGAAATAGAAAGGGGCCGAGACGACTTCTCTCTCGGCTCAGACAAGGTAGGGGACCGGCTCCGAAAGGTCTCCAACACTATCAGCGCCGGATCCGACACAGTATGAATAAGGATCGGCGCCGAAGGAGCTTTCGGAGCCGAGGGGGAAGAGTCTGAGCTGCACACCTCCATCGGTTCCGAGACCAATGGAACCAAGGGAGGTGATTCGCCTCTCGATGCTCCAACCTGCGGCTCCGAAACTAATGGAGCCGAGGAAAGAGGCATCGAGGCAGACCTCGACCCTCGGCCCAAGTCAGTGGAGCCGAGGAAGAAGAGGTCGACTTATCCTTCTTAGTAGGCGGCTCCGACGGACGGGTCGGAGCCGACGACCTTTCTTTTAGAAGCAGTAGCAGAAGATGAAGCCAAAGCTTCCTCAAAGGAGGGCTTAATAAGGCCCTTCAGGATTAATTTATTTTTACGTTCTTGAAGAACCCTAGCGGAAAAGGCATGGCAAACACTACATGTCTCTTGCAAATGCTTTGGCCCTAAACAATAAACGCAAATGGCATGACTATCCGTGATAGACATTTTATAATTGCACTTAGTGCACTTTTTAAAACCAGATTTCTGCTCTTTAGACATTTTCACCAACAAACTAATGAATAGTGGAACAATCTAACTGCCACACAAAAAACAGTACTTCACCAAAAACTTTAAAGTGCGAGAATAGGGAGCGAGCCCTCTGAGCACAAGATTTTACCTCACAAGGAGAAGAACAACAACAAAGGGAACACAACAACGGGCAAAAGCCCTCTAACTTCAACGGACTTTACCCGGAGAAGAAAAAGGAATAAAAACAGACAACACACTCACTCCACTAAGAAGGGCAAAGGCCCTCTAACTTAAACGGGCCTTGCCCGAAGTACCAACAGATACAAAAATGCCAATAACACTCAAACACAAACTTAAGAATAGCTGTTAAAACAGCTGTTGATTGAATTTATGAGGAAACCCCAGGTCAAAAGACCAGAAAAAAGAAGAAAATACACTTAGCTCCAGCCAAGTCGAGACCACGTCTAGCTTGATAAAGCGGCAAACGAGATCTGGGGAAGCAGGTGTGGTGCATCCTGGGATAGAGGGTAGCCCAGCCAATAAGAGACTTCGTTCTAGTATACTAGTTGGCCGAGTCGGGAACCCATCAGTTATGAATGTAGGCGAGATAGGATCCCATTACATCATAGAATTACTCAGCTTAGATGTACTATATCCTGTTTAATGTTATAATATGTTTTGTGCAATAAACTCAATAACATATGAGGACGGGTGGCCTATCAAGGAATAGGTATCCAAAAAATAGGGTTCATAAACCATACCACTATATCAAAAATCTGTAACTTAAAGACTGTTACATAACTATTTTTAGACATGCATCTGGAGCGTTTCTCCACGGACCTCTGCAGAAAATTGGCTTCATTCCAAGTCAGACTTTACCAGTAAACAAATGTTAAATAAATAAAATAAAAATAAATAAATAAATAAATACATCATGAAAAGTTTTCCAACTCCTATCGACCATCTGTTAAAAGAAATTTCTCTTCTATGTTCTGTATAACGGTCCATCTATAGGGATATACTGTTACTTCGACTTAACACAATGATGCTCCTAAATGTAACTTCTAAGCTGGAGGCAAAGATATCATCTTTAAAACAACCGAACGCTAATCATTAATCTCTACTTAATAACCTCTAACTTACAGACTACAAATGGAGCTGCACCAAAAATCACCTTTACATCTTTGTATTCATTCAAGTTTTTAACACACCATAGAACTACATGAGGTATAATTGTTTTACATAATGCAATTAGTACCTCAGACTGCATGCTGGTCATTGTATAGAATATGTCCCACATAATTATGTTATAAGGAAATGCTACTGAATTAAAATTTGACTTAAATTTACAGGCTTATCAATTGCTACCCCTAGATCTTCTACTTGATCAGATACAGGTAATATTTAATCATTAATAGAATATGGATACTTCAAATCTGTTTGCCATAAGGCAATACCACACCCTTCTTAGTACAGTAAACACTCAGTTAACCAGAACTCAAGCAACCAGGAATAAAAAAAATCAAAGAAATACAGTATAATTTCCATGTGTTGCACTTTCTAACCCCCCCCCCCCCCCGCCGCAGAAACACACCTTATGTTTTTAGAGTTTTAGAGTTTTAAAAAGGAAGACAGGAGTAAATTCCCTCTCTCCCCAAACTAAGAACAAGTCAAACCAAACAAATAGTATAGGGTACAGTATTAGTCAGGCCTATTTTTAATAGTAGCTCGCAAGCAACCAGAAACTACAGTTATCTGGCATCTACCAATCCCCATAACTGAGAAGTTTACTGTAATAAAGGTTAACTCCATATTTCAAAGACTAGTTATATGAAGTGTCCAAATAAGTCTACAGCTTCTGTTGGTCATTCAAATTAGTTACAGTTTTTGCAACACCTGCAAGCTGATACCCAGATACTGTCTTTAATGTGGCTATAATGATATTATATATATCATTATAACGTGGATATAATGATATTAAAAAGAAACAGTCCAAAGACAAAGTCTTGTGGAGAGCCTTTTCAATTATCTTTTCCAGAGAGTATTCCATCTCTATCCCTGCATTTTCTTGAACCAGTTGGAAACCCAGTTGTTGATAGAGCGGTTGAAATTCAAACTAAGTAAAATGTTTATAATATTAGAATGGGGTAATGAATCGAAGATCAGGACGAATTATATCAGCTATTACTTCTAGAGTAATAGTATTGATCAAAGTGGCATAAAAGTGAAAAAGCTTAATTACACAGGATTTACCACCCCAAAAATAAATTAATCACAACCCACTGGAAGTGTGAATGATTGTGGTATATGTCCAAGCAAAACTCTCAACTATTTACCACTGCTACTTCTCAGACTAGCAGAATAGATGACTACAGCCCTATTAAAGTCACCTGTCTGGGAACTTCAACAGAAATTTCCACTGGTCTATAACACATCCAACTACCAGACACTGTTGAAACAATTATGTTAAACATGATGTTGTCTAACTTTTAGTTCTTGTTAAGAAATAACCATTAAGGTCATAGTGTCCAGCAACTCAACATAGCTTAATAAAATCTACAGCAATTAGGTGCATTCATATCCTTTAATTAAAAAAAAGTTTTGCTAAACAATTCAGACAGCATGCCATAATATGTAATTAAATTATTAACCATCAATGTCATATCAGCATGCATTTCACAATAATATTGCCTCAAGCGCTTATATAAAGCTTTGTTGTCATGGGTATAACTGGCTAATGCCTATTCATAAATCAACTTGGGTTTTCTTATATTCTTCCCTAAAACCTGACAAGCCATTTCATACCTTCTGAAATTCTGGGCTGATGGGAATTTCTTAAATAGTTTCCAAAAGTTGTTTTCTATCAGGTTATACAGATTAAGTCCTTATTCCACCACTCGGCTTGTTTATAGTTTATTGCCTTTTTCCACTGGGAACAAAATGATCTACAACAGAATTTACAACCTTGAAGTCCAGTGCAGCAGCTATATCCTCATGCAGGTAAACAGTACCATTAAGATGCTGCCATTCATCATTCCCAAAAGGTACCAAGCACGAACCCTTCCACATCTAGACTGATAAATTCACCACTTCCTTGGTTCTTTTTATGGGTAAGAATGACCAGCACTAGAGAATATCCAACTTTATGCCACTAAAGGCAATCCTCAGACACCGTCTCAGAAAGGGTGTTTCCCAGTTTATGATCATTCCCAGGGACTGTGACCACAGAAGTACACATGGCTTCCCTAGACCTCAGTGAGTTCTAACTGGAGCCAGCTGCAATGACACTGAGGGATAAATCCTTACAATGACCCAGGTGACTTGAGTTTAATTAGAAGCTCAGGCATCTGTTGCTACTGGTGTGGATGGAAGTAGAATGACAATGCACTACCTGCTCGCCTCTTCCTGGGGAGAAGTGTGATGGTATACTGAGGACATGGCTGCTTCACAAGCCCTGGTGCTGATACTGGAACCATGATAACAGAGGCATTGCTTTGGCATGCAGACAGGCAAGAGAGGGATGGATCACCTTTAAAATGCCCTTGCATGCTCCAGCAGTGACACAGCCCAGCATGTCAGAGGGAGGTAAGATTTCACAACAAAACCCCACCGGAAGCCTCAGTGTGATAATTCCTTATTTGGCCCCATCCCTCTTGAAGGTATACAGTAGAAAGAACTAGAGGAAAGACTCCTGAACAGTGTGGTGCCATGGTAGTGTGGGAACCCCTGCGGATTGAAGTATACAGGACCTGGCAATAGATGAGGAGGAAGTCAGTGGTACATGAGTGGAGCAAAAGTAGTCTAGAAAAAGCAGCTAGTTGAGGTTTCAAAGTTCAGCTCTCTAATGCTGAACTCTTCAATCACTGCTTTCCATAAGAATTAACTGATGGTGCAGTTGCTAAATGTACATGACAATAATTTATACTGTTTTGTAAATTTCTCTCGTGTTTGCTTTTGTGCAACCAAGAAGTTGGCATATGTAGGTTCATGGGGTATGACTGGCTTGCTCCCCACATGGGGAGGATGCAAGGAGGCTTTTTCCTCCTCAAAAAACTTACTTTTAAATTTTTCATCAGACTGAGTTCAAAATCAGGTAATTTTAGTAAGATGAGTCCTTGTCAAGTTGGAACTCATAGGAGAAGTGGCACCCTTTACAGAGACACTAGCAGGAGTACTATGAAGGGGTCAACAGGAGGTAGTTATCAGTAAGAGCAAGACATAGAGATTCTTCCCTTGTAAGGCTTCAGCCACAGCATACAGCACCTTGGCAAATATGCTGGGTGCAAAGTAAGCAAAACGGCAGCCCTCTACACTTAATGACTTGCCTATGCACAGCAAACCTAATGACTTCCCTGCACAGACTCAGGCAAAGATGTCCCAGAAGGTATATAAAATGTCTAGTAATACCATACCAGTGCTCAGTAGCAGCATCTGACTTTATCTGAAAGTCACTATCCAGAACATTAAATACCAGATGTCTTTGAAGTTGTTCACATCTGGTATAGGACAGAAATCATCCTACAGAGTAGAAAGATGTTGGAATAGAAACCCCTAATCTTATCCCAAATAAGTAAAGGTTTCCTCAACCACTCTGATGGAGAGGGACTGTGGGACTATTTTAAGAGGAAAAAGGAGACAGCTTGGTCTCTTAGCAGAACGCTGTCTGGAAAAGAAACAAAGTTCTAAGATGTCACCCCCTCTGACTATGTCAAGAAACCACTGGCCCTTTGCGATTGCTCTCCAAGCCAGAGTACGTTGGTAAAGTTCCAGAAGGTAGCTCTAGATCATATTTTGTACTGCAACTGCTGAAGTCACACTCTTAAGCAATTAGTTGGCACCATATAAGGTAAGATCATATGACATTTCAGTGCTTTAGTACCTATACTGGAGTGCAAAGGGTCTCCTCATTTGTTTTCTGGAGATGGCTGTGCCTAGAAGACTAACTAGATATTATCATTGTTCTTCACAGTGGAGAAGGTCTGCTTCTTTTTTAAGTTGTCATCTACCACCCCCATATCCTGACAAACATTGCCAAAAAAATCAGCAAGGACTGATTTCAAAAGTCTTCCATGTTTGAGACCTTAGCCATACCATCAGTTATACCAAAACTGCAGTGAACAACATGTAAGTCCACTTTAGAAGCCATACACAGAATCTTGCCAACTACCTAATTTTTTAAACAATTTTAATAAATTAACACTTATGACATAGGCAAACATAAATTAACATAAACGAAAATAAACCATATTAACATGTTTTTCCTTTTATCATACACTATACATCAGATATTTTTTTCTTTCTTTATAATTATCACCAGTCCAATGTTACATAATTTCCTCAAGCCCTGCCTTCCTTCAAACCTCATGCCTCCCCCTGAAAATAAGTCTGCATGTATTGTTCCCACAATTTCCATTTATGTCTGCGTAATTTGCTCCATCCCTTTACCAAAGATCCTCTTCCCAGTTGTTGTATCGCATTTATAATACTCAATACCTCAAATACAGTTCATTTAGACTGTGATTTTTATTTTCTAGCAATTGCTTTTTTGCCAGCCAACAGAATTAAACTTAACAAGGCCTTACTATGTCTAGGCAATTCAGATCTTGTGACCTAGCTCAAAAGAATCATTTTCTTAGTTACAGCCATTTGATCACCGAGTATTTCTGAGGCAGTACTCTATTAGTGAATTTTTAAAATCTGCCAACTCATTACACTCACAGAACATATGTTCCCAGTTACCCCTTTCCTCCCCCCCATCATACCTCCAACATTTGCCATTTACCTGAGGAAAATTTTTTTGAAGTCTACTCAGGGTATAAAAATATCTTTGCAAATGCTTCCAAGTGAAAAATCCTAAATCTTCTCGACTAAAAACTCTACCATTTAGGATTCCCCTGTCCCTTTCTCTTTGCCTATACTCTGATATCAGTCCCTGGTAGGGAAGACGGTCTCTAGCTTGCAGTTCAAACGTTGTATTGGCCTTATCCCACTCAATTACCTTTACCTCTCTAGTTATTTGCAACCAATATATTTGTTATTTTACCAGTTTTCTCTAGTAAATTCCAGCCCCCTCTTGCCTTGCCTATTTTCTGTACTCCTACATGAAGTCACCAGTGTTGGCAAAACCTCCCTTCTCCATTTTTGTGCTGGCTTAGTTCTTAGAATACTTTTTTCTACTTAATGAATACAATACTTTGTATGGTCATTATTCTGCTTAAGGAACTGCATCCAGACTACAACTCTGTTCTTATTTCTTGGACTTCGCCCCTGCTTCATCATCATCTCTTTCCACTCTGAATTATAACCTTCTGCGTGTGTCATATATATGAACCTTAACCATGTAGCTTTAAAATATTCCTTCAAATCATGTGATCCTAAACCACCTTGGTTTGTTGGAAGGATCAGCTTATCCCACTTTATTAATTATTGTCCACAACTTTTCCTTTGGTTGATAAAAAAATTGCCTGACTCATGTATAAAACTAAAGGGACTAAAACATTTTTATTGCTTGTATCTTACTTTCCATATCCATAAACAAGAGCTTCCAATTTCCCAGTTTTTGTAAATCTTTTGTTTAGTCTCATTCCCACATATCCTTAACTGCCATAACAGAAACCTTTTTAACCCATTCTCTTAAATACTTCATCTTATTGTATCCCCATAAATGTGGGTATTGCTGAATCAATTCATGTGTGGGTCCATAATTTATAACTGTAGTCTTTGTTTTATCTTCATTAACTTTATATCCCGAAAAGACTTGAAACTCTTACAAAATTTGCATAATACTGACATGTCTTTTTCTGGATTTATC
This sequence comes from Protopterus annectens, assembly GCF_019279795.1. Lineage (NCBI taxonomy): Eukaryota > Metazoa > Chordata > Ceratodontiformes > Protopteridae > Protopterus > Protopterus annectens. The sequence goes on along the minus strand of NC_056735.1, from coordinate 1,428,209,972 downwards.
AAGTGCAAAGTAATATCATCTGCAAATAAGGCCAACTTTTTTTTTACCACCATACAGTTATATCCTTGGATTTATGAGTGCCTTATTTTCTCTCCCAATGGATCTAAATAGAAAGTAAATAAAGAGGAAAGAGGACACCCCTGCCTGGTTCATCTGTTCAAACACAACTTATCAGAGGGGAACCCTCCCACTTTAATGCTTGCCTCTGATCTTTCATATGTCATCTTAATTAACCTTATTATTGTATCAAGGAATGTAAATTTTTCCTTGTCCAACTCATAAAATCCAAGTTTACCCTGTCAGATAACAATCATCTCCTTTAGCCCAGACTCAGTGGAAGAGAAAAGCTTCTTAAATGTCTGACTCAGTAGGAAGGACTGGAATCTTGAGAGGTGAGATGAATAACTAAGGACTTTCATCCATAATGTGACTGAAAAGCAAACTCCTTGTACCATCTCAGTTCACAACTTTAGACTCCTTGTTAGATGGTAAGCTGGCAAAATGTTGCCATCTTTACAATATGGGTTGCAGCGAAGAGATCAAGCTGAAGTCATAACAAGGATGCCCGAAGTACTTCCACTCAGCTGTGGGACTACAAATGTCTGCTTTCTTGGGGCTGTACTTATAGCATATCTTATTGACCAGCACTATGGGGGAAGATGACCCATGGCTCTTCATTCTTCCTCAGATATTCATTAAGTCATTTCTAAGGGGAAGTAAAAAAGACCAGTAGCATAATGGTTGAGGTCTTTGCCTCCCATGTACAAGGAATAATGTTCAATCTTAACCTCCGGCCAATGCCTTTTGCAATGCAAAACTGAAGACACATGGATGAAACTGAGTACAGCTAAGACAGCTGTAATGGCAGCAAATGGAATAAATCAGAAGAAGCTGAGAATTGAGAGATCAAGTATTTTGAGGGGTGATTGACCAGAAAGGAAGTCTGAATGAGGAAGTCAAAACTAGAATCAGAGGGGCTGCAGCAAAGAGTATCAGGTGTAGTATATAACAAAAAAGTGCCAAAGAAGCTGAAAAGTAAGACGTACAATACAGTGGTGTGATCAGGACAACTGTATGGTACAGAAACATGGGCAGTAAGGTCAGATCAGTTGGGGAAGCAGGAGGTGAATGATTATGGTCTTTCAGGTGCATGTGCAGAAAAGCAGAAGACAATCTGGTGAAGAAGATTTGGGACAGACAGAAAGAAGGCAAGAGGAAATGAGGGCATCCAGCAAAAAGGTGGATGGATTATGTAAGAGAAGCCCTGCAACAGACAGGCATGTGTGTCAAAGAAGGCAGGAGAGTGGCATTGAATAGAGCGAGATGGTGAGAGTTGACACACTATCCAAACTCTATCTAGATAATAGGAAAATGGGGGTTGATGATGATAATGATGATGATTTATAGGGAGAAGAAATGTGGGCCATAGACCAATGCATAGAGAACTTCATGATTTCTCCAAAGAGGAGATCATCTCAGAGACAGCTTAAGAATATAGATGAGTTACTGTTCTCATCAGTCTCAGAAATGATGGCCTGAGGATTCTTAAATTCTTCACAGGATTTTGAATGAGATGGAGTCTCCAACCCTCACCAGCTCCAAGACAAGCACATTTGTGCAAAGCAAGAGGCATGCTGGGACAGGGTTGTTAGATGACTCCTTGCTGCATCCTGAACCAATGCAAAACACTAAGAAGTTGGGGAAAAGGGATCTGATGCTAGGAAGCAGACCTAAGAACGGTAGAACAGCTAATAAATGTCTGCACAAGGTCTGGCATTAGCATCAGGTTAGTTCCATAAGGGTGTGCTCCCATATGTAAGTGGAAGGCCCTATCAAACTTAAAGCATACTTTTTTAATGAGGGAAACCCGGTGGCCGTAAGATTATGCCTTTCGTGGGATGGGAGAGGATATACTGGGTAGAAGAGTCCTTTGACTTAAGTACCACCAATCCGCAGACAGACAAACTCAAGAAACCTCTCTGGATCAAGCTTGTGGTGTGCATGTTCCAAGAAATCATCTGGGAGTACAGGTGTTGCCTAAGTCCTGGGACACACATCCCTAGGGTACTTTATTAGTGGCTTTTTATTAAATGCCCTGTCATTTGAGCATACTTAAAACAGATTTTAAAAAGCAGTGTCATATATGGACCTGTCATACCTATAACAGTCCTTTAATTTCATAATTTTGACCACCTCTGGCCCAGGTCATAGCTGAAAAGGGCCCAAGGGCAGCACACCCACCTTGTTTAAAAATAAACAAAAAAAAAATAAAATGACTAAATAAATGATGGATGGAAGACAGAAGTAATGTCACCTCCAAGTCTCTTGTCATTCATCAAACAGGAAGATATGCCAAAGCTCACTGTACGCAGAGAATGGAGGGAAATTTCTGAAACAGTCTTGCCACTGGGAGGGCTTGACAAAAGGCCACACCTAATTTCTATTGTTTCCTGGTAGTGTTTCAGCAAAGACATGAGTTTGTGAGTGGGACCCTCCCACTAATCCCAGAGCTGGACACTTTCAAACACAGACATCCTCATTTTAGAGTAGTACAAACAATCTCAGTATAGGTTTTAGCCTGCAGTTTGTCAGCCATAAGAACAGTTACAAGATTAGATTACATTCATCAAATTGGGGAACTTTTTAGTAATGATAGTTAGGATCAAGATCAAACCTGCGAGTCATAGAAAATAAATAATGGTCTTAGGGGGTATACACATTGCCTCTTTTGCAGCAAATGACTTCACAGAGTGCTGTGGTGTAGGACAGATGCAACTTCAGTTGGGAGAGCTTCAAAAAAATAACTGCCAAACTGGAAAAGAGAGAGGGTGAATCCACTTGTTTACTCAGCAAGGAGGGTCCTGATATTAAATCTTAAGAGGTTCTTACATGAGAGAAACAGGTCTACTTGTCTTCTGAACCTTTTTCACCTTTTGACACACTTATGTAACACACTTACATACCCTGATACTCTTCTGTTCTGTTTTTTTTCTTTTGAGATACATAAGCTGGAGACCTCATTTGGCACAATTGTTGTATTGTTTTAATGCCTATGTATGAACCATCTTTAACCTGTTTGCAGTCATTTTTGGATGTAACATAGAGTACTTTAGGTAGCAACTTATCAGTATCACTGAACATAGCAGTTCATGAGAAGTGGGATGAAACATGAAACTGGTATCTCAGCAGCTTTAAAAACAAAACAGCAGTAGTATGTTATAAAATGTGTACAGCCACTATCATTGAGGATGCCAGAACACACGTTTAGTATTTTATAACGTAGGATCCCGCCATTAATATAGAATACCAAGTGTCATGACAAGTGTTACTTGTTTCTGAAAGTATGAGAGTGTAGTGTTATAACCAAATCTACATAAACTGAGAAAATGAAAAAAACTGCTGCACAACGCTGCAAGAAGGGAAGAGGGCTGACTCCAAAACAATGAAATTCAAAGCCACAAAGTTGATGAAATTGAGCCAAAGTTTACTGAACCACAAACGATGGAAAGCCAATAAGTGCTTTTGTCCTATCAAAGAACTTCCTCAGACAATCCAATTACATAAACATCTACATTTTATAGCCTGTCATGCACAGTCATCAAACATTAGCCACACCCCCTTAAAGTAAAAACAGACACATAAATAAAATATGAATAAATATTACTAAAATGAATACTAGAAAACAAACACTATATGTATACAAATAGTAATATAAATATATATAAAAGTTTTTTTGAATATATATATATATATATATATATATATATATACATATCATCTTTTAAGAGCTCTTAATTTTAGAAGGGAACTAATAGATAAATTCTCATTTAGACCTGGCCAGTTAGTAGAATCTAATAATAACTGCCAGTATAGTTCCCTTCTTTCAAGTAGTATCGACCATGCACCACCTCTGATGTCAGAGGCTATATTATCTATAATAAAAAAACAAAAGGAATGTTCATTGTATTCCAAAATATACCTTTATAATGCATTAGTGTCCTTGTGAGTTCTTATTTCATATAAATGCTCATAAATATGGTTTTTAAATTTCCTATCAGTTTTACCAATGTAGAAACAGCTACATTGGTTGCATTGAGCACAATATATAACTCTTTCAGAGTTACAATTATATTTAGAATTAATGTGTATGTGCCTATTGTTAACAAAAAATATTTCACCTTCTTTTACATATCTACAGTATCTGCACATACCACATTTCCTCATCTGTCCCTTCCTAACTGCATTTTTAAATGAACTTCTCTTTTCAAAGGCACGCCCATTCACACATGTCTTTCGAATGCCACTCGACCTCGGGGAGGACATGCAGACTCCACACAGAAGGTGCTCCAGCTGAGAATCGAATGGGAGAACCTCTTGCTGTGAGGCGACAATGCTACCGCTGCACCACCGCGGCTTACAAACACTTCAAGTTTCTACCCTTCCTAAATATAGTAACAGGTCTCTCTTCAACATGGGGTCTTATGTCCCTATCCTGTGTTAAAATAACCCAATTTTTATTAAGAATGCCCTTAATGTCCACACTATCTACTGTAAAAGTGGTAATAAATGAAGCAGTATAATCATTATTTGTATGCTTAATATTAAAGGAGATTTCATTCATCACTTCTCCTTCATTAATTAAAACTTCTGACAGGAGAGGAGCATAAAATTTCCTTTCTCTTTTATTTGCCACCTCTAACAAAACCTCATTCACTAATCTCATGGGGTAACCTCCCTTTAAAAACATACCCTTCAAATTGTCGCATTCGTTGAAAAATTCTTCTAAGTTTGATACCATCTGTGTAGCGTGAACAAACTGCCCTTTTGTTATTGCTCCTTTTTGTTTACATGGGTGGGTGCTAATGAAGTGTAACAATGAATTTGAATATGTATCCTTTCTATATATTTCTGAAGTAAATCTCTTTTTATTGTAATCCTTCATTAATAAAATATCTAAAAATGCTATTTTATGCATGTCAAACTGATGTGTAAACTTTAAAAATTGAGTAGTGGAATTAATATTTGCTATAAATTCATTAACTACAGCATGGGGATCGTCCCACAAAATAAAAATATCATCCAAGAAACGTGTATAATATGCTATATAACCAAAAAAATCAGAAGAAAAAACATTTCTTCTCCCATTGCAGCACTATTATATTTGCATATAAGCCCCCACATGCTGACCCCATAGCGACTCCTTCCTGCTGTAAAAAAATCTCATTATTTAAATAAAATAAAATTGTTTTTTAAAATAATGTCCATTAATTGTGTATATAATACTACATCAAAATGTTCCACTTTTTTCTCATATAAGTACAAGCCTATTTGATGATTTATGTGCATGACAGGATATAAAATGTAGATGTTTGTGTAATTGGATTGTCTGAGGAAGTTGTTTGATAGGACGAAAGTGCTTACTGGCTTTCCATCGTTTGTGGTTCAATAAACCTTGTCTCAATTTCATCAACTTCATGGCTTTGAATTTCATTGTTTTGGAGTCTGCCCTGTTCCCTTCTTGCAGCATTGTGCAAATCCACATAATACTGTGTTAAACTAACAGACCAACATAGAATTACCCTGCTGCCCCCAAACAGCATTTTATTACAAATACTAAAGAACTGACAAAAAGACCTTTGCCAATAACCAGTTAGCTTGAACTCAATTAAAAACTTCAAAGAAGGCAGTAACCACAAGGCTTCAGCTGCTTATTGTTTGCCATTTCTGATACACATTACGCTCAAATTTGGAAAAAAGATAAATTTATTAAGTGTCTTTAGTGCGAGACCCTATCCTAACAGCACCTAAAGGGCTTTAACAAAAGCTTACCAAGCACACCTAGGCACTTCTAGGACTGGGTCTTGTGCTGGGTCCTAACAGCAGACAGTGCCAACTGGCAAAGAAAAGATACAAGAGGTAAAACAGATTTTAAAGTTGTAACTTCACTCTACCACATTTATAAACAAAGTGTTGCAGAATAAAGTGTCTAACAGCTTTTAAAGCTGTTATCTGAACAGAGAAGCATTTTGTTTCTGCCTGCTGTTTGAAAGTTCTAAGTGCTTTACTAGCTTTGAAAGCTGGCAAAACACTGTACAGTATTACTCCCCCCCCCCGGTATCAGTACATGGAGCTGAAAAAGTTCCATATAGTGCAATCCTTTTATTACATGTTCCCAACATGGATGTAAAGATTTGTCTCCAGAGTTTCACTCTTAAAATGAATTTTTTGGCATTTGTGTCTCAAACACATGGTAAAATGATTATGATCGAAGACATAGTCATATTGTTTTATGTACTGTACTGCACTCCTGCACAACTTCTCTGTGTTATAATTTACTTTGTCCCTGTCCTGATCCTACTTACTGTGTGGTCTTCCAGTTTACAACAAAAAAACAATACTAGGCAAGTGATGCCAGGGACTATAACAGGCCTAATCATACAACTTCAAGCAGACATATTTAAATTTGCCACCTTTTATGAGCACATAATAGTGCAAACCTGTATAATTTATTGATGTATTGTACCAAATCTAAAAAGAGATTGTAATGCACAGAGAATTTATTTGATTCTTACTTAGTGAATGAAGGACATACATGAGTCATTATAACTGTGACATTCCCATACTAAAATTATTTTGTTAACATTTTGCACTTTATTTTTACAAACAGACATTCACAAAAATGTCAGTAGCAGCCTCAGCAGATCCTGCATAACAGTTTGCAGGTGAAGACTTCAGCTTATTAAGATGGAAAAGAAATGCATTTTACCCAGCTCTAGTTTGCCAGTTAATGAGCAAATTAAAATAAAACTCTATATTGTGTACTTTCTAGATCGGATTAACTTACCTGTTCAGTAACGCACATTAACTCAAAAGCACTAATTGACTGTTAGATCATTAAGAAATGTAGGTAATCTTTTTGCATGCCATAATTTGCCTGCCAGGGTACAAATAAATGTATCTGTATGTACATGTTGTTTGTTTTATGTAGCAGGTTCTGACTGCAGTCTATTATTGTGTGCCTTGGAAATAAAACAGAAAAATCAAGTTCATAATACTGATAATTTATTCACAACTAATTGATATGTATGTTTGCACCCTAAATTATTTGTTATTAGAATTTTGTCAGGTTTTCTGAAAGATTCCCATTAGTTTATTCCAAATGACAGTACTGTTCAGTGGGCTAATTACAGAAGCCATCTGTTCATGGTAATGGAGGAGAAAAAATGAATATTACTGTCATTTAAAACTTTGGAGCTGACATGACTGCAAGTTTGTGCTGACTTATCTCAAATGCATGAAAATTATGCATTTGATAGCCTATTTTCTCTCCAGAGATTTCATACAGCATTTCCAACCCAAACTTCTTTAAATAGTAGCAGCTGGTACTGTTCTGTGTCTATCTGATGGGCCAGGAACAGCCCTATTTAAACGTGATATTTTACAGTCTTCTTTGGGACAAGTGATAATGCATGAAAATGGATAAAGTGAACTTTACAGAAAGAAATCACAAAAATATTTATAATTCAGATTAAAAAAAAAAAAATTTTCTGCATATTCCCTTGTTTACCTAGAGGAGAAGAGGAACTGGTCATAAAATTAGGAAAATATGAAGTCCCTTTGCCATGGTAATTTAATGCAAAAATGAGAATTAGTATAAAACTGGCAAGTTGTATTGATTAAGGAAGCATCTTATAAATGAAGTTAAGGGCAAGGCAACTGCAGCAGTCTAAAATCACTGGAATCACTGATCTCATATTAGCAAACTATACAAGGGGTGATGCTGAAAGGCTCCTACTGATGTACAACAAAGTTGAAAGATTTGCTGCTGAAGTTCATTGTCATGAATATTTGTGTGGTACCATCACAAGATACAAGAGATTTCACCAGAAAGTAGACCAGCTTATTCTAGAATGCTATTTGCTCACTATACCTGACATAAAATACCCAGACATGTGACACAAGGCCCTCATCTGTTAAATACCCAAAAGGAGCTCAGATTCCCAGTGCCTTTAAACTTTCCTTGTATCATGCCCATCTCAAAGCTAGTACCTTAGCAAAACAAACCTGTTCCAATTAAATGGAATTCACTGTGCACATGAATAAAAATGGTCAGTTATGCACCACATTTACAAGTTATAAGTTCAAGCACCTTAAAAACGTACAAGTTGCTCTTCGTGCATTAATTAATTAATTGGACTTGATGTCCAGCACACTGATCACCTTTGTGATCAAGCCATCATAACTTCATGCAGTATGATCTATAGCAAATCATATGGAATCAGACACTTTAAGTGCCGCCCATCCTTTATTCTTCTTGCATAGCGCAATCACCTCCCAACCAATTCACCTTTCTTCAACAGAGCAGGGCTTGGACTATGACAAAACTCACAGCAGTTTTTCTTGCTAAAATGCACATTAACATATATATCCATATACTGTTGTAGGACCAAAGTGTTTTTAACAGAAGTTTCTAGCCATTATTTCATCATCTTAAACTCTCATCTGACATATTCCATTCTTTACTGAGATAAAATTATAATCACTTTTAATACAAGATTAATATCACTTTTGGTAATACTAAAACTCACAAAACTTGGATTATCCCCTTCTACCATCAACTGGTTTTCCAGTTCTCTCTCTCTAGTAGACAGCACGCAGTCAGATGGCTAGACTCCTCTGGCTTTCAAGACATCTCAACTGGAGTTCCCCAATAATCTATTCTTGGCCCCTTCTTATTCAACATATTTACTACTTCCCAACAGAGTACACTAATACAAAATGCTGATGATTCCACAGTCAGCTATTCACCTGATTCCATGCCACATCTTCAACAAATTACCCATGATGCCACAGTCATCTGTTCATCTGATTCCATGCCACATCTTCAACAAATTACCCAAAAGCATTCACTTCCATTGAAACCTGTCTTTCTAATAGTCATCTACTTTTGAACTTGCACTTTACCTTACCTTCGTCCAGCTAATCACAGCACATAAAATCATTTATACACCCATGGCCTGTCCAACCTTAAATACTATCTTCTATTCCTACTTTCCAAACAGATCTCCTAGGTCAGAAAATAAACAGTTTCTTCAACAACATCATCCAATGAAAGCAGTCGGCTAAAATCTATATTCCTGCTATACAGCTAAAGTCTGGAACACCCTCCCCTTATCCTTAAGAGTCAACCACATTCACACATCCTTCAAGTGGGCACTTAAGGAGCACCCACCTAAATCCTGGATATGCTCTTGCTCAACACCAGGCTAATTTCTAGCCATCACAACACCCCTCCACCATCTTTCTCTTCAACTATAAAAACTCGGTCTTCCATTATTACCTTATTTTTCCTCTTACTCTTTCCTCTCTCCTCCTTGTCCACTTCAGTTTTATCTTTCTCTTATTCCTCCTTCCTTCATACATGTTCATTCTAGTAGTTTTCCCACCTTTCTTTTTCTAAACTATAAGCTATTTACTTCTTTACCTACTCTACCATAATTCATTATACCGTAACTTGCTTAGATACTATATGTTATGCAAAATATTCTGTAATTATCCTAAGTAGATAATCTTTTGTTATTTTTGTGCTACTGCTTTACTATATTTTATTCAGATCCTGTTACTGAAAGCTCATGTCTGTAACTACTAATTATTTTACTTTGTTCCACTTGAAAGTATTTCTCCCTGGGCCTCCAATGAAAATGGGTTCTCTGTGGCCCAATTGGACTTTCCCAGTAAACAAATGTCAATAAATAAATTGTTAGAGCCACATGTAACGGAGGCATCAGAAATCTAGCTTCATCATTAATACAGGCTGAGTTACCTATTTTCTTTCCCTCCCATTGACATTAATTTGTCACTAAATTATGAACTGCTTACTATCTACACATTAAGTCCCCTGCAGCTTTTCACACAGATTGCAACCTGACATTCTTGCCTTTCCAGCTACTGCCATACAGCAACATTCAAGACCATTTTTTTTCACAAAGGAAAAACTTAAAAGTTTGTCTTAGAAAATTACTGGTAAGATTAAATTTACTAAAGTTAATTAGTATGACTTTATAAAAAATTAACAGTGTCTCCATGGCATTCATAGAAAACACAGGCTCTGCTCAGCTTAACTTGTCCAAAATCTTGCACAGATAATAATAATAATAATAGGAGTAATATTCATTTGTTAACCAACAGGCCCACTGGACACACAGTCCCTCTTTAGGGATAACCTGGGAGAAATGTCTGGTTAAATAACTTGCATAAGTTTACACAGCAGGCAAATGTGGGCTGAAAAAATCAAACCCTATACCACAGATCTCATATTCAGATTATCTTCCCTGAACAGACAAAGTCAACTTGGCAATGAAGTGACCAGTTGTATGGGGACTTAGTCTGTAGATGACAAGCAGTCAATAACAGTCTAATAGCCCAACAATAAGCTTGAGTTATGGATACTACCAGGAAAAAAAAACAAGGATTTTCATGACTGGATGATTTGGTATTAGGTACCGCTGCTGTAAAGGTTAACCTTAAAATTACTCAGAAAATGTTACATTTTAACTACAGAGAATGCCTAAGGCACACAACAAACGTAGTACCACTAAAAATAGTTCAGCCTTCTCTAGACCTACTGGGCACATTCCACCAAGACTGGGTTTCTAGTGTCCATGGTGTTATGAATGGAAGCGACAAGTTCAATTGCCACTTAAAAGTCTCAAAAACTGTTCTCTCTCTGATGTTGGAGCTGAAAGATTTTATATTTCCATACCTGAAACAGGGATGTAGCGGGAGTGGGGTACTGAAACTGCAAAGAAAAGTAAAAAAAAAAAACATCCATACAAGCATGTGAGGTACCAGATGGATTAATTAAGAGTCCTTCAGAACATTTCACTCTTTCAGTTGTTAAATTTTCAGTATAACAGACAACTTTATTTTCTAAGTATGAAACACATTCTTCTTACATGCTTTACGGCACTGAATGAAGTTATTATTAGTTTATATAAGTCCACTAGAAGTTATCAGCTACCTCATTGTCCCTCCTGTTTTGTTCCACCATATCAGGAGACTGTTAAACATCTGAATATATAGAAAGGGACTTAAACCAGAAGGCTTATTCTTCTGTTTAAAGTATTGCCTTTTTCATTCTTCTTGTTCAGGATATCAGGCACTATGGCAAGAAGAAAAATGAATACAGTTTAATTACACCCGCAGACAATGGAGTTGGGGTTGTGATGTTTGCTAAAGCAGTGTATTCCCTTACATATAACATGTGAAGGACCATGGAAGTTATGTTAAGGTAAGTAATGATAAAATGACCTAAGGCTAAATATGATGTACAGACAGTGCAGTAATGTTTTTTTTCGGTTATGAGCATCTTTGATAAAAAATGGCAATGACTAGCTAAATGCTGAACTTCCAGTTACACTGTGATACCATGATTCTGTGGTTATACAAATTACCTAATATACATAAACATCAGGAATACCTTCCCCCAACTCAGTGAGACCTATTAAAAATGGTAGGAGTTGGCTTATTGAACCAATGAATCATTTTCTTCATTATTTTCCCAAACTTTTGTTACTGACTGGTTGTTTTATATTAAGGATAGCACTGCATTTTATCTTAGATGACCAAATGGATATGTTTATTCAGCAAGTGATTACTTTGTTATGTGGATGTTAAAAATGTTATACCTCAGTCTCACTTACGCCAGTTTAATGGTTTTTTTTTTTTTTTTTTTTTGAACAAATGAACAGGATGACAATGGGGGTGTGTTGTAGCCAGTTACGTCTGGCTGTATATGTCTTTCTTGAACAGTCAGTTTGCTTATACTAATCCAAATAACCAGAACAAAAATGAATGGGTATTGTCCAATCACAGTGAAGGAAAATGGTCTGCAGACATGGGGAAAAATAACTTTCATTTGGATATAAACCCCTATATTTGCTATTACAGGCTTATAATTCCAAGGAGACACATTTATTTTAATTTATTTTTATTTTACGTTTGTTAATGAGGGAGGTGGATTGATTCAAGAAGCATTATCAGCCATGACCTAGGCCGTATGGCAAATAAGTAACAAATCTGCAAAGGTTACCATATACATCAACAGATTAACAGAAAATACATGAATACAAGCAATAGAAATAAGTGTACGTGATTTCAATTCAAGGTAGCAATGAAAAACGAGTGTGTGTGGTTTGTCAATCAGAACTGCACAAGATAAAAACAGTCAAAGCAGATACAAATCACATCCAGATGTAACAGTGAATGACTCAGCAAACATGGAGTGCAAGTCAGCAGCATATCCAATAAAATGCATCTGGGAAGCTCATACTGGTAGTGTAGCAAGTCTTGTATAGCCAGATACCCCTACCAAACTAAAACATGTTACAATAATTACTACTATCCTATTACCATTAAAGTTGGTTTGTCGGAGTTACTTATATATATGTATATGGGTCCCCTTCACATGGTAGACTTTTCAGAAAGTTGACTTCATATGGCCGAGACCATATGATCGACGTTTGAAAAGCCAACCATGGGGAACCGCTATCTCCATACAGTGCGGAAAATTTCCTTCTTCCGCTCTGTAGTGCGATCTCGAAGTTAGTATATTTAAGTTACGGGAGGTGTAGGGGGTGGAGCCCCCCCTGCTAACAGTTTAAGTTAAGTGTTTGTTGTTTTTTATGTGTTTAGTTTACATGGTCAGCTTTTCAAAAGTCGATCATATGGTCTCGGCCATAGGAAAGTCGACTTTCTGAACAGTCAACCATGTAAAGTAGACCTATATATATATATATATATATATATATATATATATATATATATATACACACATATATATATATATATATATATATATATATATATATATATATATATATATATATATATATATATATATACACACATATATACATATGCATTTTATATATATATGTGTGTGTGTGTGTGTGTGTATATATATATATATATATATATATATATATATATATATATATATACACACACACACACGCAGATACACACACACACACGTACAGATACATACATACATATATATATATATATAAAAACATTTATATACAGATTTTATATATATATATATATATATATATATATATATATAGATACACACACACACACATATATATATAAATATAAATCTATATATATATATATTTTTTTTCTTTACATATCTAAGTTAGCATACCAATTCCAAGAATATACACACATACACATATATATATATATTTATATATATATTTCTTTACAGATCTAAGTTAGCATACCAAATCCAAGAAGTGTCTCTCAAGCACTGTGTGAGATATCAATGCAACTGAAATCAGTTTTAGCATCACAGCACTTAAGTGTCCTGGCAATTAAACCCCTTGGAATTGCAACTGGCACACAAGTCAATACAATGATATGCTCTAATATCATTTACACTCATGAGGAATAGAGGGCAATAGGATTTGAGAGAGAACGCTATCATAAAGGGCAGATGTAGAAAAATGAAGTGATCTTAATGCAGATGGAATGAGAAGTGTGCAAAGAACAGGGGATTAAAAAAGTGAAAAGGTAAAAGTAGAGTTAGATGTTTGCATAGTATTTGCAATTAATGGTCAAGTAGTGATTTTTAAAAAGAGAGAGAGGGACAGGGCTTTTTACACTGTTTGACAGAGAGTTCCAAAATGCAAGCGGAAGTACAGAGAAATATTTTTCAGTAATTTTAAGAATGAAAGGTGGCCTTCTAAGGGGATGTTGTCAGAACTAAAAGCATACTGATGACTGATGATTAAAAAAAAATTTAAATGAAAGTGGTGAACAATGTAGCACCTTGCACAGCTTTATGCAGCACAGAGGAGAACAGAAAGATGGTGCACTTAGTGAGTGGGAGCATGTCAATTGTTCTGAGAAGAATACAGTGGTGATCTTGACAGGCAAATTGGTAAATCTGATTTTATTTAGGACCTTTGGCAGAACATAGATACACAAGATGTGAAAAGTATAAAGACATACAAATTGATAAGCTGTGTGTAGATTCTAAAATTTATTCTCAGACACAACAGATTATAGACACATTTACAAAATCTTGTGCAAAACCGTTTGACTCCACAAAGGGGATGATAAGTTGTTCTAGTGACATCCAGGTAACCTCAGATACTGGAATCTAATTAGATTATACTGAAAAAGATTTATGCAAACTGCAGCCAAACAAAGCACAGGGAGGAGACAGAATTAGTAATAATGACCTGAGAACACTTCAGCAAGAACTTACAGTACCATTATATCTGTTGTTTACTACGTTGTATAAATATGGGGAGATTCCTCAAGATTGGAGACATGCATTATTAAAACCATCTTTAAGAAAAGGGGAGTAGGACAAACCCAGAGTCATAAAGACCTACTTTCATGTCATGGAAAAATAATGGAAAAGGTAATATTGGCTAAGTTATTGTCAGAATTGGAAAGGTTGGGAGACTTGAAACCACACATCAAACATGCATATGTTGAAAATAGAAAATAGATCTATTACCACCTGTAACATGATGTTCTATAACAATATAAAAACAGTTATGAATGAAAAATTGTGATGTGATGTAATTTATATACATTTAACTTCAGCATGAGAGTCATACACAAAGCACTGATCAATAAATTACAAAAACTAGGTATTGATGTACTTGTGATAAGATGGATAGCTGCATGCCTTACAACTAGGATAGCAAGTATCATACAGCAACTGGCTGCAGTCAGGGTGTCCCACAGGTCTCTGTCCTAGGCCCATAGCCATTTAAATTGTACATTTCAGATCTATTTTTTCTGCTAAGGTGTTCTACTGTCCGTATGCACCTAATTTGAATTTGGGTACACTGATTACATGTGTTACAGATAAGGAATGTCTGCAAAAGAACCTGACTAAGTTGACCATTTGAGCACAGAAGAAGAATATCCTGATAAAGTCATCAAAACTTAAGCATATGAGATTTTGGGAGACAAATTGAAAGGTGAATATTTAATACAGTATAAACCGATTGAAACTGTAGATTCATTTAAAGACCTGGGTTTATGGGTAGATCCAGCTATGAGTTTTTCTAATCATATCAATCTTGGTTAATAATGGTTATGGAACTATAGTTTTATATAAAAAAATTATAAAGTCCAGGAAATCAGAAATGATGCAGTCATTGATTGTTAGTTACATTAGACCCAAATTTGAGTAAGGTATAACAATATGGAAACCTTATAAGAAAACAAGCATGAGTAAACTGGAAACAGTACGACAGAAATACACCAAGGGCATTCATGGATGTTAAAATTTAAGTTATTATAAAAGACTAAAATATCTGAACTTGTACAGAGTCTCATATAGATTTTAAGAGGGCTTTACTGGAAAGGCTCACCAGACTCTGCTACAGTTTGCTGCGAAGGAAAGGTTAGTTTGCTTTTTATTTGTTGTATTTTATATTACTTTACTGCCTTTTTCTATGTTGTATACTGTGATTTGTTTCCTTTACACTGTGTTTTACTTACATTCTGCTTTTAACTGCATATTAAAACTTGAAAAGAGACCATAGCTCTGTCTCTTGTGAGTCAGACAGAAATTAGAACAGGTCAATTAAGGAGTCACACAAGTAAGAACAGGTCAGTTAAGGTTAATCACCTGTGGACTAAGGGGGTGGAGCTAGGAATTAAACCCTCTATTTAAGGGGTAAAATAAAACATTTCAGAGCTTTACTGGAAAGGCTCACCCAGACTCTGCTGCAGTTTGCTGCGAGGGAAAGGTTAGTTTGCTTTTTATTTGCTGTATCTTGTATTACTTTATTGCCTTTTTCTATTTTGTATACTGTGATTTGTTTTCTTTACACTGTGTTTTACTTGCATTCTGCTTTTAACTGCATATTAAAACTTGAAAAGAGACCACAGCTCTGTCTCTTGTGGGTCAGACAGAAATTTTTCCCACCCTCTCACCTAGTTACTGTTGTGTTCTTAAACACCATTGTCTTTCTAGCTGCCTGCCCCTTACCATATATCTCATTTCCTCTCTGATTTTACTGGCTGGTGTAAGCACAAAATTATAATTTTGTGATCCCCTTCAACAATTTAAATGTATTGGTCATCCTACTGTATTCCATAGTACCAGAATACAAAAGTGACCAACCCCTTTCAGTCTATCTTGCTGTTTTAAAAATAGTGACTCTCCACTAAAACTTAACTTTTTAGACAAACTTAAGTTACCTACTTTCACATCTAACTCCTCTAGTGCATACTGCAGTGTTTAGGATGAACCATTTTTTCATCTTACCTTTAAGCATCTATTGCAAGACCACCAGTTATAGGAGATGCCACATTCTGCCTCTCAGTAGTCATCTTGGGATTAGTACTTCTGTTTTCTCCTGGTGAGAGAAAGAGTGCAGTTACATTACTTCCTGGAAACTGCTGATCACCAGAAAGCTTAAGAACTGCTTTATAGGTGACAGTTTGGAATCTGTGCTTATATTCTGATCCTGGTGAGAGTAGGAGCAGAGTGTATTGATTCCTGACTCTTTCTGGTTGGAGAGTGAGTGTCTATATTCAACATACCTGATTGGTCTGGTTGCTATTCGAGGCATCTACCAGAAAAAGGCTACAAGCCTGCAGACCCTTGCATCATGTGTGACAAGACTGTGGATCACCAAACAGGCTATGGCCTGCTTCGCTTCTTGGAATTGGTGCTAACATTTTACTTTTGGTGAGAGAAGAAGCAAAGGAGTATTGTATCCCAACAGAGTGAAGCTGTGCTGAGACCAACATTAGTAGTAGCCATTCATGCGACTCCCATCTTTTCATCATTCTTGACAAGCTAATTCTTTATTTTTCAGTAAGTACTGCTTGATTTCTTCTTAACTTCAGAATATCTACCTAAATACTTTATCCTTAAATTTTCAGGGTCTACGTATTAGTTTCCTCTTAAGTGTTTGGCAGTGCTATGTACAGACTTCACACACCTTGAGTGACATATTTCCTGTAAAAGGAATATATAAGGAAACAGCTCCAGTACTTAGTAATAATGACCATCCCCCCTCCTGGCATGTCTAAAGGTCAGTTCCCTGTGGTTTCTCCTATTAAACTGATGAACTTGGGCATTCTGAGGCAGTGTAGCAAGTGCCTCATTTACATAGACAACCCTCTCCTCCTACCTTCCAACACTCAGACTTGTGAGAGATGCACTTATATATCCAAACTGGAAGCCATGCACTCTCAAGCCAAGACCGGTATAGCTGGTCAAGAGGAGAAGGTCAACACCTGCACCACACCACATGCAACATATAGCCCTCGAGAACACCCACCATAACAGCTCTCACATAAAAACACAAACCACACACCCACCTTTGTGGAGGCTCTCAATAGAAATCTACCCAAACAGCAGAGATTTCCAAGGCATAAACGCACTTGACCACCACAACACAGTACAAACCACAAGACACACAGCTCACCTACACAGTATGCCCCTCAACCTAATCTCCTAAGGCAAAACAGCGTGCCGAATACACTAATTATAGGTGACTTGATAGGGAGTCCCACTCACTAGGTTGAATAAAGAGAAGGTAACAGTTAGCTGTCCATCAGGTGCCAGAATCCGACACAACACACGCACTCAGGTCACTCCACAAGTACAAGTATGAGTCTGTCACTGTCCATGTGGGTGTGAATGACCTGAGATGCACCTCCCTGGACTATATGAAAAGAGACATGGAGGAGCTCTCAGATTATGTGGCCCAGGCAGGTATGACCCAAGCCCTGAGCAGCATCCTACCGTTGCCTAGAATGATACCACAGTACAAGCAGAAAATGATTGACTTCAACAATGGCTAAGGTTCTGGTGTCATTCTAAAGGGATCCAGTATCTGTCTGCTTGGGATGACATGATTGACAGACCTCGATGCTTTGCCACAGATGGCCTGCATCTGTCACCCCTGGGTTTCTGGATACTGGCTAAGGCTCTTGCTACCCCTATAGTGCCTTTTTTAGGCAATGTTCCAAAGACCAAATTACCACCATAACAGCTATAAATAAATGCAATCTGAGGGTCATGCTGCTCAATGCTAGAAGTCTAAATCTGAAGATGCACTTGCTTGAAGCACTCCTCAAAATGGAGACCATTGACATTTGTGCTGTAACGGAGACCTGGTTTAAAGCAGCAGAAAGCACCCATGCACTACCAGGCTATAACTCATTCCACACCTTTCGGCCTCAGAACATGGACCGAAGCTCCAAAGGCAGTGGTATCTCCATATTCATAAAGGATACGCACATCTCCAGACTAGTACCCCAGCATAACGCATCTGAGATACTTCAGGTACAACTAACACTGAGTAAGTTGTAGCCTGCTATAGGTCCCCAACCATGTCCCAAGACTCTCAATCCACATTCCTAAACACCCTGGAAACTATTAGGGTCCAACCCAACCCAACACTTTCATACTAGGGGACTTTAACTACCCATCAACTGGGAAAATTACTCATGCACCAATACACTGGCCCAAAGCTTCCTGGAATTCATCAATTCCAATGCCCTGGACCAGCTCATTCTTACCCCCACTAGAGGAAGCAACATCCTTCACCTGGTTATTACTAACATGGGCAACCTTTGCTCTACACCAATAGTCAATTCCTCCCTGGTTCGATCCAACCACAAACTAATCACCATGGAAATCCACATCTCACCACACCCCCCGCAAAGGTAACCACCATGAAAAACTTCTCCAAAGCTGACTGTGGGCTCCTAAAAACAGAGGTGGCTAACTTCACGGCACCCATGTCAATGGAAAATAGATGCATGACTGCTGAATCATTCACCAATGCACTGTACGAACATGTACATAAATGCATGGAACTAGTCATACCGAACAGAACCAAGACGCTCTCCTCCAAAAAAAGGAAGCCACTCTGGTGGTCCTCTGCTATTAATAAACTCTACAACAGAAGGAAGAAACTATTGCAGAAAAAGGTGAAGTCCCAAGACTGGAAAAACTCCCTTATTAGCCTCAACAAAAAGTTAAGATCCCTCATCAAAACCTCTAAAGCCAGCTAAGACTGCAGAATTGCGGCAGGCACTGAAAACAACTACAAAGCCTTCTATAGTTATATCAAGAATCTCCATGGCAATACCTAGGTTTGCTCTGAGTTACTGCACAATGGTACCTCCTATACTGAGCCAACATACTGGCCGACAGATTCAGTGCCAACTTTACCCCTCTCTCCTCCCCTAAAGGACCAATCACAATACCAGAGGAATGTCAGGCACCCAGCACTACTGCAGCACAGGTTAGAGCTGCATTGTCCAAGGTCAAGAATACAGCTTCCATGGGACCCGACAATATCCCTGGATGTGTTCTGCATGAACTACAAAGTGAAATGGCACCATATCTGTGTGTCCTGTTCAATCACAGCCTCACCTTAGGCTTTATCTCTATCGAATGGCGCACTGCTACAGTCATCCCTCTCCATAAAGGGGGAGCGACTACAGACCCTGGGAATTACTGCCCCATAAGCTTGACGAGTCTGATATGTAAGGCTATAGAGTGCATCATCATTAACCTAATTAACAAGGATATAGGGAATCTCCAAACTCTAGATCTCACGCAATTTGGTTTTGTGAAAGGTAGATCATGTCTGCTCAACCTGGATGACTTCTTTGAGTCTGTCACCAGAGCTGTGGATGAGGGCAAGGCAGTTCATACAGCCTACCTCGATCTGGCCAAAGCCTTTGATACCATTCTCCACTCAGGAATTACTGATAAACTTACCAAACTAGGCATTAACCGCTTTATCACTAGGTGGGTTGCAAATTGGCTCATAGATAGAACCCACAGTGTGAAAGTAGCAGGCTCAAAGTCAGACTGCCGACCACTCACAAGTGGAGTCCCACAGGGATCGATCCTGGGTCCTCTCCTGTTTGGCATCTACTGCTCAGAAGTCCAGGCCAAAACGGAGGGACTTTGGCTGACCAAGTTTGCAAACGACTGGAAGGTGGGAGCCATTATTAACTCCCCAAGTGATGCAGACATCCTGCAGAAAGGCCTTACTGAGACCAATGACTGCTGTCGAAACCATGGCCTTAGGCTTAATGCCAAAAAATGCATACATTGTCATCCCCTTTTGGAAAAACTAATTTCTCACTAATTACCACATCGATGGGAGCCCACTGAACACTGAAGGTGTTATAAGAGATCTGGGGACACAGGTTGACAGCAACCTCTCCTTCTACCACCACATTGCCACTGTGGTCAGAAAGTCCTTCTGTGTGGCACATCTCATTACCAAGGGTTTTGTATCCAGGAAGAAAGAGGTCATCTCCTCTCTCTACTCTTCCCTCATTAGGCCAGTCATCGAGTATAATGCCCCATTTGGCATGTACCTCACTAGACACATGCAACAGCTGGAAGGGCCACAAAAGTACCTCATGAAGAGGATCCTAGGCCTTAAACAGATGTCCTACATGGACAGACTCAAAAAGCTATTCCCAGTCTCATATCGTCTACTAAGAGGCGATCTCTGCTTCAGTTACAAAGCCATGTCTGACCCAGCTCTGTTAGAAATGCTACATCTAAAGAAATCCAAATCTTTCCGCACCGCAAGCTCCAGAGACCTCAACCTTATTACCACAATCAACAGAACATGCTGGAGGGACAGGTTCATAACCCCGAGACTGTCCATGCTCCGGAATAGACTTCCCATACATGTCAAGCAGGGCACCTCACTGGCCCTCTTCAAGAGAAATCTTGATAAGTGAATGGGAAATAGAAAGTTCATCCCGGGGATCACTGCAATGGCTCTACTTGATAAAGGCTCTGGGAACTAACGTTGGGCGGCACGATGTCAGGGCACTTCTATGGGTTAGGCTTGTAAACGTTCCAGGGCCATTAGTCTAGTACACACCTATGAACATTATTCAGTTACAGAAGGCATTTAGAGACCGCAACCTCTGGGAATATTTGGGGTTATCAAAAATCACTAGAGATTCATCAGACAACCTACATAGAAGATTAGATAGGAATGAGAAGTGTACTAATTGGTTTTCTGACAGACCAGCTGATGCATGGAATAGAATATCAAATTACATTAAAGCAAGCACTAGTTTAGATATTTTTTAAGAATAGCCTGGACATTTATTATGGGAACAACTACTTTCATATACTGGCAGGCTAGAAGGGCATTAATGCCCATGCTTGAAATATCTGTATGTATATATGGAGGAGAATGTTCTTGTTATAGATTTCCTAACATCTGGAGTGATAGATTTATCTCTCTATATTCACGTTTTAACTGAAAGAGGTCAATGTTTGTGGCAACATCTGCATGTTTCTAAATGGCGAGAGTGAATTGAGATGTATACACAGTATCCATACAAGTCCTCTAGTGAAGTCCCCAGGGGTCAACAGTTTACAGAGGTGTTGCTGTGTTAAGTTTATGAACAGTCACAAAGATCGGTGAATTTGTTTTAGCAGTTAAAGTAATCTGTAAAGACTGAACTACAGACATATTCTGGCAAAGTCATTTTTGTTTTTCCTGCAGCCCACTGCTATCAGCCAAATCACACAGCCCCTTCTTCGATTTCTGCTCAGACTTCCACGGGACCTGTCCAACTTAACCCTCATAAATGGGGCCCAACAAAACAGAAAATCCTCTGTTAGTCTCTAAAGAGCAGGTGGAGGAAGATTATGCTTGCCAGGTATGGTGCCATCCTAATGGCTGCAAAGGGCTTTTCACTATGTACTAGCTACACCAAATCTGCAAGAATGTTAATACACAATTCACACTGTAGGACAAGAGTTCTTGATCTTCACAAGGGCAAGCCCTATGCACAAAAAAACTCTCCCTCCCTGGGACAGACAAGCCAGCATAACTGCCGCTCAATCCCTATTCCCCAGATGACTCCATTAAGCTGGCTTCTTGACAACTGAACCCAAGTCACCTTTGTGTGTGTCAGGGCTCCTTCCTTCTGGGCTATGGATCCACACAGCAAATATATTCTGCAGTGAGGCATTAAGGCTAATAGTTTGGCAAGACATTTTTAGAAGTAAAAGATCAAGTGCACAAAGGATGAGTTTGAGATGGGAGATTATTTGTAAAGACTGAAAAACAGAATGGGCTCAAATAAGGACCCTGTAGGGATCATCAGTTTGCTAATTAGATGGAGTGGATCAAGCAGTAACCAAGTGAACTGTAAAAAGGCACTTGGTAAGTATGTTTTAAAATCAAACAAAATATTTGGTAGAGAAACCTATAGTGGATGGCTGTGGGGTAAAAAAATATAGCCAATAATGCCAAAAAAAACTCTCTAAGGACTGCATATACACAGTTGTTTATACCTCTGGTATTTTTGTGGCCAAGTACCGCTGTGATTTTTGATCAATAAACATTAAGGTATTTGGTCATTTGGGCTTTACCCTTGTAACCATTTCCCAGCATAGTTCATACTCCAACTATGTATTAATGCTATATTATTCAAGGCTTTTATACTCCTTAGTTCAAATAAATCACAGCAGATAATTAAAGTTTTTTGAAGGTATTCAGAAAAAGTTTGCAATGACAAACTCGGCACTACTGGTGAAGGATATCACAGTGTGATGTGGACCAATACTGTTTTTGTATGTAGTAGGAATAGTATTGTGATGACATTACGAAAAAAGGACTGCAGAGTAAATTAGTGCAGCTGCATTACTAGTAACAGTCACTCCACTGAACTGTACTGAAGTGAACATGCTACAGGCAGTTACAGGATCAGAAGGCAATGTTCTCAAGGTTAAGTGGATTCACACATGTGACAAAGCACCTCATAGCTGCAACAAGAGCACTGTAAGGAGGCCACAGAGGTCCAGGCACTACAACATGTCAACTTAGTTCACATAAATGAGAAGGAAATAGGGCTATAGGAAAAACATAAATGGAATAACAGCAAGCAGCGGAGCACACCTGAAGGAAAGTGAGTAAGAGGACGACAGGCAATTATTTATTTATTTATTTTTTGTGAGACAGGTGCAAATCTTACTTTTTTGTGTGACAGGTGCACATTTTACTTTTTTGAGGAAGGTTAAATAGGGATGTTAACAAGAAGCATGTATGAGAAGGAAGTCTGTAGTAGGGAAGTCAACAAGGGCCAACAACCAAAGTGCAGACAAAGGTAGCCAGGGTGTTATGGACACAAAAGGGAGAAGAAACAGTGGAATGATGTAGACAGAGGGATTACAAATGTTGACTGTAAGGAATGGACTACAAACAGGATATAGGCAATGGCATGTAAGAATGAGGAAAGAAGATGATTAGGAACAGGGTGGGTACACAGAGTCTATCCACCTAGCCAGTGGAGAACCCACCCAGGGCTCTACCCTGGCTGCCAGATGGCCAAGGTCACCTAGCTGGTAGCATGACTCTATTAGCTACAATAGGAGGCACACACTGTGGTTCACTGAGTCTCTAGCTGCCAGCACACCTTAGAAGCAATCTGTTGCAGCAGTAGGTGCTGAGTGAACAAGGGAGGCCCCCTCTGGGGTGCTCTCAGATGAGAAAATTCCAACTCCATCCTGACAGGTTACCAATAAAGCCACCTTTCAGGTTTCCTACAGTAGAGTTACCTTCCTTATGAGAGGTAGGCCTGGTAACCACTGGTAGCGCAGCACAGGAAGCATCAGTTGGAGCATACCAAGGTGGCTGCCACCACTCCACATCCTGCACCATAACAACTGTACATGGGAAGAAGGAGACAAAAACAGACAGAGGAAAATACAACCCATTAGGGCGCACACATATAACAAATACGTTTTCAGTTATATACAACCCAACACAGACAGTGCAAATATCCTGCTGTCTGGATGACCTGTCAGACATCCTTAGCCACGCCTCCCTGTTGATGGCAATCTCCCTGGTTGAAGTGAAAGAAAACGGTCTTTAGTACAATGTGTTCCTGCCAACACAAGATGAGGAAATCAAGACAATAGCTATAAAATATGGTGCAAACATGTATGTACAGTACATACTGTAACATGCTTGCACCACAGGTCATGGTAGTGCCTCCAAATGTTGCACCAAAGGGGGAAGGTGAGTGGCATCATTCCTTATTATGGCGAGTTGGTGCCAGGCATCAATCATATACAAGGGACCATCATAATGACCGAACAAGTACTCCTGATAATACATGTACAACAGAGAAAGATCTTACTCTCTTCGCTGTACCAGGCAGAATCCCTGCAGTATCCCTTACAGTAGGGATCCCTTGCCTAGGACAACCCATGAGGCCAGTATACCAAAACTTTAGGTTGTAATAGGAATGTGGTATATCACACATATGCTCCCCTTGCATGGTGTAGGGCATAAAAGTAATGTACAGATGCACCATTCTCAGAAATGAAAAGCCCCAGGAGGAACAACAGTCTAAGGAGAAAAGAGGAACATGTGCATCCAGAAGGAGAAATAAAAAGAGGGAAGAGGGAGGGAAGAAGGACATCTACTGTTATGGTAAGATTTTACACAACTGTACTATGTCCTTTTATATCACTGATGCAGTACACTTCACTCAGTACTCCTCACAGAAGGAAGAGTACAAAAGCTAAGGAGGGAGGAGGAAGGTTCAGCAGAGCCTTCAAGAAAGCCATGCAGGATAGCCCTGTCAAATCCAGCTCTGGAAGAATGACCCTTAACAGAAAAAGAAAGGCTTTTCCCATGAAAACAGGAACAAAAGGAAATTGCCTTACATATGCAAGAAGAAACAGTTTGCTAAGAAACAGCCAAACCCAAAGAACTAGGATGAAAGGAAACAAAAAAATGCTCAGATTTATGAGATTATACATGGCTTTAGTCTTATACAAATATCATCTGAGTCGTCTATGCAAATCCAAGGTGTGAAGAACCTTCTCACTTAGCAGACTGTGTAGAAGGGGAAAAAAGTGGGCAAATGAATAGATAACTCATTAACCACCTCGGATATAAAAGGATTAGTACGAGGAGACACCCTGTCCATATGAAAAAGTAAAAAAGGAGGAACAGCCATAAGGGCCTGCAGCTCAGACACCCATCTGGCTGAGGTAAGGGCCAAAAGAACAGTCTTCCAAGAACAATGCTGTAAAGAAACTGAAGCTGTAGGCTCAAAAGGTGCCTAAGTCAGTTTTTCCAAGACAAAATTAAGGTAGAAGGAAGGAAGGACAGGCTTTCTGGTGGGCCTAATATGAAAGACTTCTTTAAGGAATAGTTTGATCTCAAATCTAGAAGCCAACAGAGGAGTCAAAGGCAGACAAGCAGAAACGGCTGTCAGGTGGGCTTTAACAGAAGAGTATGCCAACCCAGCATTGAGTAACTCACACAAGTAAAAGAGAACCAAAAGAACTTCCACAGAAAATGGCTCAAAGTTATAGGCAAGATACTAAACAGAAAATCTCTTCCGTGTGGACAAATATGATTTCCTGGCCTCATGCAGAATCTGAAGCAAGTCCTCAGAAAAAAAAAAAGGTGTCTAAAAGGGATCAAACCCTATCACCCACAGCATCACAGTTGAAGAATGGACAAGTGGAGATGGATGGGAGACCCCTTGTCGTATGAGATTAGGTCCACCTTGTGAGGCAACTTGTGATGATTGCCTGACCCCCAGTATGAGAGGAGGGGAGGGAAGGCACAAAGAAAAATCCCCTTCCAGGAAAAAGAATGTCCACCTTCCAAGCCAGAGGACATGGGACACTGGTGCAAAAGAGAGGAAGTTGTCTTTTCACAGGGGAGGCAAAAAGATCTAAATGAGGAGAACCTCACTAGTAGACAATGTCCAGAAACACATCTCTGTGAAGCATCTACTCATGAGACTGTATTATGGACCTGCTGAAAAGACTGCAACATTGCTCTGATCTGAAGGAATATAAACAGCTGAAGAGGCACCTGATACAAGACAGCTAGATCCCAAACGAGTGATAAGACTATGTCCCTCCCTTGCTTGCTGACGTACCACATCACTGTGGTATTGTCTGTAAAGGTTTTGAGGGGCAGTGGAAGGAAAAGAGAATGAAAAGCATGAACAGCCAGGAGAACAGCTCTCATCTTTGTGATAATGATATGGTCCTTCCTATGACAAAGAGACCAAAGGTCCTGAACTTTCAGAGAGCCGAAGGATGCCCCCCAACCCACATCTGTGACATCTGAAAAGAGTTCCTGAGTGGGGAATGAAGGCTTAAATGGAAGCCTTGGGTTGAGGCCATTGATGAATCTACCACTAGAGCTCTAACTTGAGACATGACAGAAGAGGAATTGGAAAGTCTAAAGGATGAGAATGTTGAAGCCAGACTGACTTTAGGAACCACTGAAGCTTTGTCATATGAAGTCTGGTCTGGTCAGGGGAAGCATACGAATGGTGTAAGCCAAGAATCACAGAGCTCTTAAAAACTCTCTGGCTGCAATGGAGGCCAGAAGAAGAAGGAATTGAAAGAAAGCAAGCATAGTCAAAGCCTTGGGAGGAGGTAGGGATGCCAGCACTGGAATGCTCTGGAGCCTGCATCCAAGAGAAAACATGATCCTGAGAAGGAGTCAGGAAGGATTTTTGGAAGTTCACTGTAAATCCTAGGCATTGCAGAAAAAAAGAAGTTATGTACTCACCATAATGTTACATCTGAGTTATTGCTCTTCATTTGTCTTCAACCTGTGGGTACTCGGATCCGACCGGATTTAACTTGGCAGCATAGTTGAATACATCAGGATAATACACTTGGAAATTCAATGAGCAATGGTGACTTTCACTACGGGTTTCCCTAGAAAAAGCTTGGAATAAGAAACAGAGTTGGTCAGACTTGCAGAAAGACTTAGTTCTATGCAAATAAAAACGTAATTGTCGATGAACGTCCAACAAATACAATTTGTATCCCCCCTCATTTTGAAAATTAGGAAAGAAAACAGGGAGATTAATAACCTGGTTAATGTTCAATTCCAAAGCCACCTTAGGAAGGAAGGAAAGAGGGATTAGTACGTAAAGACACCCTGTACTTACGAAAGATCATATATGGAGGTTTGACAACGCCTGAAGTTCTGAAACCCTTTTGGCTGATATAATAGCAATCACGAAAGCCATTTTCCAAGACAAAAACTGTAAATCTACCGAAGCAAGAAAGTGC
Organism: Protopterus annectens; assembly: GCF_019279795.1. Lineage (NCBI taxonomy): Eukaryota > Metazoa > Chordata > Ceratodontiformes > Protopteridae > Protopterus > Protopterus annectens. The sequence continues at coordinate 1,428,182,848 of NC_056735.1, read as the reverse complement.
CCTTCAAAAAAGCCTTGCAAAGCTTAGAAAAAGCTAGAGAGACCATGTTGTTGCCTAAATGAAAATTAGATATAGCTGCCAGTTGGACCTTGACTGTAGAAGAACTGGCACCTCGGTGAAAAATCCTTGCTAAAATTTTGAGAACCACCAGAATTGGAGCAGTAAAAGGATCTAGGTCCTGCTGAGAGGCCCAGATAGCAAAACATTTCCACTTGCTGGAAAAAATCTTCCTAGTAGAAGCCTTATGAGCCTCAACTAGTATTTTTTTTTTTGACTGGTGAAGATAGCCCGGGAGTTCTGACTATCATGGGAACTGGAGCAGCCAAGCAGTGAGCTTCAGACTGCCCAGGTCTAGATGAGGTATCCCTAAAGGATGAGAGATGAGGTCCGGAATCGGATCTAATGCCCATGGAGGACACATTGCAGGACACCATAGAGAAGGGAACCAGAATTGGCGAGGTCAGAATGGGACAATGAGGATGACTAAGCTCCCCAGCCTGTGAGCTTTCTGAAGGAAGTTTGGAAAAAGAGCTAGGGGAGGGTACCCATACAGAAGACTGGAGGTCCAAGCATGAATCAGAGCATCTCTGGGGGCTTCCCTCTGTGGGGAGTTCAGAGCAAAAAACTCACTGCACTTTGCGTTGGTAGGAGAGGCGAAGAGATCACAAGAAGGCTGATCCCACTTTAGAAATATCTGTTTCGCTACTGAAGGATTCAGAGACCACTAATAAGGCATCAGGATAGACCTACTGAGCCTGTCCACTAGAATGTTGGACCTCCTCGGAATGTGTGTTGTGACCAGAAAATGGCCGGTGGAGATCGCCCACTACCACACTCTCATGGCCTCGTGACACAGGGGGTAAGACCTGGTTTCCCCCCTGTTTGCTGATGTACCAGACTACTGACACGTTGTCTGTCTGGAAAGCAATTTTCCTGAGAGGAAGATGAGCATGGAGAGCTTGCAACACTAGGAGCACCACCCTCATCTCCAGATCATTGATATGCAATCAAGTCTCATGGGGAGACCATGTGCCTTAAACTGTCCTTCCCAAACAATGCCCCCCCACCCGAGTAGGGAGGCATCCATTGTCACTTTGGCCAAGGAGGGTGGCAGAATAAAGGAATGACACTGAAGAAGATCCAGGGAACGGAACCACCATAGAAGAGAATCCTTGCATGCTTGAGATAAGCGAATCGGATGAGACAATGGAAGATCCAGCAATGACCAATGAACTGCCAAAGTCCATTGCAGTACCCTCACGTACAATTAAGCCGTAGGCACAAGGGTGATAGTAGCCGCCATAGACCCAATGCCCGTAAGACCAATTCAGCCATCGGCAATTAGGCTTGAAGGAAACAAACAACATGATGTTTCAAGGACTGAATTCTGTCTGAGGATAGAAAAACCTTGGTCTGATTTGTGTCCAACCGAGCTCCAATGAAATCCAGAACTTGAAATGGAGTCAGTAGGGATTTGTTGAGCTTGATAGTTATGCCCAACTGATGGGCTATTTGAAGAAGGAAATCCCTTGCTTGGCAGAGTTAATGCCTGGAAGGGGCAGAAAAGAGCCAATCATCCAGGTAAGGGAAGACCTGGAAGCCCTGCAGACGCAGGTGAGCCGCTACCACTGTCATCACTTTGGTGAACACCCTGAGGGCTGTGGTAAGACCAAATGGGAGCACTCTGAACTGATAATGACTGTCTCCCAGCCAGAAGTGGAGGAGCCTCCAAATGCACCTGTCCATCTTGATGTGGTTGCATGTGTTCTGGAGGTCGACCAGGCACATCCAGTTGTTCTCCTGCAGGAAGGGCAGGATAGACTGAAGAGTGACCATCCAGAATTTCATCTTGGCAACTGACAGGTATCATAGGTGTGTATTAAGCTAATGGCCCTGGAGCCTTTACAAGCCTAGCCCATAGGATTATCCTGACATTGTGCCACCTGACCTTAGTTCCAGTGTCTCTGTCGAGTAAAGCCACTGGAGTGATCCCAGGGTGAATTTTCTATTTCCCATCCACTCATCAAGATTTCTCTTGAAGAGGGCCAGTGAGGTGCTCTGTTTGACATATATGGGAAGTCTGTTCCACAGCATGGGCAGTCTCTGGGTTATGAACCTGTCCCTCAGCATGTTCTGTTGATTGTGGTAATGAGGTAGAGGTCTCTGGAGTGTGTGGTGCGGAGGGGTTGGGATTTCTTTAGAAGTAGCATTTCTTAACAGAGCTGGATCAGACATGGCTTTGTAAGTCAAGCAGACATCACCTCTAAGTAGGTGATATGAGACAGAGAATAGTTGGAGTTTTTTTTTAATCTGTCCATATAGGACAAGTGTTTAAGGCCTAGGATCTTCTTTGTGAGGTACTTTTCTGGCCTCTCCAGTTGTTGCAGGTGTCTAGTGAGGTACATGCTAAATATGGCATTGTACTCGATGACTGACCTAATGAGGGAAGAGTAGAGGGAGACAATGACCGCTTTCCTCCTGGATGCAAAACCCTTAGTAATGATATGTGCCACACATAAGGATTTTCTGACCACAGTGGCAATGAGGTGGTCAAAAGAGAGGTTACTGTCAACCTGTGTTCCCAGATCTCTTATAACGCCTTCTGTGTTCAGTGGACTACCATCGATGTGGTAATTCATGTAAACTGGGTTTTTCCCCAAAGGGGATGACGACACATTTTTTGGCATTGAGCTTAAGGCCATGGTTCTGACATCAGTCATTGGTCTCAGCGAGGCCTTTCTGTAGGATGTCACATCAATGGGGAGTTAATAATAGCTCCCAACTTGCAATCGTCTGTGAACTTTTTCAGCCAGAGTCCCTTCTTGTTGGCCAGGACTTCAAAGTAGATGATACCAAACAGGAGAGGACCCAGGACCGAACCCTGTGGGACTCCACTCGTGACTGGTCGGCAGCCTGACTTGGAGTCAGCAACTTTCACACTGTGGGTTCTATCTGTGAGCCAGATTGCAATCCACCTATTGATATATGGGTTGATGCCTAGCTTAGTGAGTTTTTCTATGATTCCTGAGTGGGGAATGGTATTAAAGGCCTTGGCCAGATCAAGGTAGGCTGTATGAACCACCTTGCCTTCATCCACAGCTCTGGTGACTGACTCAAAGAAGTCAACTAGGTTGAGCAGGCATGATCTACCCTTCACAAAACCAAACTGTGTGAAATCCAGAGTTTGGAGATTCCCTATAGCCTTCTTTATTAGGCCCATGATGATGCGTTCCATAGTTTTGCATATCCGACTTGTCAGGCTAATGGGGCGATAGTTACCAGCATCTGTAATTGCTCCTCCTTTGTGGAGAGGGATGACTGTAGCAGTGCGCCACTCAGCAGGGACAAAGCCTGAGGTGAGGCTGTGATTGAACAGGGCACACAGATGAGGCGCCAGTTCACTCTGTAGTTTATATAGAACACAGCCAGGGATGTTGTCAAGTCCCAAAGAAGCTGTATTCTTGGCCTTGGAGAGTGCTGTTTTAACTTGTGCAGCAGTAATACTGCATGCCTGGCAATCTACTGGCATTGTGATTGGTCCTTTGGGGGGGGGGTTGGTAAAGTTGGCACTGAATCTGTTGGCCAGTATATTGGCAATATCTGTTGCCTCTGTATAGGAGGTACCATTGTACAGTAACTCAGAGCAAATCTGGATATTGCCGTGGAGATTCTTTACATAACTATAGAAGGCCTTGTGGTTGTCTTTACTATCTGTTGCAATCCTGTTTTCATAGCTAGCTTCAGAGGATGTGATGGGGGATTCTCAACTTTTTGTTGAGGCTGATAAGGGAGTTTTTCCAGTCTTGGGACTTCACCTTATTCTGCATCAGTTTCCTCCTTCTGTTGTAGTTTGTTTATGGCAGGGGACCACCAGATTGGCTTCCTTTTTTGGAGGAGAGTGTCTTTGTTCTATTGAGTATGGCGAGATCCATGCATTTGTGTACGTATTAGTAAAATGCATTGGTGTGTGATTCGGTGATCATGCAACTATTCTCCATTTGCATGGGTGCCGTGAAGTTAGCCATCTCTGTTTTGAGGAGCCCAAAGTTAGCTTTGGAGAAGTTTTTCTTGGTGGTTACATTTGGGGGTGGGGGTGGGAGGAATGTGAATTTCCAAGGTGATTAGTTTGTGGTTGGATCTAACCAAGGAGGAGTTGACTACTGATGTATAGCAACGGTTGCCCATGTTAGTAATGAGCAGGTCAAGGATGTTGCTACCTGTAGTGCGGGGTATGAATGAGCTGGTCCACGGCAGTGGAATTAATGAATTCCAGGAAACATTGGACAATCCTTGTATTTGTACATGAGTAGTGTTCCCAGTTAATGGAGGGGTAGTTGAAGTCGCCCAGTATGAGAGTGTTAGGTTGGACCCTAATATTCTCCAGGGTGCTTAGGAATGTGGAGTGTGAGTCTTGGGACATGGTTGGGGACTTATAGCAGGCTACAACCCGAGTCGCTGTCTCACCTAGTGTTAGCTCCACCTGAAGTATCTCTGATGCGTTATGTTGGGCTACCAGTCTAGCAGTACCTAAACACTATAACCTCCAGTTTAACCCTACCTCTTACTCTATGACAGCCATTCTTTTGAAACGTAAGTGTTGCTATTCAGAGCCAGAAACCTAATCTATTAATATATTTACAGATTGTTTTTCTTGGCTGCACACCTCTCTATTTTGGGTCAGCTCACTCCATTCCCTTACCTAATCCCCAATTCCCATCCACCCCCACTGCTCCTACTTTTATACTTTAAAGGATCCACGCACTTTATCAGGAGACTAATCAAATACCCACCCCCAATTAATTCCTTTTCTCCACCCAGCTTCCAGCATATTTTTCCCGTAAAGTACTATATCCTTTAGTAACACTGCATCCACATATCCAACTGTTTTTCTTCCTTTTTAGACTCTGCGTTTCCCTCTGTTCACACCTATTATCCCTCTCAAACTTATTCTTACAACTAGCAATGTTTCTATTATCTTGTCTAACCACACTGTTAACAATCCTTACCCTTGCTACAACAATATCATCTCAAGCTCCTGTATATTATTCCTCATCAGAAACCTCCACCACTTCTTACCCATCTCAACACTGCAACTTTTCAAACATCTCTCCACAATTATTTCTCTATACCCTTCCCTATCTCTCAGCTCCCGAACTCCTTACCATGACACACAGTAAACCCTACCTTATGCCTCCTTCATACACCCCATCAAAAAACACAGTACACTATACTCATATCAGCTCTCCATACTGCTACAAAGTGGAGACAATCATCCTAACCCAGGACCTTCTACTAACCTTAACACCAGAGCATGTCCTAAAAAAGTAAATATCATAACACTTAACCTCAGAAGCCTATACAATAACTCCCCCCCCCCCCCCCATTACATGCCTGGATAGAACAGAGCAAACCAGACATACTAGCCTTAAAAGAAACCTGATTAAACCCTTACATAAAAGACTCTGAAGTGACACCTCCCAATTTTGCCATAGCTAGATTAGACAGATCATAAAAGAAAGGCAGAGAGGTAAGCCCTGCTTTATCCTAACCCACTTAACATAACACCTTATATTAACAAAATCCGTACCTTTTCTAATGCTGAAATGCTCATATCCTTCCAAAACCTTAAAAGGACCAAACAAATCTCCATTTTAGTACTATATATTCCCCCAGGACAATATACCTGTTCTTGAAGACATACTGTCCTGGACCTCACAAACAATCAAACATGAGAGTATCATCGTAGGAGACGAACATAGATTGGCAAACTGCTGCATCGGACTTCCTCTCAAATATTATCAACCTTTATGGTTTTTCTCAACTCATCAACAGTCCCACTAGGTACAATAAAGACTTTACTCAACAATGTAAGCTAGACTGGATTCTTGTATCACATCCAACCAATTTTTCCTCTACAGGCACGCTTTCTAATTCCCTTAGTGAACATCTTCTCAAATTTGCCATTAGCCAACACACACCACCCCAAAAAAACACACTCTAAAATCTATACATAACCTAACTCATTTTAAAGACAAATTCAATGAACTACTTAAGAAAATAAATTGGACACCATTAAAACTTCTTCCTCTCAATGAAGCAGTACAATATTTCAATACCACTGTTCTATGTATACTTGATACTCTATCCCCTGTACTTAATGAAACAAAGACATAACCTGGGATGTCTGGAAGCAAAATAAAAGTGAGGAAAATCTCATTTGTTTCAGATTAATTCTACAACAACATGAAAAAGCAAGTGAACAATGTTAAACAATCATACTACATGAGGCCTTCAACATGGGCACAAAACCAGCCCCAACAAATTCTGGTTTCTATCTCAACCTTACTTAACCCAAGTAAAAATAAAGAACATTGCCCAACTCCAGATGCCTCTCCATCCCAAGTAGCTGAAGACTTCAACAATCACTTTATAAAATATATAGCCAACCTAATCTCAGACACCTCCAATTCCAAATGCTTTTCCTCTATTTCCATACCTACCCCAATATTGTCTCTTTGTCTAACTCCAATCCTCTGCACTATAACAGCCATAAGCACAACACTGATAACTCAACCGATTTCTTATTTCAACCCATACCTACAACTATCACAAAAAGAATTTCAAAAACTAAAACCCTACTCCACCTCTGCAGATAACCTCACATCCCAGTACCTTAAACTAGCTGCTGACTCCACTGTATACCCAATCAGTATCTTTATCAATAGATCTATATCAAAATCACTAGTTCCTAGCATATGGAAAATGTCATATTATCCCCATTCACAAAGAAGGAAATTCCGAGCTTACCAATTTTCATCCCATACCCATTCTATCTCCCATTTCAAAATTCTAGAAATACGTATTTAACAACAACTAATTCAATACCTACTGCAAAATAACTTACTTACACAGACTCAGCATGGTTTCTGTTCAGACCACAGCACATCCACAGTTCTACTATCCTTTATTGACACTGTGAACAGTGCTAGAGATGCAGGAAGCTATGTATGCGGTATTTCTCGATCTCTCTAAAGCTTTTGACATTTTATATCACCCCCTACTTCTGGACAGGCTCTCCAACTTAGGCTATACCCATTCCATACTACATTGGTTCCACAGCTATCTAGATGATCGGAAACAAACTGGAAAATGTTAAATGAATTCTCCCCCTTTTTTCATAATCCCACAGAAGTCCCACAAGGCTCCATCTTTGGCCCCCTGCTGTTTAATGTATTTACAAACAACTATATACTTCTCATCTCCTGGAACACTTCTACAATATGCAGATGATTCCACTATTGTCTGTACCTCTCCCACACCTCTCCAACTACTCTCCAAATACAAAAGACTTTTAGTGCCATTGAAACGTGGCTTACTAATGCTCAACTATTCCTTAAACCTAAAAAAAAATAAATTCTTCCCTTCCACCCCAAAAAAAAAAAATCACACTACTGACATAGATCAATACAAGATACATTAAGCAGACAATACAATTATTGAAATAGTGCATCACACCAAACTGCTTGGAGTCATTATTGATAATCAACTGAAATCTGACCTCTATGTCCAGCAAGCTATTAAGAAAACTGCACCAGAAACTAGGGATTCTCTACAGAAACAAAAACTTCCTAAGCAACTCAACTAAAGTCAGTCTGGCTAAAACATTCCTGCTCCCCTCCCTAAGTATATGTTGCCAATATTCCTACTAACTTAAAGACTTCGATTATTTCCAAAATGGAACAGTGCTACAACAAAGTAGCAAAGTTTTCCACTAACTCTAAATTCTACACACATCACTACGCATCATTACATGACCTTAATTGGCTTGAACTCCCTAACCACCTCTTAACTGTACACAATTTAATCTGCAAACCCTTAGCCTGCCCAGCTCTGAGAGACATAGTCAAACCTTACAAACCTAAATGAACCCCAAGGTCTGAAGACAAAAAAATTCCGTACTGTCTCCAAGCTCTCTAAAATACGAAGACAGTACCTATACTTTTACTCTGTTGCAAAAGTTTGGCACTCACTCCCCCTATCTATCAGAACAATTCCCAACCTAGCAGCCTTCAAAACTTCATTAAAACAACATCTAAATAATTCATGGCTGTGCACATGCACTGCTCCAGACTAATGCCACCTTTAACTATATCCATTATGCTCTGTAACTCCACTGCTTAATCCTTTTCATGTTGACGTTATGACCACAGCTTAAGTAATACTAATAAAAACTGCTAAATATAAAAATCCGTCTCTCCTATCCCCTTTTCCTGGACTCTCCCCTTACTCTGCTAACAATGTTTTATCATTACTCTACGGAATCATGATCATTATTACCTCTATCAAACAAACAAAAAAACTTCTATTATACTGTTTACTTGTTAGATATTTGCTGTTGTTATTAAATTGCTGTGATGTCTGCTTATTTTTCTTGTCACATGAATTTGGAATACCTGTTTTTCTTTGCTATGGAACTGTAACATATTTGTATTATGTTTTTGTTTATAGTATGTCTGTATTTGGAGCTTTCCTCTCTGGGCCTCAACTGAAAATGGGTTTGTCTCAACCTAGTTGAAGTATCTCAGTAAACAAATATCAAATAAAATAAAATAAAACCTCACAAAGAGGATCCTAGGCCTTAAACACTTGTCCTATATGGACAGACTCAAAAAACTCCAACTATTCTGTCTCATATCGCCTACTTACAGGCAATCTCTGCTTGACTTACAAAGCCATGTGTGACCCAGCTCTGTTAGAAATGCTACATCTAAAGAAATCCCAATCCCTCCACACCACAAGCTCCAGAGACCTTAACCTCATTACCACAATCAACAGAACAAGCTGGAGGGACAGGTTCATAACCCAGAGACTGCCCATGCTATGGAATAGAGTTCCTACACATGTCAAACAGAGCACCTCACTGGCCCTCTTCAAGAGAAATCTTGATGAGTGGATGGGAAATAGAAAATTCTCCCCGGGGATCACTCCAGTGGCTCTATTTGACAGAGGCACTGGGAACAAAGGTCGGGTGGCACAATGCCAGGGTAACCCAATGGGCTAGGCTTGTAAAGGCTCCAGGACCATTAGCCTAGTACACACCTATGAGCCTTTGAACCTAAATGAAGGGATAACATTCAAAAAGAGAGAACCTTTAGAAAGGTGTTGAGCTGGGACAGATCCAGAATGGATCTCCAGGTACCTTCTTTCCTGAGAACCAGAAACATAGGTTCATAGATTCATAGGTAGGTACTAGGCTATTGGCCCTAGGGCCTATACAAGCCTAGCCAAAAATGTACCCTGGCTTTCACCACCCAAGAAAATTATTTTCCTGTGCTCCTGTCAAGCAGAACCACATAAGTAATCCCCGGGGTGAATTTCCTATTACCCATCCAATCATCAAGATTTTTCTTGAAGAGTGCTAATGAGGAGCTCTGTTTGACATAGATAGGTAATCTGTTCCAGAGTACGGGAAGTCTCTGGGACAGGAATCTATCTCTCCAGCATGTTCTGCTTATTGTGGTGACAAGGTTTAGGTCCCCAGAGCGTGCAGCTCGGAGGGATTGGGATTTCTTTAAGTGGAGCATGTCCAACAGCTCTGAGTTTGACATAGCTTTGTATGTTAGGCAGAGATCGCCTCTGAGTAGGCGATATGCGACGGAGTAAAGCTGGAGTTTTTTGAGACGGTTCATGAAGGCATCTGTTTGAGGCCAGTAATCCTCTTTGTGAGGTATTTTTGCGGCCTTTCCAGTTGTTGTAGATGTCTTGTGAGGTACATACCAAAAGGGGCGTTGTACTCTATAATGGGTCTAATGAGTGATGAGTAGAGGGGAACAATTACCTCTTTTTTTCTGGATGAGAAACCTTTTGTGATGAGGTGTGCCACGTAGAAGGATTTCTTGACCACTTTGGCGATGCGATTATCAAAGGAGAGACTACTGTTCACCTGTGTCCCAAGGTCTCATCACACTTTCAGTGTTAAGTAGACTACCACCTATGTGGCAGTTTATGGGTACAGAATTTTTACCAAAGGGGATGACAATGCACTTTTTGGCATTGAGCTTGAGACCATGTCTTTGACACCAGGCATCTGTCTCAGTGAGGCCCTTTTGTAGGATGTCCACATCGTTAGGAGTTTCTATTATGGCTCCTAGTTTGCAGTCATCTGCAAATTTAGTTAGCCAAAGACCTTCTGTGTTAGCTTGTACTTCAGAGAAGTAGATACCAAACAGGAGAGGACCCAGGACTGAACCCTGTGGTACTCCACTTGTCACTGGTCTGAAGTCTGATGTGGAGTCTGCTACTTTCACAGTATGGGTTCTTTCAGTAAGCCAGTTGGCAACCCATCTTGTGACATAGGGATTTATACCTAGTTTAGTGAGTTTATCTATAATTTCAGAGTGGGGGATGGTGTTGAATGCCTTGGCGAGATCTAGATAGGCTGTGTGAACCACCTTACCCTCATCTATGGCTTTGGTGACTACTTCAAAGAAGTCTATCAGGTTTAGGAGACATGATCTGCCTTTTACAAACCCAAACTGTGTGGGGTCCAGGGTTTGGAGATCTCCAATGTCTTTGTTTATGAGTTCCATGATGATACGTTCCATGGCCTTGCAGACAAGGCTCATCAGGCTAATGGGGCGGTAGTTCCCTGGGTCTGTTGTGGCCCCCCCTTTGTGGAGTGGGATAACTGTCACGGTGCACCATTCAATGGGCACAAAGCCTGAGGTGAGGCTATGACTGAACATGGTACTCAGGTGGGGTGCCAGTTCATTCTGTAGTTCATGTAGAAGGCAGCCTGGGATGTTGTCAGGTCCCATGGATGCTGCGTTCTTGGCTTTGGAGAGTGAAGTTTTTACCTGTGCAGCCGTGATTACAGGAACTTTGCATTCTTCTGGTATAAAGATGGGCCCTTTAGGGGGTGAGAGGGGGGTAAAGTTTGCACTGAACCTATCTGCCAGGATGTTGGCAATATCAGTTGGTTCTGTATATTTAGTGTCATTGTGCTGTAACTCAGAGCAGATCTGAGTGTTGCCATTGAGATTTTTGACATAGCTATAGAATGCTTTGTGGTTGTCTTTAGAATCAGTGGCAATTTTGTTTTCATAACTAGCTTTGGAGGATTTTATGAGGGATCTCAGCTTCTTACTGAGGCTGACCAGGGAGTTCCTCCAATTGTGGGATTTTACTCTTTTTTGCAACAGTTTCTTTCTTCTGTTGTAGAGTTTGTTTATGGCAGAAGACCATCAGATTGGCTTCCTTTTTTTGGAGGATAGCATCTTGGTTCTGTTAGGGATAGCACGATCCATGTACTCGTGTAAGTGCTTATAAAGTGCATTTGTGTAGGATTCAGCAGTCGTACCTCTATTGTCCATCTGCATGGGTGTCATGAAGTTTGCCACTTCTGTCTTAAGAAGTGTGAAGTTGGCTTTGGAGAAATTTTTTACGGTTGTTTTCCTAATGGGGGGTGGGAGCGGGATGTGGATGTCTAGGGTGATTAGCTTGTGGACGGATATGACCAACAAGGAGCTGACCTCTGGTGTGGAACACTGGTCACCCATGTTGGTGATGACCAGGTCTAGGATATTGCTGCCTCTGGTGGGGGTGTGGATAAGTTGATCCAAAGCATTGGAATTGATGATTTCCAGAAAACGTTGAGCAAAAGAGTTGGTACATGAGTAGTTTTCCCAGTTAATGGTAGGGTAGTTGAAATCACCCATTATTAGAGTGTTGGGTTGTACCTTAATATTTTCTAGTGTATCAAGAAAAGAGGAGTGGGAATCCAGGGGCATGGTGGGGGATCTGTAGCAAGCTACAATATGGATTGTGGTTTTGCCCAGAGTTAGTTGAACTTGGATAATCTCGGATGCATTATGCTGAGCAACTAGCTTGGAGGTGTGGATATCCTTAATGAATATGGACACGCCTCCACCTTTAGTGTTTCGGACCGAGTTTGGTGGCCGAAAGGTGTGGTATGAATTATAGCCTGGTAATGCTGGGGTGCTCTCTGGAGCTTTGAACCAGGTCTCTGTCACTGCACAGATGTCAATGTTCTCCATTTTAAGGAGTGCCTCGAGTGAGTGCATTTTGAGGTTTAGACTTCTAGCAATGAGTAGCATTACCCTCAGATTTTGCTTGCTTGTACCTGTTATGGTGGTGAATTTGTCATTTGAACCTTGCCTAAAAAAGGTACTATAGGGGAGGCAAGAGCCTTTGCCAGTATCCGGAATCCCAAGGGCGACAGGTGCAGGCCATCTCTGGCAAAGCAGCGTGGTCTGTCAATCATGTCATCCCAGGCAGACAGATACTGGATTCCCTTAGAATGACACCAGAAGTTAAGCCAATTGTTAAAGTCAATCATTTTGTCCTTGTACTGTGGTGTCATTCTGGGTGATGGCAGGATGCTACTCAGGGCTAGGGTCATACCGGCCTGGGCTACAAGATCAGAGAGCTCCTCCATGTCTCTTTTCATGTAGTCCAGGGAGGTACATCTCAGGTCATTCACACCAACATGGACAATGACAGAGTCATAATTGTATTTGTTGTGGAGTGACCTGAGTGCGTGCGTTATGTGGTGGATCCTGGTACCTGACAGGCAGCTGACAGTAACTTTTTCCTTGTTTAGCCTGGTGAGTGGAACATCAGTGTGCCTGACTATAGTCTCACCTATGATTAGAGTGTTGGGTATGTTATGCCTTATGGGCTGTAGTTGAGTGGCACACTGAGTATGTGGCCTATGTGTCGTTTGGATTGTGTTGGGGGGTAGAGGTTGCTTGCATTTCTGCTTTGGAGGTCTCTGTTGTTTGGGCAGATTAGTACTGAGAGCTTCCATGAATGTAGGGGTGCGTTTTGTGGTTCTGTGTGTGTGTTTTGATGGTGTAGGTTTTGAGGGACTATGTAATGAGTGTGGTGCGGTCCAAGTGTTTACCTTCTCCTCTTGACTGTCTAGGCCAGTCTTTGGTAAAGAGAGCTTTGCTTCCAGTTTGGCTATATAAGTGCATCTCTCACAGGTCGTAGTGTTGGGTGGTAGGAGGAGAGGGTTGTCAGTGTACATGAGGCAATTGCTGCACTGTCCCAAGATGCCCATTTTCATCAGGTAGACAGGAGAAAACACCAAAAGCTGACCTTTAGACATGCCTGAATAGGTGCTTATTTATTAAGTACTAAAAACTGTTTTCCTCTAGACAAGTGAGGAAAGTTGAGTGATGTAGTAATTTGTAACTTATTTTGTGCTTACAATGAGTTCTGAACAAGTGCTGAGATCAAAGAAACAGATGAGTGCTAAAACTAAAAAGCTGGCTAGTTGCAAGGGAAATTTTGAAAAATGGACTTTATGGCAGCAGGAATAGTTTAACCCCAGTTAAGTGAGGGGGGGGGGCTTAGGAGCTCACAAACAGTCCTGGACACAGCAAATCCATATCTGACCTGCCACAGGAAAGGGGGGAAGCAAGCTTAGAATGTCTTTTTCCCAGTAAAGTGGAAATGGAGAAAGCTGGAACAGAAGTTAATTCAACGTTAAGAATCTGAGTGGGTTGGCCTTCACAAATGTTCTCTATTAGATTGAGTGAACTAATGACTTTAGACTGGGAGGAGTGTCACAGATCAAAAATACCGTATGGGCGGGCAACTGCAAGGCCATCAAGTATAAAAACACACAACACTAGGGTGGGTTTGAAAAAATTACAGTTCCTAGCTGTAGCCACTAAATGAAAGTTTTAAACAGATCAAGGAACAGACTCGAGAATGCTTTTTACAGACAAAAATGCACAGAAAAGTTCGGATAGAGCACTCACAAACAGAAAATACAACTCTCAGTATGAAAAAGCAGTTTACATGTTAAAACAGTTTAAAACAGTACATAAATGCAGTGAAACAATAAAAAATGCTTTATAACAGTGCAAAAATATAGTAGATCAACTGTATAGCACAATTATAAGCGTTTCAGAAGTGCAATTCAATGAAATAAGTGTAAGAAATAGCCTGCTCTTGGAATCTTAAGGAATTTCCACTTATGCAATGCAATCCAGAGCCTGACAATACAAGCAGAACCTTTATAAGACACAGGGTTTATATAGCAGTAAGAATGGAAGCGTTGGAAGATCAGATTACTACTCAGCCCCTGCTATTTCCCAATCACTCGTATTACAGAAGGTCAGGAGGCCTTGTTAGTCTCAATAATAATGAAGACAATCAACACAAAATGGCTGCCAGAAACACAAACAAAACTTCCAGCCTACACAACAGGCCTCTATCAAGATTATGCCACCTGAGCAGAACACAGAAACCTCACTTTAAAAGCATAGAAAGAACACCCACAAAGAGAAAATCCAAGTCTCAGTATGAAAAAGCAGTTTACAATTTAGTAATTTAAATAAAAAGAGCAATTATAGTAATGCACACCATTACAGTTCCTAGCTGTAGCCACTAAATGAAAGTTTTAAACAGATCAAGGAGCAGACTCAAAAATGCTTTTAACAGACAAAAATGCACAGAAAAGTTCGGATAGAGCACTCACAAACAGAAAATACAACTCTCAGTATGAAAAAGCAGTTTGCAATTAAGTAATGTTAAAACAGTTTAAAACAGTACATAAATGCAGTGAAACAATAAAAAAAGCTTTATAACAGTGCAAAAATATAGTAGATCAACTGTATAGCACAATTATAAGCGTTTCAGAAGTGCAATTCAGTGAAATAAGTGTAAGAAATAACTTAGCCTGCTCTTGGAATCTTAAGGAATTTCCACTTATGCAATGCAATCCAGAGCCTGACAATATAAGCAGAACCTAAGACACAGGGTTTATATATAGCAGTAAGAATGGAAGAGTTGGAAGATCAGATTACTACTCAGCCCCTGCTATTACCCAATCACTCGTATTACAGAAGGTCAGGAGGCCTTGTTAGTCTTAATAATAATGAAGACAATCAACAGAAAATGGCTGCCAGAAACACAAACAAAACTTCCGGCCTACACAACAGGCCTTTATCAAGATTATGCCACCTGAGCTGAACACAGAAACCTCACTTGAAAAGCATGGAAAGAACACCCACAAAGAGAAAGTCCAAGTCTCAGTATGAAAAAGCAGTTTATAATTTAGTAATTTAAATAAAAAGAACAATTATAGTAATGCACACTATTATAGTTCCTAGCTGTAGCCACTAAATGAAAGTTTTAAACAGATCAAGGAGCAGACTCGAGAATGCTTTTTACATACAAAAATGCACAGAAAAGTTCGGATAGAGCACTCACAAACAGAAAATACAACTCTCAGTATGAAAAAGCAGTTTATAATTTAGTAATTTAAATAAAAAGAGCAATTATAGTAATGCACACTATTATAGTTCCTAGCTGTAGCCACTAAATGAAAGTTTTAAACAGATCAAGGAGCAGACTCGAGAATGCTTTTTACATACAAAAATGCTCAGAAAAGTTTGGATAGAGCACTCACAAACAGAAAATACAACTCTCAGTATGAAAAAGCAGTTTACAGTTAAGTAATGTTAAAACAGTTTAAAACAGTACATAAATGCAGTGAAACAATAAAAAAGCTTTACAACAGTGCAAAAATATAGTAGATTAACTGTATTGCACAATTATAAGTGTTTCAGAAGTGCAATTCAGTGAAATAAGTGTAAGAAATAACTTAGCCAGCTCTTGGAATCTTAAGGAATTTCCACTTATGCAATGCAATCCAGAGCCTGACAATATAAGCAGAACCTTTATAAGACACAGGGTTTATATAGCAGTAAGAATGGAAGAGTTGGAAGATTAGATCACTACTCAGCCCCTGCTATTACCCAATCACTCATACTACAAAAAGTCAGGAGGCCTTGTTAGTCTCAATAATAATGAAGACAATCAACAGAAAATGGCTGCCAGAAACACAAACAAAACTTCCAGCCTACACAACAGGCCTCTATCAAGATTATGCCACCTAAGCAGAACACAGAAACCTCACTTTAAACGTATAGAAAGAACACCCATAAAGAGAAAATCCAAGTCTCAGTATGAAAAAGCAGTTTACAATTTAGTAATTTAAATAAAAAGAGCAATTATAGTAATGCACACTATTACAGTTCCTAGCTGTAGCCACTAGATGAAAGTTTTAAACAGATCAAGGAGCAGACTCAAGAATGCTTTTAACAGACAAAAATGCACAAAAAAGTTCGGATAGAGCACTCACAAACAGAAAATACAACTCTCAGTATGAAAAAGCAGTTTACAGTTAAGTAAAGTTAAAACAGTTTAAAACAGTACATAAATGCAGTGAAACAATAAAAAAAAGCTTTATAACAGTGCAAAAATATAGCACATCAACTGTATAGCACATTTATAAGCATTTCAGAAGTGCAATTCAGTGAAATAAGTGTAAGAAATAACTTCGCCTGCTCTTGGAATCTTAAGGAATTTCCACTTATGCAATGCAATCCAGAGCCTGACAATATTCTAGAACAACATTCTAGAATAAAATCCCTTCCTCTTTTGAGCAGTCAAAATTGCAAGGTTGCATGGTTCCTTGGGACAAAAGGCTCCGAAAAACATCCAGAAAAAAGGGTAGCTGTTCCTGAGAAGGTTGAGGAATGCCCAAAAGGGGGAAGAGATTTCCAAAACATGTAATACCCAGATGAATGATGGAAAGAACCCAAGAGTCCAGAGTGATCTGTAACCAATTTGGAAGAGACAGGGAAAGACAAAGAAATAGAGGAACTTGGCTGAGGAGGGAGGGAAGAAGATAGTCAGACAGAGCCTGGCTTGTCTGGAAAAACAGGCTTCTGAGCTGTAGAGGTCTGAGTAGACTTAGCATGAGATGCCCGTCTACACCTTTTTACATTTGGGAGGACGGCAAGACCGTCAATGAACAAAGGTAGACTTGGTACGATAATTCCTCTGAAACTTGGTAAAAGGGGAAACAAAAATAAGTTTTAATTCCTGCATAGCCTTACCCTTTTCTTAGAGATTTTAAAGGCTCAACAGCCACAGAACCAAAAAGATTTTTATGTCAAGAGGAGCATCCAACAGCTTTGACCTTGTTATCATCAGGCAGCTGCTGAAGGCAAAGCCATGAGTACCTCATCAACACAAAACCAAAGGCAGTGGTTCTAGATGAGACATCAGCTGCATCATCACTACATTTAATGGAATGGCAAGCCACTTGAAAAGTGGACCCCAACAAAGAGTGGGACAAAGCCTTCCCCTCAGAATCAGGAAGATCTGAAGTAACCTGAAAAGCCTGAGAGAGAAGAGCCACAATATGCCCGGACATATGGGTCTGATAACTGACATCCATGAAGGCCAGAGTAGCAGCAGTATATACTTTCTTACCCAGCCTTTCCATAGTTCTACAGTTCTTGTCAGAGGGAAGCAGCTCAGTGGAAGTCAAAAGCTTAGAGGGTTTATCAGAAGAGACAGAAATAACACTAGAGTCACCCAAGGGGCATTTGCAATCATCAGGCACCCTATAAATCCTATCAGTTTTTTTTAGAAGCAGGGGTCTGGGAATCAGGAGCCTGAGAAGCTGCAGAAAAAGTATCCAACAAGGTAGCAAGAACAGGAGGAACAGCAGAGAGCTTTGAAGACTCCATCTGAAGGAGTCCATAATACCTCCTTTGAACATCAAATACCTGGACACAGTCCCACTTAAAAAAACTCCATCATATGGGAAACAATATTCCCAAAGGAAATCTCCTCAAAAGGAGAATCAGAGCTAATAGAATATTCTTCTTCTGGACCATAATCCAAGGGAGAGGGAATCTGGGAGGAATAGACAAAAGACTCATCATCAGAATCTGCTTCCTCATCAGACAAACCCTGCTTCCTATGCCTCTTAAGAAGAGTAGAAGACCAAGGGGGAGCAAGAACAGAGACCCCCTGAGGAGGCTTCAAAGCAATGAGGGATTGAACAAACCCTTTGTTTCTTTTTCAAATGGACGTCAGCCCTAAATATTCTAGGCGGCTTGGACCCTTGTCTACCCTCAACGAGCATAGTGGGAATCTCTTCCATAACAAGGATTTGTGGAACACCCTAGGCCCTTTGGATATAATCAGCCACAGTTTCTCCTGAACATGAAAAATGGATGTCAATGGAGCCTCTGGGGACATGCGAGAAGCCGGGTCAATGCTGGCCTTCAAAGTAGTCATGGCAGAGGAATCTAACTGAAAAATGTGCAGGTCCTCTGGGCTTTCACCAGCCTTGAAAGAGACATCTGGTGGAGGCAGTACAGCAGAACAATCCAACCAAGCTTTCTTTGTCGTCTTCTTGGAGATGGCTGACCATCAGGATGGGATAATTTCACCACAGTACCGAGTCAACAATTTAAGATGTTGCTTCTCTAGGTAAATAGCCAAAGAGGACAGCTGACTATGCAATGATTTTAGGACAAACGCCTGACAAACAGAACAAGATGTATGGTCGTGAGCAGCACCAAAGCAAAACAAAGACTGCTTGTAACAGTCCTTATGGGAAATCTGTCTCCCACACTGGCATTTACCCTTTCTGTATGACAAGTAAACCAACAACCAAAAAAAAAAAGAAGAACCACCCTATATGGGCACTTCTCTGAAAATGGTTTGGCAACCAGCTGACGAAAGAGCATTCAGACTGACAATCGGAGATGGTGCTCAGACTTGCAGCAAAGACGTTCTGAGGATGGTACATCTGTATGTCACCTTTATGCCCTACGCCACAGAGCATACGTGTGGCGTACGATGTTCCTAAGACTTTGGTATACTAGCCCAAAAATCGTGCTGCCCTAGGCAAGGGATCCCTACTGTAAGGAATACTGCAACAGTGGTGTAGAAGGACATCAATGCTTTCTGTACAATAGTTATGAGGCATTGCTACTTGTAGACAGGGAGGTGAGTGGCACAGAATGTGTGCAGTTCCATCAACCATGAGTACAGTGCTACAAGAAGGTTGTCAGTGGTAACATGACCATTGTCAGAATGGAACAGGGTGGGAATGGACACAGCACAATAGTTCACAGACATGTGACAATCAAAAGGAGAAAGGGAACATTACTGAGACATTGTAACTGACATTCATGCATATATATATATATATATATATATATATATATATATATACACACACACACACACACACACACACACACACACACACACACACAGGTCCATATATAATCCACAGTTACACATCTTGCTATGCACCCAAGAGAAGAAAAATATCTGGAAAGGTTCAACACCCAAGAGAAAGAGGTGCTACTACAGGTGCTATACACATACAACATATGCACATCCTTGAAAAAGGTGAAACTGACAATGTTTTGCATGACCATGTTTGGGAGGGAGATGTGCAAGATATCAATGCTGTGGGGCCTATAAGACAGTAGTTCAGGAGGGGTGCAGGATCATCAAAGTGATAATGCATGAAAAGACCAAGCCACAAGCCCTCACCAATGACAGGCCCACCACAGGAAGTGGACCACTGACAAAGAAGTGGCTCACTGAGGTAGAACAGTTTCTGGTAACTCTGGCTGGGGCAAGTGAGCAAACTCTCATACCTGGTGGTGACTTGGGTTTGGGGAACTGGGCTGCTGACAACTGTCAGGTATGTACCTGCAGGGTTTGCACAAGGTTAGTAGTAGCACGTACATTTTCAGCTGTACAATGACCCTTACCTATGAAGGGATTACTCAGCAGACCACTTATGTATACCTGTTCTAAAGGCACATCAGGGATGCAGCTGCAACAACGTGCACCACAAGGTATGTGCATGCACACAGACTATTCAGAGAAGTGGCCTGTAGCAGTTTGTGTTACCATAGGTTGGGGAAGTGAAACCTATCAATGTTATTTTTCTACTTTCACAGTTTCCACTGGTGGAAGCTTCAGCACAAAAGGTCAGTAGGTCATCTGTGACCTACAATTATGGCACTGTGTGTACAGCATGGCCAAATGACACAGTGGCACTATAAACAATAGTGACACTGGAGATAAGGCTCAGATCCCTCAGGTATGAGGTGATGGTGGAGGGAAAGGTCGAACTGCTAGCACTTACTGTGTTAAGCACTTAATATCCTGTTCATATGAGGACCACCCAAGATATAACAGAGTCACCACCACTACTGATGGCATCAGTCAGCTACCCTACATCTAATATGACCTGGATATCACACTTGGCATCATTCAGAGGAAGTGCAATCAGTGATCCAGGCAAAGATAGCTGGTATGCATACCATAGTGAAGATGGTAAGCATGCTGCATGGCCTGTATGAGGATATGCAACCATTGCAAGGACTATATTATGATCTGCACTACATGCAAAGTAATAATGGCATATATGGAACTGATGCATCCATGAGGATGGATCCATGCAAGGATCCAGAAGCATCAAGGACAGTCACAGATCAGGCTTAGGCAGATGGTATATAGTGTTCTGGAGACTGCAGCACTGTCACTCCCGGACATGGTAACGTCCACATCAAGGCATGGTTAGTCTCAATGTTGTGGCCAACGTTCATCGAGCTTCACTGCAGAGACTCTCCCACTGTGTCATCCATTCCACTTTCTGAAGTTTCACACCATCCCTAACTACTGTGGGCCTACTCAGTCCAGTGCCTAGACATAGTCATTGTTGATGCTGTGGACATCATCCATTTATTGGCTCCCCACAAAGGGAGCTGTATCAAGTTTTCCCCTACATGTTCATGAAGGGCACATCCAGCCCTGATACTATGGGGCAACACAGCACATCTGGCCAATCACGATATGGAACAACAACTCATTGACTGGGATATGTCATTCTTGATTCCTCTAAATTTCTTACCCACCCATGTGGCTACCACATCCAACTCACGTGACCCTTACAGCTATGGTAATACTGCTCGTGAGTCACTGTGCCCCGCTTCACTTTACCCAGGCAAATGAGAATGACTATGCAGTGCTCATTTCTCTGGCTTCTGTGAGTAAGGTAATGTCTGATGCACAGTGTGGTCAGTCAGTGCACTGTAATGTCTAGCCTGAGTAAGTTAATGCATGCATCAGTTTTATTCTAATTTGTCTTTGTCACACACAGTAATGGACCAGATGCTTCCTCTTTGCCAATGCTGCAACAGCAACTATCATTGTCTTACATGAGATACCTATGTAACCAGTTCCTCTGATGGCTGTGTATGACTGTATCTCCTCCACTGCTGTCTCAGGTCTTTCTGACAGTACTGTGATGTTTCCAAAATTACAGCTTCCATACTACTATATTGAGCAACAAAGCACACACCATGAATAACTGCATGCAGGTCTATGGTGTATACTGCAGTGCTCCATCAGATGTATCCAAGCAGAATCAAAACACACACATTCAACAATGTTCCACACATGAGAATGTGTGGTGGTGTATGCCATCTGAGTCATGGTCTGGGAGATTCAGATAAATACTATCAGCTGCAGTTCCAAGGCATAAGCTGTATCATCTGGGACCATGACATCAATGTGTGTGCAATCAATGACCTCTAGTTCCTTATTGAAATGGGCTGAGTTTTATAATGGGTACATATAGTTTTTTCCTTTGCTGTCCATGGAAACTATATATGCTTTGCCACATGCTGTAGCATCAGTCAAGGAACTGGTGTAGTATGCAGAAGGTAGATGCCCAAAAAATTCCAAATATATCCCTGTATCAAGGAAGGTTAATGCTACACAAACCTTCATGTCCACTGGGGCAGGCAGACCGTGTATCCACCTTGATACCATGTGTCAGTGGTACATATCCACTAACTCCCATATGGTATCTCTGTCCACATGGTATGAATGGACATTTAACTGGTCATGAAGGTAATGGCATGTTAGCTGCTGGTAGACCAGTCTGCAACGTCAAGGATGATAGAATGTAACATGGGGGGTACTGGCTCTGATAGCAGACACTAACACATGCTGCTCAGTTAATGCTGCTTCATTTCCTACAGTGTGAGTAAAGCTACCATATACTGGAAAATCCTGGTATTCAGTATACATAAGCACCCTTGCTCTTCATGCTAAACTGATACATCTTTGAATCACTCTGCCACATTTGATTTCATCATATGCAGTTGCGCTACTTCTGACTCTGAATTGCCCCCTCCCTGAGTACCACAGCTTATCAATCTATTTTGAGTAACACTGTGCACTATTTGTTTCTGAATATCCCCTATATTTCTATATCACATGGACAATTTTCAAATACCTAAAGAAACTCAAAACCTTTTAAATAAGTTAAAGCCAATAAGCAAGAAAAATAACCATGTTTTGTTCTCTGTCTAGTCAACGAAAGAAACTCAAAAGCACACATTAACTAAACTTGAAATGTTAAACTGGTAGTTCGGTTAATAAAATAGTGTCCAAAATGAAATCTAGTAATGGAAAAAAAAATCTCGCTGGCCTGATTACTCACTTACATTGTAAGCACTCTCACTCCACAACTCACACTGTTGTGCATTTCTTAAACAGAAACTGCAGCAAGATTGCTTACTGCACACAGACACAAAAAATATAGAATTTTCCTTTTTACTACCCAGTGATTTCACTTCTGAGAAATAAAGACAACTCCCTGTTTACTAATCCAATTCTATTTTTGAGGAATAAAGACTCTACTTATTCAGTTTCATTTCTGATGAATACAAACTTTTATTTTATTACTAAGCCAAAGATTTCATTTTTGAGGAATACATGCTCTTCTTTTTTTACTAAGCAAATGATTTATTTTCACAAAGGGAGATACTACTTTAATGTAAAAAAAAAAATCCATAACATAATTTAATACTCCAATGACAGGCACATAGTCTAGCCTAAACTTTCACGCAACTTAAACACATTCTAAATTTGCATGTAAAGATCAAATGCTGGGAAACAGCCTCAAACATGCTGTCATTTAACTTCTGTAAAACTCTAAAATCCAAACCACCCAAGCCATTACATAACAACAATACATAAGGTTGTGGTGTTTTTTTTTTTTTACATTATATTTGTTTGACAGCAGCAGGAGAAAATATGCCTATCTAGCCTGCTCTAAGTTTTTCAACATTCTCCCCCCTCCTCTTTCCTGCCTTTTTCTTGTTCTCTTCCCAATCTGTCTTATGCTATCATGAATTATCTCTTTAACACTCACTCAACAAGTCCAGTCCAAGAACCCATAACCCTATCTGAGAAATGTTTTCAAAGAGCCAAGAAGCTAATCCCAACAATTAGCTGCCTGACCTCCCCCCCCTCTCTCTATATACATATATATATATATATATATATATATACATATATATATATATATATATATATATCCTTCATTTTCAGAACACCCCTTCCATGTTTCACTTAACAGGATCTTCTGCACCCATATCATCCATCCATCTCTTCTAGCCTCAAATCAGAAGAAATTTAGCTCCTCTCATCACAAGCTTTCTCTTCTTTGCCATTCAACTTTCAGGTGGCTTTTTCATCTCAAACTCCTTGTAGCAGACGGACATCCCTCTCTTTTGTCTAATCTCGGATCAGCAGAGAGTACTCAAGGTGTGGTCTCAGCTGAGCCTATGCACAGTGAAAGTCTTACTGCTGCTGCTCATACTGGTCCAGTCCAGATGTGATCAGCATTTCTAGTCTTCTCTAGCTCTGCTGCTGCTCATGCTGGTCCAGTCCAAGTGTGATCACCATTTCTAGTCTTCTCTAGCTCTGCTGCTGCTCATGCTGGTTCAGTCCAGGTGATCACCACTTCTAGTCTTCCCTAGCTCTGCTGCTGCTCATGCTGGTCCAGTCCAGGTGTGATCACCATTTCTAGTCTTCTCTAGCTCTGCTGCTGCTCATGCTGGTCCAGTCCAGGTGTGATCAGCATTTCTAGTCTTCTCTAGCTCTGCTTCAGTTCCACTTTTCTCATCTGACACTGCATACCAGGGTTGTAGTACTCAGAATTTGTCTGCAATCAACACTAATTACCACCTTTGCGCTCACTTAGTTAGCTTTTCAATATCCTTTCTGAGCCTCTTCCTCATTCTCTCTATTACTGTCTGTAAATGTGTTTAATCAGAGATTAGATGTTTCAGTTCTCAATTGCCCAGATATATCTGAAATATAAAAAATAAATAAATAATAACACTGCTACATATTTGTTAAGCAGGCAGACATACTGAACACGCAGACCCTTTTCAGGGGCAACCCCAGAGCAAAGTCTGGTTAAATGACTTGCACAATAAAGTCACACAGTAGGCAAATAAGGGCCAAAGGAATCAAACAGTAAGTAAATAATGGCTGAAGGGTATCAAACCTTATACCACAGGAACTCCAGCTCACAGCTTTAACCCTCAGTGCCAACTAGAAATTTTAGAAGGAACAGACCAGAAATACATGGCCAGAATCTAAACGTTCTGCAAAATTCTGGACAGCTGAGAGGTATGCTTAGACTCCTTGTGCTGCATTACTTTGTCCTTGTGACCAAACTCCAGCAGTCAAGAGTACATATAACCCCTACCTTAAGCATGCATTATTGTCATATTATACAGCAAACTAATAGAAAAGAAGCATAGCTAAAATAGGATTTACCATGGAAAAAGCACCAACAAAAACAGTGAGATAAAAAGCTCTGAACAGATCTGAGCATGTCTTTAAGCGTATACTGACAAGCTCAAGAAATATAATGTCACAAAATAGGAAAGTGTTAGAAATGTTTTTTGTCAAACATACAAAAAGAAGATGTTTTTATTTAAAACACATTTCATATTTTCTGCATGTATTAAACTCCAGTTCACCTTTGTCTTTTCAAATTCTAGGTGGCAGCTAGTTTGTTTTCCTGATGCCTGCATACTATCAACCTCTTTCACCTTTGCTATATACAGAAGACTACTGTTGAATTTACTTAAATTTAGCTCTAGACCTACAAACTGACAGTCCACTCTTTTTTTTATTACTCTTGTAAATTTTTTTAACCTGTGACACCAACACCTACAGATATACTAACTTCCATTAGCCGTTTATTATACTGCCTCCTGTCAAATGGGTACCTCTTCTCCCCCCATCATAACTACAAAGTAATCACTAGCAGAAGCTGTCAGATGGATTACTGCTGTTTTGTTAATGTACAGTTTTATGTAATATAATCCTTACACAAACAGTGCTAAAATGTGCTCCTTGCCAAAGTAACATGAACCCATGTTTCTCAGGTCTTGATGATTGCGGAGTATGATAGGAGCAAGTTAATTTAACAAGACCACCAATGCTTTGTTTCGCTTTTAGGTAAAATTGTCCTTGTATGCTACTACTGCTCCCCAAAGCTGTATGTATATGTAAGTCTGTCTTGCACAGTTGAATGTCTTTTTACGGAATTAAACCATGTGCTTTATTTCTAAAATGTGTTTGTGACTGCAGCCATTCTGATGGAACTTGCCTTCCCAACTCTCTGTAAAGGGGGCTGTGCCTAGCAGGACCAAGCCAGTAAACAAAATGCAGTACACAAAGAAATACGCTTATATCTGTACAGTTATCAGACATTTAGGGAAATCCTCTGTCCTCTGAACTGAAGGAGGGGAAACTAGAGATGTCTGGACAAAAAAGGAAGCTCTCAGCAAAACCTTTGTAGAGGACATCCTGGCTTTGTGAAGCACTCCAGCAATAAAAAGGGAAAGAAGGAAATGTACTGTATAGAAAGTGATTTGTCCACTTTGGAGAAAAAGCCTCTTGGGAAATGGTTTGTTATGTTGGTGGTCTACAGCAGAAAAAGGGAAGTAGGTAGCTGTAAGTTGACACATAGCCAATCTAACAAATAGCTCACTCATAAATAAAGGCCCTAGTTTGCAATAAGGCTGTTAATTCTGTTTTCTGCTCATGACACCTGCTTCCACAATGTACTGCACCAGAGCTCAAAGTATTAAAACAGACCTGGTGCACTACAATGCCCCCTCCCACAACTGCTCTGACTTGAGCTTATGTGCTGAATTTATAAAATTTCTCCAGGCACTATAGGTCAAGGATATCATGACCTGAGGATGCCTTAGGTGAAATGCCAAAGCCTGACCATTTCTTAAGATATATGCATCCTCATGAAGGAGGTCTGCAGTACTCTTTTCTTCACCCTGTTTGTGAAAGTCTGCATTTATCACTCTATATTTTTAATTATGTTTGTTCCTCTTAAAACATTTAATTTTATTTTACATGCTATCAAGGCTTCTGTGCACATGTATGATGACAGACACCAAAGCTATAGACTTGGATTCAAGAAGAATTCAAACATAAGCATTGACTGCTACAATAAAAACTGACAGTGATTCACGGACAGCTGTAATGAGGAAAAACCTCATTATCGGCTAATATGTGTATGTCTGAATTGCTCAGTGAGTATGGTAATTGTTACTCAGCACTTTGCTGTGGTATTCACCGTTGGCGGCCCATGCATCTAGTTGGCCAGGTACCACCCCCCCTTATTCACACATCCAGACACACTGACATTTTCAAACACATGCACATATACCTCCATACCACTCAACTCTCCCTGATTTTACCTCTTAAAGGTTCATAGGTGTGTACTAGGATAACGACCAATGGGGCCATTTTAAACCTAGCCATGTATCTCAAATCTCTGATATTGTTCTGGTATCCTTGATATTGTAAGCAGGGCCTGGGAGATGAACCATTTACAGGCTGCCTGTGTGCATTGGAGACATAGGTGCCAAACCAAGGATGAATTTCCAGTTCATAGTTATCCAAGTTACATTTGAACTGGGTTAGGGAGGAACTCTGCTTCACATTGATGGGGAGCCTGTTTCAGAGAAGTAGTCATCGCTGGGACACACACACGTCTTTCCAGCAGGTCCCATCTATATCATAGGCAAGGTTTAAATGTTTAGAATGGGTGCTGCTCATTTTGCAATAAGTTTGCTATTATTTGTCAAGGACAAATAAAGTTAGCAATGCCAGACATTCAAGTTTCTTACTTCTTAGTTCTCAATTAGAGTATTTTGCTGCAAAATCTGTTGTTCTGTTTTTTTTAATTAGTAAGAGTAGTCCCCAACCCCAGTATTACAGCCTTTGCTCATTACTCACCGTCCATTAGTTGCACCCCCCACCTGATCATACTTATCTATTCACCCATACACAAACACACACGCACACATGCACAATCCTATTCTAGTTAATACATAACGTACCCCCTACTCTGACCACCTAGACAGACAGACAGGCAGAACCACACACACACTCATCTAAGACTACTCATACCGCTAAAGACATGCACACAATGTGCAACAAACTCACACATCTCTCACCACTATCTCCCCATTAAATACCCCAACAACTATCTGTAACACAGTCCCTCCGACATAAATTAATGGGTGAATATGGTCTTTTGGCCATGTTAATTAACTTTAACAAATTAACATATTTTATGCAAGGAAGCAAGCCCCCTGCACCCCCCCCCCAACACACACACACAGCCTGCCAGTCATATTTACTGACTTCCAGGATCATACTACACTTGCAAAAGGACAAAATCCCACTCCCTGTTGTACCACAATCTCAGACTACCAGCTCTCAATATATTTTGATCATCTGCAGTTTCAATCTTGTGAGATTAATGTTATGGAACTCAATAATTTCTGCAGTCGATTATATAAAACAGACCTGTGATTCTACAGACTGTGTAGAATCACTGTGGTCTAGGTGTATGTAAACAGGAAAGGGCTACTGACAGTGGTAAAATGGCCATGTTACGGTTTACTGCTGGCAACAACCCTTTCTGAAACCCAGGAATATTCTTCATTCTGTGTAACATGGAAAATAACCAGAAGACTGGTTTTAGGTGTGACTAAAGAACTTTGGTTCTGTAAAGCAGTTTGCTCAAAAGTAGACAATAAACATGGAGACTACATAAATCAAACACAAGAAATGGAGGATGTAGCTTATTTCTAGCTTGCTACTTTGTTCACTTAGCTACACTGGCAGGCATTTAGACTATGTCAACAAGTTAAAGAAAAGCAGTACATTCACCATTTAAAAAACACATAAAAATGATCAGAACACACAAGAAGTGCAGTTGTGCTTCTTGATGTACAGACCCAAATCAGTGAGTCTACATGATTAAGAGCCAAACAGGTATGCACATTTATAAATTAAAAAAAAAAAAAAAGTCTTTCGGCTTTTCCCAGTTAGGGGTCGCCACAGCGACCGCTAAAGATTGGCAGTGGATTTTTACGGTGTCGAGTTGCCAGCCAGACGGCCAACCTTCAAAGAAGGCACGCCCATTCTCACATGCACCTACCTGCACTCGACCGTGGGGAGGACATGCAGACTCCACACAGAAGGCACTCCAGCCGAGAATCGAACGGGGGAACCTCTTGCTGTGAGGCGACAACGCTAACCGCTACACCACCACGGCCTACATTTATAAATACCAATTCTAAGTCACAGCATTCTTACACTCTAGATTTCTTGCAAGACATCTGCTCCAGTCTTATTACCTAGTCATAAGGATTTAAAAAAATACCACTCAGATTCCAAAGGTTTCAGCGTGGAACCTATATGCATTGTAAGTTCCTTTTAAGAAGTAGAATGTGTTAGAAAGAGAAACAGGCCTAATTAAAAGCAAAATGTGGCAAATAATATCGCAACCAGCAAAAAGTTAAAAAAGTTTACAGAATAAATTATAAAACAGTAAACTCACAAAAGACAAACTTAGTACTGGGGGGGAAAGATTTGTGATACTCTGCATAATAAGAAATTAAAACAAAAACAACTGTCAACTTCACTGAAGATTGAATCCACAAAGTTTAGTGAAGTGCTTTTCTTCCAAATACTTCTTTGAACTTTATCAAATACTAACATTTACAGAAATCAAGTTTAAATAGTCATGTTTAACCATGATTAAAATCAGCTAATTTTAATCATGGTTAAACATGACTATTTAAACTTGATTTTCTTAGTTTTTTGTATCTTGGATTTTGGAGTTTTGATACTCTGCATAATATCCAAGCTGATTTCAGCACAGCATAGTATGTCTGTTTAAAATAAACAAATAAAAGGCAATACATGTATGCTCCTGTATACAGTTAACATAAAATAATTAAATGTGTTCTTTGCAGCTAACCAGCCCATAAATTTCAAGCAACTGAAGTTTCTTTAGCTAGTTCTTACTTTCATTTATGCATTTATCCCAAACATCCTTCGTATTTTTAAGAGATGTTCCTAGGTCAGCGTGGACATTTTAGACAACATGGACCTCTACAGATGTTACAAACTCTTTGATTGATGTTTGGTTTTCTAAGGACTATAACCAGAAAACACTGTGAAAACTTGAAACAGTTTAGTTATTAAGGTTAAGAATGAAATGAGATTAAACACACGTTGGCAGATCAGAAGGTATTGTTCCACTAACTGCACACATTCTCAGCAATACAATAATCAGGAAAACAGATGCATAAACATCATACTGTGGTGCATCTGAAAGCTATGCTGTTCATAGGTGAATCGATTTTGCCAACTTATATAACGGTTTATAATGTAGTTGGCAGATACGAGGTGATTTATCCTTATGAGTATACAGAGAATAAGTGCTTACAGTCTAAACAGATGCAAAAAAATACGCTAACTGATACAGCATTTGACCAGCTCATTCATAAATGTATTAAAACAGCCTAAACCCACTCCATCAAAAAAGATATTCCAAGTTCTAAAGTTCACAAGATCACATTAATAAATCAACAGGACAAAGCCTAAGCTCAGTACCATGCTACCAGAAGAATTAATTCACTGCAACTAAACCAAGAAGTCAGAAATAAAGTACGTTTAATATAGCAAACAGCAAAAACAAAAACTGTTTCCATAAGAAGCAATCAAAATTCACTGCCAATCTTGCTTGATATCTTCTGGAACATCACCCACTCTTCAGTAATCCCCAGTTTTAAAAAAATCCCTGTCTCTCTCTATATCTATCACAGCAAATCAAGCACTTGCTGCCCCAAGATAGCTCTCTCTCCATCAACCACCGTCAGTCTCCCAAACCCAGCCTGCTAACATCAACCCTTTAAAATTACACTAATAACTACTTCAGCAGTTCTCAAATTACTTACTCAGTTAAAAGTAAACTCTCCTGCAGCATATAACTTTGCAGCCGTAACATAATGCACACCACTTATAACCATCCTGGGGACCACTGATGATTAAGAGAGTTGAGAGAATTTATTTCTGCCAACATCTCTTTTACATTTATGTGTTTTGGTTTGTCCTTTTTGTTCCACAAATCATGTACATTTATTCCCATAAATTCTGCTTCCAAAGCAAATAATGAGGTGTCTGTAGTTACAGACTATGCTGTTGATGGAAAGGAAAAAATGGCAGACCTGGATCAGATAAACTGGTCTCTCAATCAAAGGAGTTTCCCTTTTTATACATCCCAAACAAGAATCTCGAATGTCAGGGGATGTTGATGTTGGGACCACACTGAATCTTTCTCATGTGGAGTCTGGCTATAAGAATCATAAAGGCCATGAATCCTAGAATCTTGAGAAATTCCCTTGCTGACACTTTGGACCGAGTGGAAAAACACAGGAACAGATCTAGATATAGATCTATTTTGTCTTGTGAAAGACG
Organism: Protopterus annectens; assembly: GCF_019279795.1. Lineage (NCBI taxonomy): Eukaryota > Metazoa > Chordata > Ceratodontiformes > Protopteridae > Protopterus > Protopterus annectens. The sequence continues at coordinate 1,428,152,302 of NC_056735.1, read as the reverse complement.
CATGCTCTTTGAACTTGGGTATCTCTGAGACCCCTAAGAAAGCAATCCTATGAGGAGCAATCAAGCAAGACTTCTGTATGTTCTCCTTAAACCCTAGTCTTTGAAGAGATCTCTCACTCAAGTGAATGATTCCTGGCACTTTGAAAGACTCTGCAAAAATAAGTGAGTCAGCTAAATAAGGAAAAATGTGAATACCCTAGAGTCTGCCATAGGCTATAACTGGAGTTAGGCAATTTGTGAATTCCTTTAGAACAGTGTAAAACCCAAAGAGTAATGCAGAGAAATAAAAGTGTGATCCAGGCACAGAAAACCTTAAGAAATGGTTGAAATCTTGTACTACAGGAGTGTGATAATAAGCATCCTTTAAATCTAGAGTTACTAAAAACTTAAAAAAGAGAATGAGAAGCAACAGGTAGTGAAGGGATAGCATTTTGATTTTTGGGACTTCACAAACTGGTTTAGAAAGGAAAGAGCTAATATTGTTCTCCAGGAAGCTTCTCACTTTGGTACTACAAACATTCTTTTTTTTTAAACACCTTTATTGAATTATCACCTGTGGCATAGGCAAATTTACATTTTTATAAAAGTAATGTATCACATATATTGCTCCGTACAATATAGTATAACCAACATTACATAAATTGTTCAGTTCTTGCCTTCTCGTAAACCTCATTCCTCTTCCAAAACATTTTTTACACATATTGTTCCCACAATTTCGATTTTTTTTTCCTATATAATTTACTCCTACACTTTTCTAAAGATCCCACTTACTGCTGTTTTATCTCTGATACAATATTCATTGCTTCAAATATGGTTGGTTTAGACTTTGATTTCCATTTTCTAGTAACAGCTTTTTTGGCAGGCACCAGAATTAAACTTAACAAGGCCTTACTATGTCTAGGCAATTTAGATCCAATATCCTAGCTCAAAAAGTAATTTCCTTAGTTACACTCATTTGTTGGCCCAGTATTTATGAGACAGTACTCTGTAGGGAATTTTTAAAGTCTGCCAGCAAATCCAAGAACATATGCTCCCATGTACCTCTTTCTTCCCCATTACACCTCCAACATTTGCCATCTACGTGAGAGAAATTCTCTGGAGTCTGCTCGGGTATAAAAGTACCTATGCAAACATTTCCAGGCAAAAATCCTAAATCTTCTAGATTTTTGCCTGGAAAAAATGTCCTCCCATTGTCTGTTTGTGAATTGCTTATCTAATCTGCCTTCCCAATCTTTTTTGAACTCCTTTGATTGATTTCTATGGTTATCGTACAATATTTTACATGCCCAACTAATTATCCCCTTCTTAACAGCAGCTTCTGTTCTAAATTCAATTAAAACTCAGCCATTACAGGTCTTTCATTTAGGATTCCCCTATCCCTTTCTCTTTGCCTACACTCAGATAACAATTCCTGATAGGAAGGCAATCTCTAGCCTGCAGTCCGAATATCTTTGTGGTCTCTTCCCATTCTCTTACCTTTCCCTCTATTTGTTCCCAATATCTTCGTTACTTTGCCAGCCTCCTCCAGTAAATTCCACTCCCCTCTTACCTATTCTCTGTACCCCTAATTGCAGTCATTCATATTGACAGAATCTCCTTTCTTCATTCCCATGGTGGCGTAGTTCTCATTATACTTACTGCTACTTTGTGAATATAATAGTCTGTATGACTACTGTTATTCTCCCTAAAGCTCTGCATCCAAAATCCCACTCCTAACATATTACTTGAATTATCTCCCAGCTTTCATCACCATCATCCCAATCCATTTTGAATTGCAGCTTTCTGCTTGTATTATGTATAACAGATTTAACTGTGTAGCTCTAAAATGTCCCTTCAAATCACGTAATCCTAAACCTCCTTGTTCTATTGGAAGGATCAACCCCTCCCTAGCTTATCACCCTTTGCTCTTCTTTGTGACATACTTTACTTAACTACTCTCCTCACACCCAATCAGAAGATAGTGCCATCCTTTGGTCATCACATTTATCTTCAATCCCCTCCCACCCCAATTCCCAACATACACTCTTTATACTGGAAGACCCCCCCACCCATTATTTTATCTACTCAGTAAACACCCCTTAAAGGAATACTGATTTCCTCCCTCATCTTCTAGAGCTTAAAGCCTGTACTACAGTTACTTTACACCAGAATTCCTATAACCATTACATACATTTACATTCTCCTGCTGAAATAAATTATGTTCCTTTAACTTTCACACAAAAACCCATAATGGGTTAAAGAATAAAATCTTCAACCTGAACTAATCCTTCAACTTCTCCTCTGGTTGGTAAAACTATGCCTGACTTGTTTATAAAACTAAACGGACAGAAAACATTTTACTGCTTGCATCATGCTATCTATATTCATAGGCAAGAGCTTCCAGTTTCTCAGTTTTTCTATTACTTTTTGTTTAGTCATATCCTTAGCTGCATTAACAGAATCCTTTTTAACTCATAATCCTAAATACTTAATTTTATCATGTTCCCATAAATATGGGTATTGCTCAACCTAGTTTAAAGCTGCACCCTTTGTTTTATCTTCATTAATGTTATATCCCAAAAAAACTGGACTGTTTCGGAATGTTCCACAACACAGAGATGTCCCGTTCTGGTTCTATCAGACACAAAATAGCATCATCTGCAAATAAAACACACTTTTCTTGAATACCATACCAATTATATCCTTGATTTTCTGATACCATACCAATTATATCCTTGAATTTCTGAGTCCTTTATTTTCTTTGCCAATGGTTCTAAATGTAATGCAAATAACAAAAGGGAAAGAGGACACCTTTGCCTGGTTCCTCTGTTTAGACAAAATTTATCAGAGAGGAACCCTCACACTTTGATTTTTGGTCCCGATCCTTCATTTGTCCTCTTAATTAACCTTATTACTGTATCAGGAAATGCAAATGCTTCCATTGCCCTGGCTATTAAATCCCAGCTTACTCTGTTGAATGTTTTCTCTGCATTAAGACCGATCAACGATAGCAGTTTTTTCTTGCACTCTGCTTCTTTTGGAATGTCACTGTTCTACCAATGTTGTCAAATGTTTGCCTCCCCTTCACAAAACCACAATGATCGATAACCATCAAATCTGGCAACACTTTTGCCATTATTTTGACCATTACAGACAAACACTTTATAATCATGGATTAAAGTTGAAGTGGGCCTATATGAGGCTGGATCTGATGGGTCTTTATTGTCTTTAGATATTACAGCCACCAAAGCATTTTTCCAGGATGTTGGTGTTGTCCCTCCTTTTAAAATACTATTAAACAAAATCTTCCAGATCATTATCATTTTTTCCCTCTTAGCTTCAATACTTCCACTGGAATATCATATGTTCCTGAAGCTTTCCTGCAGACTAATTATACATCACCATTTTATCTCATCTTCTCCTAACTTAACTGCTGATCACGGAGTCTCATCTGCCTCTAAACTTAGCATATATAAGTCTTCCATAAATATTTCCATTTGTTTTTTTTTTTCTTGATTTCCAAACTTTTTTCTTTATACAGCATCTCTGGTTATTTTTTCTTGTTATAAGCTCCCTATGTTTGGCAACAATCATTTCTACTTTCTTTTACCCAAGTCGTTGAGCCAAAAGTTTTTGTGCTCTGGAGTTGTTATTAAAAAAAAGTTGCCGAACAGCAATCTAAACTCATGCATATTATCCAGGTACTCCCTTATTTTCTCTTTAGCACTCTGCAATTGTGCATCTTCCTGTTCTCTGAGATTTTTATACATTTTTTCAGAACTCAACCCTTTTTTGTAATATTTTCCCATCTAGGCCCCCAGATACATCCTCACTGTTGCAAATCAAATTCTAGTCCCCACCTATAAGTATTATTTCCTACTGAAAGCTGATTATTTCTCCAAAATTTTTTAACCTCATCCCTTGTCAGCAGCCCCTTAACACTACAAATCTGATGTTATTATAGTTTTTGCCTCTTCTATCACCATTGGTGCTCCTCTAGCAATTAATATAAGTACTCCACTTTGCCTTTGCCCCTGATATTCTGCTGAATATTCATCCTGAAATCCTTTCTTTATCAAATTCCAATGCTCATTTCTTTCCAAACATGTCTCTTGTAGCACTGGTATTTGCACTCTTAACTTCTTAATATAATTAAATAATCATTACTTTTTGTCAATACCTGTGAGACCATTCACATTCCAAGATAGTATGGAACGGGTTGCCATTATGATAAGAAGCCATTATTCCTATCTATTATATATGACAGCTTTTTTAAATGTCTATTTCCAACTTTTCAGATACACATACCCACTAATGTTTGTCCTCTTAATCCTTTATACAGTTTGTCACATTTTGCAATATTTATTGTTTTAATGAAAACCTTCAAACAAACAAAACAAAAACAAACACACTACCAAAACCTGTTGACTTAATACAAACACACAAAACTATGTACATCTTCAGATAATGAACTTTAACATTCCTAATAGGAACAACTATCCCAAATAGGCATCTGCAAACACAGGCCTTAATAACCTAAACTTGAGGTTATCCATGCTAAGACATGTTATTGCATGTGCTTCTACTTAGTCTAATTGGTGTCTTTTCCTTATCTTTATTAACAGATATGAAACACCTTGCTTGCTTTCAAAACATTAACCTTTAGCCTTGAAGAAACTCATGTTCTTGCCTTTATCAGCTTGTCTACATGGAAATATGAGTTTACTTTTTTAACTTAAAACTTACTAGATTAAGACAGTGATCTTAATCCAGACATTCACCCATGCAAATTAGGAGAAAGCATATCAGCTCTACATATAGCATGATCACTATACTTTTGCACCTCATCCCTCACCTCAACAACCCAAGATTACAGCCTATTAACTTAAACATATTTCTGTCAAGCATTTTTATTTTTTTGCAATGTAATGTCTATATTTCTTAATTGTAAAAAAGAAGAAAGAGAAAAAAGGCATCTGCTTACTTTAGTATCTTTATCACATACAAGAACAAAGAAAAATGCTTACTATAAAACATGCAAGTTACATTGTGAAAGTTTAATGGAAATACTGTTAAGAACAGAAATTGTTTTACTTAGTGACTTTTTTCCTACCGTTTCCCCTCTCCTCAGTATCCTTCCAAACATCAATAAAATGAAGTCAGGCAAATGCCTTTCAGTTCCCCACAACTTTGACAAAGTTAGCAAAAGTCTACTTCTTTCACTTTTTCTTATACAGCCATATTTTACACATGCGCTTGATGCTTTGCAGTCTTACACTTATTCACTAATTTCCATGTTGCTAACCCTTAACCATCACCAAGTTCCATGTTGGTCGTCTTCCTCTCTATCCCCCATCTCCAGATTCTGGTTCAACTCCAAGATACTCCCAACGCTTCTATTCAACTAATGTACTTTTCTCTGTCTCTCAAACATTTTCCTTTGGAACAGGTTTCACTGGCAAAGTCTCTCCATGTGCTTTATTAACAGAAAAATGAAAAGCAGATTCCTCTTCTGCTTCATGGCTCACTCTTTGTTGAGCAAACATTTCTATTTCCTCCTTAGCCTGTCCAGCATCAAAAAATGACTTTCATCCTCCAGGAAAAATATACTGAAGACAGCATGATATAGCAGCTTGAATCTCACATCTGCCTTTCAACATTCCCTGATTGCAGGAAAAAATGTTTCTCTTCTACCTGGTGTACAGTAAATAATCATTTTCCACAAACATTCTACCGTCTACAACTTTTAATACTTTGCCCCTTTTGCCACAGTTTTATCAGGATCAACTATTTTTGCTGCCAGGTTTGCATCTTTACTAATGCAAGTCTTGGCTGCTTTCCCATGACCAGATTTGGAGTATACACACAGTGTGCCCTTTCAATTAACAGTTCCTGCTATGGAATACCAGTCTAGTTGCTTACTTGTGCCTTCATAAAATTAATACAGTCTGTTTCTTCTAGTTTCTCTGGTACAGCAGAAAATCTCAGATTTTTCCCTATGTGCTCTGTCTTCTAATTCTACCATTTTTTGAAACATCTCTTCTTGAACATGCTCATAATCAGTCCATCTTTTCTTCATTTCAACCTCTGAATTTTGCAGATTATTTCCAGCTCTTATGATTATCTGTTTAACTCTTCTTCTTTCAGTGTTTGTTTATTTTAATCAGCGCTGAGCACCTTTGACTTATTTTAACTCTAGATTACAGGAAGTCAGGTGCTCTGGTTTCCTTCTGCATTCCAAAGACAAGCAGCAGCTGGACTGGATACTCTACATTGGCCATAGATGCGAGTATGATGTGGAAGAACTACAGTGGGAGGGTTAGCCACTTGGTGGTGTAAACCTTGGTTCTAGATGACTGTCATTGTTAAAGTGACACACTGACCCCATGTACAAAATATAGGAAAAAGGGGTTGTGGATGGATTAGTTACTGGAGCCATGTTTTGCACCAAAGCTACAGGATGAACTGCTTTTTGCTGAACAGATGCAAAATTCTTCCCAGTCAGTGTTTTCTCTTCAACTTTTCTAGCTGATGTTCTTTCAGACTCTCTTAGTTTCATCTTTGTTGGCTTCCAAGAAGTGTATCTGCTAGCCAGTAACTGAATTTACTAAAAGTGACAAGAGTTCCTGGCCCTTATCTTTCAGTTTATTTTTTTCACACTGGGAGAGCTGCAGTTAAACTGTTAATCATGTGCATCCATCTTGGAAAGAATGGTACTAGAAGCATTCTTGGAAAAATACTTGGCCTATCACAGGAGACTATTTCTATCACCCTGAGTCAGCAGATGTTGAACAGGAGGGTAAAAAAGAAGTTTGATTTGCTTGATGAGGATGAATCTCCTGAAAAGGAGTAATGGAGTCCCACTGTCATCTGTAGCCATGATGCATCACTCGCAGAACCCATTTGTCTGAGGTTATCTGTAGACAAAGAGAGAAATGGCAAGCCAGATTTTGGATAAGATTCAAAGGCTTGCCAGGGAGGGAATGGGGTGGTGACATTCTGTAGATGGTTATTAAGACTTGCTGTCTGTCCTTGTTTCTGGGGGGAATTCTGCTTTCTTTTTTGAGTCCTCTTGCCATTGTTTTTTGAATGTCTGCTTGGCAATTGTAAAACCCTTGACAAACTTGGAGAATGAAGGCTGAAGAATCTGAGTAACCCCCTTGAATCAGTTTCCGCTCAACATTGACACTTTTTCAGGACCTCAGCAGCAGATGGTCCCAAACCAGCCTTTCTAGTTAAAAGGAGAATTCAAAATTTCACCGTTGATATCCTTAGATAGATTTTACTTATACAACCAAGCAAACCGTATCAAAACAGTTCCAGTAGTGTATTTCTGGAAGAGGCTTCATCTGAATCATAAGCACACTTCAAAGAGTCACAGAAGCAATAAGATTACTTATACAGGATTGTGTCTCAGGAGAGGGAAAAGTAGCTTTAACATTCCTCATATTCTCAAAAAAAAAAAAGCAAACAAACCTTAACATGTGAGCCTGACAATTAAGAATTTCAAAAATAAGTGTCAGAAGAATATACCCCCCGCCCCAAACCTTTCAAAGGCTTTTACAACTTTATCAGTGAGGAAGGAATTAGCATTTACCAGATGTTTAGCAGAAACATGGTTTATAAAATAAATCACTGCAGGGTCAGATCTGGAATTAGAAACTATAAAATTGTAAGACTGGAGAACTTTATACAATCTGTCTGCTTCCTTAGGGTCAGCATGCTGGCTGTCACACAAAGTTACAGGCTATAATAAAAATAGACTCCAATGCTGGAAGAACAGGACGAACTGGAGTAGTATATGGAAATTCCAATTGTAATAAATGAATACTTTTAAATACAGCAGAATATAATTATGTTCCCAATGAAATAACTGAGTCAAAAAAAAAAAAGAAAAGGTCTTTGAAGAGACAGTCAGAAGAAACACTCTCCTTATAGTCAGAATCAGTCATCTGAGGAGAGAAAACTGAAGCTGTCCCCTAACGGTCATTCCTATTCAACATAAAGAGAATCTTCAAAAACTGAAGCATTCCTATTCCTCTTACTAGTAACACTAGAAATAGAAAGGTGAAGAGCCTGAACTAAGCCTTGAGAGAAGGCCAATAAATCATTCCTATCTAAAGTAAGAGAGACAGGGGAAGTTAAATGTTTAACAATCTGCTTCTTTTTAACAGGAAATTCCATGGAAGCTGACTGACTCCTGCCAGACATAATACCCCTGGGGACAGGTAGTCCAGTCTGGCTAGGCAGAGAGGCATTCCCTGCACTTTCCTCTAACACCAGTAAGTGTGTTTCTCCCTTGCCCACTAAAAACACTACAAGAGCTACAGAAGACACGTCTAAACTCACTCCCCAATCCATGGTGGCTGAAGGGACTACACCAGAGGGATCCAGGGCAGAAGATGCAGGATCTGGGGAACTACAGATTGCCACAGTAGGGTCGCCCATCCACAGCTGAGGCAAATTTGTAGCCTGCTGTAGTGGCAATGGCTGTCTGGAAACTTTCTTCTTTTTGTGGCTGGATCAGGAATCAAGGAACAGATAAGTTGTTTCATAGTGAATGAAAAATGGAGCCTGAAACCTAGATAAGACTAACAGCTATTGGAAAAACAGGTAAGTAAGTAGCTGAGGCAAATTTGTAGCCTGCTGTAGTGGCAATGGCTGTCAGGAAATTTTCCTCTTTTTGTGGCTGGATCAGGAATCAAGGAACAGATTAAGTTGTTCTACAATGAATCAAAAATGGAGCCTGAAACCTAGATAAGACTAACAACAGCTATTGGTAAAACAGGTAATAAAAAAAAGTATTTTTTCACCCAAAAATACAGTGAAAATCATGAAAAACATTTACTTCTGCCCCCAAAAGTACTTTAACGTTTCAAGCATAAAAACAAAGAAAAAACAAAAGTTTTGACAACTTTTTTCCACTAAAGTTAGAAGTCACACTTCACTGTAAAAAGTGTCTAAACACTGTAAGATATCCAAATAAAACACTTTTTCCCTAAAATTAATCTCACAGAAAAGTTAAGTTTCTGTTTAAAATGAGTAACCATGGACATTTTTTCCCTGAAAGGAACTTATCTATCAACAGAGAAATGGTAGCTGACTGTTGATCCTCAAAAACCCATAAGAGGAGCATTTTTCAGCATCAGGAAATCTCTGAACGGCGCTTGTTGCCTGAAGCATTGAATTTCTTCTCTTTTGCTCCAGCTGCTAATGGTTTGGGCACATGGAAGGTAACCTTAAGCTCTAGAAGCTGGCTAGCTTCTGCAGGATATAACCCATACAGCTAAAGCTACTGCAGTTGTGGTCAAATGATGAATATCTATTATTATGTAATTTCATAAAGGAAGCATTTCTGCAGAACATTCTAATTATCTCCCCATATACTCCTTCCATTATCCAAAATCTTCCAAAGGTGTTTCATAAGCAATTGTCAAAGTATCTCCGGTAACAAGAGCTGTTGACCCAGCATAGTTTCATACCTTCCCACAGTAACAAAACTGTATTTTACTTGTCCCATTCTATCAGATCTATCTAAGGTGTTTAACACAGTCTCTCATCCTTTACTATTTGTTTCAATGAACTTGACTAGCATTAAGAATCCAAAAACTGGTCCAAAAGTTACCTACAGGGAGAACACAAGCTGTACTCTGGTCAGACACCATCTCTGAGTTATAGCATATTCACCAAGAGCATCACTTAGGAGTTCATGTTTCTTTTCAATACATTTGTCAGTAAGATGCACACAACTGCTTTTCCAGTCAATCTGATTCAATAAGCAGACAACTTCATACTCCTTCTTAACACAATCAGGTGAAGAAATCAATCTATACCTTCAAGAAAACATTATAGCAGCATACAAAATGGCTTCTGCTTCTACCCTACTTTTAAATCTAAACAAATGCCATGTTTCTTTTTTCCCCCAGTTACAACTACCATATAAAATGAAGACACTGATCACATGAAGTTTCTAAGTGTTCTCACTGACAAAAAAACTCATATCTGCCAAACACAGTAACAAGTATTTACAAATGAAATCAGTGTACTTCACTCACACTACACTAGAATAAACGGAAGAAAATTATTAAAGTATGGAACCTGAAAAAGAAGAGGTCTACTAGATGCAACTGTCAGGACCCAGGCACAAGGCAGGAAGCTGCCCGGGATGGGCATCAACAACACTCTCTCCCTCCCCTTTGGGCTCTTTCCCAGTGCAAAGGTTTTTGAACAGCATGCACACCTGTATTTTATGATTTTCTATTTCTGCTGAAAATGCAAGCATTTCTCTTATTGTTATTTACCAGACTGGACTTAAATTTATCAACTGTACTTATGTACACGGAATTTCTTAGATTTAAAAGCATAGGCCTAGGTTTCCATTACAGCAATGTTTACATTCCAGATAACGCATGCCTATGCAATGCAATTTCCAGCAGCTGACAGGAACACTCTAGACTTTTACTGTTTACAGGCAGAAAATGACACTTTTAAATGCATGATTTGGTTAGAAGAGACCATTAAAGGAGAACAAAGGTTCTCCAGTCCTTCCTCATGAATACAATCCTAGTTGCTTATGGCATTCCTGAAGAGGAAATGCTCTCTGTTTCTGACTCAACAACTGTCTTCAGTAAGGAGTAATCTAAAAGATCTTTACGAAACAGAAAATAATTACTCAACTCTGTCATTCAAACTAAACCTCCTCCTCCTTCCGAACTTAAAATATCCAAGGTTGAGAAAGCATTTAAGCTTAGGGGCTCTCCTAACACAAAACTCAGGCACAAAATGCACCTATGAATACCACTCTTAAGGATTTCAGTGCTGCTCAATGATTAATGTGACTACAGTACTCTGATCCCTCAGGAAAGGACGGTTTGATCATGGCATGCACATATTGAGAACAACACTGACAAGTCTGTTGAAATATAATGAGTTTTACTTATGATGCAAAGGTCAGTTAGCAAAGATACATTACAGACTCTTCACTGAAAAAAAGTCATACAACAATTCAAATGGAAAATGCACACTGCACCACACATCTTGAATGTCTGGTATGCATGGCCGGCCTTAGGCATAGGCCAACTAGGCGGCCGCCTAGGGCGCCACTCTAGTAGGGGAGTTTTCCAGTATTTATTTGGTGTAGGTAGACTAGGATGGGGGCACCAGATGGTGTGGTGGGGGCGCTGTGGAGCCCTTTTGCCTAGGGCATCAGTTGACCTAAGGCCGCTCCTGCTGGTATGTTCTAATGACCATGCAAGCCCATCACTGCAGCCTATCAGTGCAGTTATAGCTCTGAAACACTTTTCAAGTATTTAGGACAATCTATATATTCAATTATAAACTGTAATCTGGTTGCACTTTTAGCTGTAGTACCAGGATGTTGAATTCCCAAGCATCAAGTCATAATTCATGTATACAGTCACTCTTCAGCAAGTCACACAATTGATCATATCATTTAACATTGAGCATATGGCAGCCCATTGTCCTTCATATACAACCTGCCTCATCATCCCAGCTTAAAAGGTAAATATTTAAGTATTACCCTACCCTAACAAGCAATATCAACTACAGTCTGACAGCAATCATATAACTACCCACTGACTTTCACACAAAGTCTGCCTTTCTCTCAAAAGCTAGCCACTTTCTGTTTATATGCCTCTGATGTTTGATGGTGATCAAAGTTAATACCATAATAGCCACAGTACTGTATCTTTTGCTCTCAGCCAAAAACTGATACACTGCACAGCCTCTGTCTACTTTTACTGAAAATACTGCTTATCGTCCATAAATCCAAAACAGGGGAATTTATCAGTCCTTAATTATTTTAGATTTAAGTAACAGTTCAATTTACAAATTCTGAGCACTGTAATGAGGGCTTGCTTTGCCTCTGCATATGTTAACCTGGTTATAGGAAGATTTAAATATGAATATATCCATGTTCAGTGCAGTACATTTTACAATAGCCTATTTTGGACTTGCTGATTATCGTGTAAGCAAGAAGAGAAGCAATATTATAATTGATCAATAATTTGCAAAATAAGTTTTAATTATAATTTACATATAAAACTGAAGAAATGCAGATACATTATTTTGGCATAATTTGGTTGTAGATTTGTGTAGGGGAATATGCTCAAAAGTAGGCATAAAGGTTACCACCTCAACAAATTTCTTCTATGTTCACAGTGACCATCCTAAGACACTAGATTTGTTACCATATAGTCAGATAGTATGGGCTAAACATCTATGTACTCTTTTTGATCACTCATGAAAAGATAGACTACATTGTAAATAAATCATATTACGGAGTCAATACACAATGTCAACTGTTTGATTCAGTTAAAAAGTTATGTTACACTAAGGAATGTAAAAAGTTACATTTTGGATTTGAGAAATACAAGTTTGAAGGTTATCAAAATTAACAAACAGAATATGAAGCATTACTTATATGTATTTGTACTTATATTTATGTTGCACATGGAATGGTAAATGTAATTAAGAAATACTGTCTTGTATTTTTAACAGATGAGGTATTGAGAAACAGCGATAGATTGTTCAAGGGTTTGCATTTAAAAGAAATACTAGTATTGCTGATAGAATGGTTCATAGTAATTATGTTAATTGTAATAAGTCATTAATTAATAAAATAGTGAATGCGCTATATAGCGTGGATGTAAATATATGATCAAGATCTGTGTGTTTTAAATGGGGAGCAAATATCAAACAGTGTACAACTTGTGCATGTGAAGGGTTAATGTTTTCTTTATTTTTTTGGTTGCCCCAAGATATACTGAGGATACAAAGTGGGTGACTAAAAGAAGATTATTAGAACATGTGAGATGTTATATGGAGAAATGACTATTCCTGTGGTAAGACATTTTCTAGCAAGACAAAATATTTTATCTTAGGTGAAGATTATGGTCCTTTTAAAACTTCCACCTAATTTAAGGATAAATTTAAGGCAATGGTTACATTATAAACAAAACGTTATTTGCTAATAAAGTATCAAACTTATATGGTCTTTGTATTAAATATGAGCATAAATTCACAAACATTTCTTTAGGATGTTATGAACCCTTTAAAGTGGAATTGATTAATTTATTAAGATGCTTCAAACATTTAAATGATTAGATTGTTTTGGAATTTGTGTTTGTCTCCTTGGAAGGGCAGAGGGCCAAAAACCCCAAGACCTTTAATAATGAATAACATTTTAGCAAACAAAAATGTATTTGCTAACTCCAAGAAGAAACCAACTTCATAGAATTATAATTTGCCCCACCATTGCTCTTAAAGTTATAATAAGCATGGTGCATGTTATTGCCAGGATTACCACTAGTCTTAAGCAACTCACTCTTATTCTCTTCATTTCATGAGACCAATGTAATTTAAAGCTGGAGACAAAAATATATGCTTGCCTATATTCCATTTTCCTAACTTAAAAAACATAATGTTGCCAAAATCCAACCAAATTCAGCTTAGTCAGACAGCTTTCAAACTTTCCCCTAGCTAACCAGTTTCTACTCCTCTCCAGTGCTCCAAAAAATTCCTCCTCCCTTTTTCTTCCATATCCTACCCTTAACTATTCTATTAAGATTTACTTATATACATAACCTGTACTTATCCATATAGATATAAGTCATGTATATACATAACCTACACTTATCCATATAACTGCAACTTTAACATATTCCACTTCTGTCATAATTATTTTATTTACTTGTGGCCACTTAAACCATAGTCCATCATTCATTCACCTATCTCAGTGTCAAGCAATCATCATTTACCTATTACATACCACTCCATTCTGTTCAAACATGGTAATAATTATGTAATTCTATTTGTTGCTCTCATATACAAGTTGACCCCCTCATAACCCAAGTCACTTTAATAGTGATCAGCTGACTGCCCCCTTCTTTTATCTCCTGCAAATGTCTGACTGTGAACAAATTAAAGAAATAAAGACCAAAGTAATATATTTTGACTTGCTTCTGTCATACTCAAGCACTGCTGCAGGCAGTGGGCACTACTACCATTGTCCTCAGATGCATCTAATGACCTGCCAATTTTTTTTTTTAATATCTGGAGGAGAAAACTGTCCCAGAACATTGGAGTATCTGCTCCCTCAGGTAATCTCTAGTCAAACTTGATCACCGCAAACTGCTAAGTACTGAAAACAGTAGATTTCACTGGTCACCTCATACCATGGTGGACCATAGACAGACTAGTCTATCAATATTTGAGAAGGGAAAAGTGAGAAGCCATGCTGATAAGCAGCAATATAACACTTATTGGCAGTATTTTCATTCTTTTTTTCCTTTGAGAAAATTCTGATTAATTATTTTATTAACAAAATCAATGCTCTAACAAAACCTAAAAAAAGTGCTCTGACTAAAAGAACTTGTGTTTATTTAATGATGTTAAAATAAAAACAAGAAAACTAGATTATCTTGGCATCCAGAGTTTGTGACTAGTGGAGATAACTCACAACCCACAACACAGAGAATACATGGAATGGACCCACAAAGATCACACAACTAGGTACTAGCTATAAAATGAAAAAGAAAAAATGCTGCAATACAAGAGATGAGCTACAGGAATCAAGTTAAAAAGAGGTGGAGAGGAGTAAATGAACTACTACTATAAACAGCCCTATACAAGATTAACATAAATGGTGACTGCTCACATAACAGTAATTTCTTACTGAAAAGGGCCTTCTTTCAGTGTCAGAATGGGGTCTCAAAAATCATCCAATTTAGTAGTAAAACAAAAGTCAAATGAGGAGAAATGTCAATCCCTTTACCACAAAAATCTAAACAGTGGAATGTCCATATAAATAAACTTTATAAGAAGAGAGAGAGAGGTTATGTAAGACTTATAAGAATTCTTATTTTATCCACCACAGCAACATATTTAAATAGGAAGCTCAATGTTGAGTATTAACTTAAACTAATCATTAAAACCAAAAATAACCACAAACTTTTCTTTGACTATGTCAAGAACTAACACCTAACAAAGTTCTGAACTACTCTACAATAATAATGCCCAGTCTGATCCAAAGGAAATAACTAACATCCTGGATGACACATTTAGTGCAAATGTTACTCCACCCACAGTTACAGATACTCAACAGATTTTACAGTCCCAGCCACCTCCCTTTAATTACTATGGAAACAGTCATCTCAGCCCTTACAAAAGCTACCACCACCTCATCCATGAGGCCTAATAAGATGCAAGGTTGCTTGTTTATCAGTACCAAACATGCCTATCTGAAACCCTACTTAACCTCTTTAATCCAGTAATCTTCTCATCAAAACAAAAATAACTGTTAGCTAACCCTAATTCCAAAAGAAAACAAATAGTTTTAATCTTTGCATTATTAAATTCAGTGTATTTGCTAAGATACAATCAAATAAATTCAGTAATTTTACTATTTATAAAACTGGTGTACAATGATTCAAAGTCAACTGTTACTAATCATTTTTTTTCTTGTGGCTTAATACTGATATAATTCATTTAAAAATACCCAGGCTGAAGAGTCCTTGACATACAACTATATTTTGTGTAACAGGATTGAGAATGGAATCAAGCTAAATAGATATATATTCTGTTTTAGTCCTATGAGATGAAACTATTGGTCTAAAAGGTGGATGTTTCTCATCTTTATGTAATTTTGGAATACCAAACATTTTAATTACACCTATTCAACCAATAGGAATTTGCAATCATTAAGTCCAAATACCCCTAGTCCAATAGATCCAACAAATGCTATTCTATCTGAAATGTTTTAATAACTTCAATTTAAGGATACATTTACAAGACCTATTAGACAAATGCTCAGTCACTTTAATATCTTACTCCATAATAACAATACCCTACCCTTTATCCATTTTCATAATAAGCATTTGTTTATTATTACTAATATTGACTAATGCATCTCTTTCAACCTTTGATCGATTGAAACATTTATAATTAAGACCATGACTGAAAAATGCAAAGATATAACTTTTACCAGCACTTATAAATGCATTCATGTAGGAATCAAATGTGGAATAAATGTACTCTTCTTTTTATATAAAATGCTGCCATCCCATTTATTCATATCAATATCATGTAAAGCAAATTTTAAATTCAGAACCACAGAAGCGATGGAACAGGCAACACGCTGGACTCTTGAAAAACACTTGATTTAATGAAACACTCACATAAAAAGTAAAATGAACAGTTGAAGTATAAAGTGCTTTTCGTCTGGTAAATATTTCCAGACTTCCTCAGATACAATTCATTGAATGAAGTAGTTCCTTATAAATTGTTTGAAACTGTATCACATGACCGTTGGACCAAAATTAACCCTCCCTATTCCACACTCGTCCCAAAATAGATGGTGTGAATTACTAAAAAACTCAAGCTTATTTTACATACACATGTATATCTTAGACGATTCCCCTTATGTACATATGCAAAAAATTAAACATTACTCAACACTAAATATATTTTACAACAACATACCTATTCTAAAAAAAAATCACCAAAGAGGAGGATTTTGAGGATGAATGTTTAAACCTTAAGCAGATGTTCATACACAGAGGATATCCAGAGGAATTTGTGCTGAGTATCATAGCAGAAGTTAAAACTAAGAGGGTGAACAGAATATATAAACCCTTATTAGATAAAGGGGCAAATGCTTTGGAGTTGATGGGTAGTCCAGTATCACCACAGTTATCCCCAATGGCAGAGGAGAGGGTCACACTTAGAGGTAAAGAAAATGTTTTTCCTATGAGTTTCGTTTTAACCTATAATTTAGGCACAAAAGAAGTTAAAAGACTATTGAAGAAGTTCAAAGAATATTGAAGCAGAATTGGAACTTGTTTTCCACTGACAGGGACATTATATACAAAACAGGTGAACATCCAGTAGTCACCTATAAGAGGGGTAAAATATGAAAAATTTAACTGAGACCCAAAGTTCACAGCCAGGGAGAACAATAGGAATGTTTCGTTGTGAAATGTGCAATCAATGTAAACACATTGGAATAGGAGAGAACTTTACAATAAGAGGTAGGAAGTATAACATCAGAAATAAATATAATTGTAGTTCGAAAGGTGCTGTCTATTTGGCCCAGTGCGTGGTTTGCCCGGTATTTTATATCAGAAAAACGGACCGAAAGTTAAAAGACAGGATATATGAACATGTCTATCCCATTAACAAACAAAAACAAGAGAACACCTTAGCCAGACATTGTATCGAATATCCAGAACATTCATTTAAATTTAAAATAATTGACAAAGGTCCCACAGTGGAACAGGGTAACAATGGTCTTAATAGCTTACTCTTGGAAAAACTTGAATTATTGTGGCAACTTAGGTTGGACTCTTGTACTCCACCAGGAATTAATGAGATTTATTCCATTATGTGTATTTTAAAGCTTAAGAGCTTGATGAGATAGATTTTAAATGGACGATTTATTAGCTTAGGTATGATTAGATGTCTTAAATTTAATAATTATATGGTTAAACATTATCAACATATGTACCTGCATACATACACCCAACACACATATATTTTATATTGTTTTAAGCATGTATATATTGAGTGTAGTGGATTAACTAACTTATTCATTTATTCATATTAATGAATGTTATATCCATTTTTTAGAATAGGTATGTTGTTGTAAAATATATTTAGTGTTGAGTAATGTTTAATTTTTGCATACGTACATAGGGGGAATTGTCTAAGATATACATGTGTATGTAAAATAAGCTTGAGTTTTTTAGTAATTCACACCACCTATTTCGGGAGGAGTGTGGAATAGGGAGGGTTAATTTTGGTCTAACAGTCATGTGATGCAGTTTCAAATGATTTATAAGGAACTACTTCATTCAATGAATTGTATCTGAGGAAGTCTGGAAATATTTGATAGACGAAAAGCGCTTCATACTTCGACTGTTCATTTTACTTGTTCTTGGAGTGTTTCATTAAATTGAGTGTTTTTAAAGTGTCCAGCGTGTTGCCTGTTCCATCGCTTCTGTGATTCTCAGTTTGTATCTCTACGGAGTGGATTTAGTTTGTGTATTTCAATGGCAACAGGTAACTCAACACTGAACTCATTATCGAATGAACATGATAGAGGGAATTTGACACAACTGATCGAGATTATGAATCAACGGTTAGAAACATTTGCAGCACATTATAAATGAACATCCATTGCAGCTGTCAAGACCACAGCCTAGGAGGACATCAGTAGAGTGCGACTTACACAACCCTAACAATGGAAACAACTCCAACCTTGGTCGTGGTTCACAGGATCAGGTTGGAATAACTTCAGTAGTGAATGACCAAAACAGTCAAGGTTTATTAAGACCTATACAGGGACTGCCAACTAGTTCGAGGCCAACAGGTTTGCAGGATATAACAAAATGGTTGAGCGAGCAACCGAATCTTAATGGACACAGCAATAACACTAACCTAGGGTACCCGGTTGGTAGTGGTGGTAATATCGCAACAAAGTTAAAAATCTTCGATGCCAAATCGCTCAAAATTTAAAAATTATAACTCAAAGTTAATTACTTCGAAACTTGCATCAAAGAGAATATCGTACCCAAAGGTCTCCGTATTTGGCAGTATCCTACCGGAAGGGAAGCAGGGTCCGTATTCCACAAAGAACTGATTGAACTTTTCAATAATCAAGGCTTGGATTTACTGAAACTCATGGTAAAACATTACCAACTTTTGTTAACAAACTGGCAAGTGAAGTACTAGAACTTGATCAAGAAATCAAATGGGATAACGATTTTCTTCATTACCAGTTTGATTATACTAGAATTTTTAACAGTATTAATCAGCAGCTTGACAGATTAAAGGAAACTAAAATTAAAAAACTAAGGCGTGACTTGAAAGACTATGATGAGGGGATAGCATATCCTAAACCTCCCCCTTCACAGTCATGGGATAGGATTAGCACTGGTTCGAGTTATCTAACCCCCTTTATTAATTATTCATCATGAAGGCAAGGCGGAGTGACGATGGAGGATGAGGTCATGGACCATGCTGGAAATTCAACGGATGTACAACATGAAGTTGAGCCCATTAATGAGTTTACTAATGGGCAGAATTACCCTAAGCGACAACAGCAAAAACAATGGGGTAACCAGCAACACCAACAAAAAACTTCTTGGGAGAGACAGGGAGGGAATATACGTCGAACCGCAGATATCAAACATGGAATTACATCATGCGGAGTATGAACAATCGGATGAAACAGTAAGTGAAAATGAAAGACTTAGCCATGCTTACCCTGTCACTGTTATTACAAATGCGGAAAAAGATTTTAAAGTTTACAACTATACTGAATTTGAAATGGAGAGAAAGTTAGTGGACTTGTTTGCGAAGGGGCCTACCTTCGTACCAACTGAGAGAGGAAACATTGCGGAATTGCTGTTGGACTTTAAAATGTACATTAGAAAGTAAAATCTTAATGTACTATTTGGTAACAGTGTTCAGGATAGACAAGAATTAAGGATTACTAGTACTTTCAATCCATCTATGCCCCCGACTATTGCCATGTTTGAACAAATTTGTGAGATTGATTTTAGAAATGTTTTCAACCATTTAGGTCGAGAGAACAATCAAAGGAATATGACAATTGAAGAGAGGATTGCGTTAAAAAACTTTAGGAGTTTACCAGTACGCATCATGAAGCCAGACAAGGGGGGAGGGCTAGTAGTGATGAGTAATTCTCAACACAATGAGAAAATGGTTAACCTGTTAAGTAGTAACACATATTTTACAGTAAGTAAGAATGAACTTAACATAGCTTATAGCAGAATAAGATCTTACATTTATGACATGTTTATAGATACTACCATTGATGTGAACACTTATAACTACTTGACCATACAATCCCCAAAAATACCCAGTTTGTTTGGCATCCCAAAAATCCATAAAAACATCAGGGACCCCCCCAATGAGAGCCCTAGTAGATGCCAGACAATCTATAACTTATTTCTGTGCTAAAGTGATAGACTTAGTTTTGAAAAAATATGTCAGCCAAGAGAAACAAGTCTGTAAATATTTGTGGACATTCCTGAACAACATCAATGTCCTTTATGTCCTTTAGATTACAACTTCTTAACTGTAGATGTCTGTGACTTGTACACATCCATTCCCCAGGATTTAGGGATAGAATGGGTGGTAGATCTATTAAGAGATAGAGGAGCACCCGATAAAGAGCAGAGACTAATTGAAGAATTATTGGACATTGTACTTAAAAATAATTTTGTCTCTTTCAACAGAAGACAGGAGTTGCCATGGGGTCACCATGTGGGGCAAGTTTCGCTAACCTTGTGATGGCCCACTGGGAACACGAATATGTTATACAGAATATCTTTACAGACAAATCTATATTCTTTTACACTAGGTTTTTGGACGACATTTTTATGATCATTAAGGGGGGTTATCGACTAGCCACAGAAACTGTGAACAATTTTAACAATACAACTAATTTTTTAAGGTTCACTAGTGAATACCAGGAAGAAAATATAACCTATTTGGATATAGAAATACAGGACCACCCCCAGCAAAGACTTATAGGTACATTGTTCAGGAAGAACACTTACTCTAACTTGTTCCTACACTTCACAAGCTCGCACCCATTACATCAAAAGAAATCAGTAGTTAAAGGACAGGTGGTGCGAGCAGCTAGAATAATCACCAGAGAGGAGGATTTTGAGGATGAATGTTTAAACCTTAGGCAGATGTTCATACTCAGAGGATATCCAGAGGAATTTGTGCTGAGTATCACAGCAGAAGTTACAACTAAGAGGGTGAACAGAATATATAAACCCTTATTACATAAAGGGGCAAACACTTTGGAGTTGATGGGTAGTCCAGTATCACCATAGTTATCCCCAATGGCAGATGATAGGGTCACACTTAGAGGTAAGGAAAATGTTTTTCCTATGAGTTTCATTTTAACCTATAATTTAGGCACTAAAAAGTTCCAAGAATACTGAAGAAGAATTGGAACTGGTTTTCCACTGACAGGAACATTATATACAAAATTGGTGAACATCCAGTAGTCACCTATAGGAGGGGTAAAAATATGAAGAATTTATCTGAGACCCAAAGTGCACGGCCAGGGAGAACAATAGGAATGTTTCGTTGTGAAATGTGCAATCAATGTAAATACATCAGAATAGGAGAGAGCTTTACAATAAGTGGTAGGAAGTACAACATCAGAAATAAATATAATTGTAGTTCGAAAGGTGTTGTCTACTTGGCCCAGTGCGTGGTTTGCCCGGTATTTTATATCGGAAAAATGGACCAAAAGTTAAAAGACAGGATATATGAACATGTCTATGCCATTAACAAACAAAAACAAGAGAACACCTTAGCCAGACATTGTATCGATTATCCAGAACATTCATTTAAATTTAAAATAACTGACAACGGTCCCACAGTGGAACAGGGTAACAATGGTCTTAACAGCTTACTCTTGGAAAAACTTGAATTAATGTGGCAACTTAGGATGGACTCTTGTAGGCCACCAGGAATTAATGAGATTTATTCCATTATGTGTATTTTAAAGCTTAAGAGCTTGATGAGATAGATTTTAAATGGACAATTTATTAGCTTAGGTATGATTAGATGTCTTAAATTTAATAATTATATGGTTAAACATTATCAACATATGCACCTGCATACATACACCCAACACACACATATTTTATATTGTTTTAAGCATGTATATATTGAGTGTAGTGGATTAAATAACTTATTCATTTATTCATATTAATGAATGTTATATTACTTTTTTTAGAATAGGTATGTTGTTGTAAAATATGTTTATTGTTGAGTAATGTTTAATTTTTTGCATATGCACATAGGGGGAATTGTCTAAGGTATACATGTGTATGTAAAATAAGCTTGAGTTTTTTTAGTAATTCACACCACCTATTTTGGGAAGAGTGCGGAATAGGGAGGGTTAATTTTGGTCTAACAGTCATGTGATGCAGTTTCAAATGATTTATAAGGAACTACTTCATTCAATGAATTCTATTTGAGGAAGTCTGGAAATATTTGACAGACGAAAAGCCCTTTATACCTTGACTGTTCATTTTACTTGTTCTTGGAGTCAGTGGTGGCTGGTGACTTCAAATCAAAGGGGGGCTGCAGGAGACAGCTGAATGGGTGGGGTCAATGGGAAGGGGTGTGGCCAACTATAAAGGGGAGGAGCTATGCTCAAAACCACAAAAACTAACTAAATACACTGCCCTGGGTGCCAAACCATCATTATGAGAGTCCAATCAAGACAAAATGAAGTGTAGAAGAATAAAAATATTTCAATGCATTGGCTGCATGACAGCTTACTTAATATCTAGATGGAAACAAAAAGGTTGTGAGGCATGAAAAAATAAATTACTTTTTAAATACATTAATGGAATGCCAGTCAAAATCAAGTATAAGAAAAACAAGCAGCACTCAACTCAAACCACTTCTTGCACTGCAGTTCTAATTATAATTTATATTCAGCTTTATTAAAGTACCAAGTAACATGCTGAAAGTAGAAATCTCTGATGCCCCCACTTCTAAAAATGTTTCTTATCCAAAAAAAGACCTGCTGCCTGACAACTATCTACTTGTTTCATGGGGAAAACATGATCAAAGTAAAAAAGGTTATGGACCATACGATTGGCATTCTGTTTAGTTTACGGGTAAAGCCTGCAGAGATGACTAGAAGTCTCCAAGCGTAATGAGCTTCTTAAAATAATGTAATCCTGTCCTTTATTACAAATACTGTCATATGCATTTCAATACCCAAGGCTTATACATTATCTTGTTAAGTATTCTCTACATGGAAACAACAGAAAGGCTTTCAATGTTGGCAATTCTTTAACAGTATGCTTATTAAAGCTTACTTGCATCTTACGATCTCAGCCAAGCTTACCTGATGGTCATTAAAGTATTGCTACTTAAACACAGAGCAACAGGCACTTTGAGTAATAAGCATAAATCAATAGTACAAAAAATATGACAGAAACCAAACCATTCTGCAAAAATCAAGGACAGATGAAAAGCCACTCTAGTACTTGTGTCTACCTTGGATGTGGGGGATACTCTGCACATTTACACTGTATAACTACTCCTTGCCTTGCTTCGACACATCCAGAGTCACTATATGGGGGAGTGGGGTGCAACAAGTATGTCACAATTTGAAATGTCTCTGGCTGACTGTGATGGCCCTGACACGTGTCATACCTCTAAACCTCAGAGCAAGAAATCTGGACAAAGCCATACAAAGAAGTGGGACAGAGGCCCAAAAATAAGGACAATTTTTAAATATTGCTCTTATAAACTTAGAAAGATAATAGAATAGGTCTTGCATTAGTATGAATTTTCTGAATGGTATGAAATCTGAAACTCAAATGTCTGTCATTATTTTCTAACTTCAGTCTTTAATGATTTGTCACTAATTTGCCAAAAAAAAACACAATTTTATGAAAAATGGACCAAAAATGTGATGTAAAATTATAAAATGGCCACACAATACAGCTGGGAACCTGTCAAAGAAGGGACACTTTAATATTAGTACTGCTAACTTGAGCAGCTGACAAAATAAAATAATCTACATGCATTTCTGAAATAAAAGTAATCTACAACTCTGATTATTACAGTTATTTCTTAATTGCAAACCCTCCATGTTTTTGCGGAGGGATTATTAGGGGGAAGAGCAACATTTTGAGCCAAAATCAGGGACAGTTGAGAGGTTTGGCTATGCCTAATTCTATAAAGCAATGTACTTGCATGTACCTCTCAACCTGTTAATGTAATAAATCTGGACAAGGCCAAATATATTGGGGGAACATATAAACAGTACTAAAAATTGCTCTTGTATAAACTGAGACAGTTGATAGAACAACAGGTCTTACTTTAGCATGCATTTTTCTGAAGGTTATGAAGTCTGAAACTCAGTGTGTCATTATTTAGTGACTTAATTCCTAAATGATTTGCCAGAAAACCACAAATTTTATGAGGAACAAACCAAAAATAAGAAGCAAAAATGTATTCCTTCTTTGAAAATCTGGACAGTTGGGAGGTATAGTTCAGCTGGGGCTGTCTTTAAGTTTTCCGCCCTTCCCCCTCACAAAATCATGGTCGAATGGAGCCTCCCCCTGCAGCCATTCCAATGATTTGCTACTTGGCTATTTCACTCCATTTACCATAAACACAAATGTGCATACTGATTTACTTCTATGATGATTTGGACTTCATTTGAAAGTTTTATTTTGCATTTTACAGCACAAACACTAAGACATCTGCTAAACAAACTTAGCATTAAAACTTCTCTGCCCTTGAAACTCACTTTCATTGAAACCCACATTCAAAGAAAATACATTTTACCAGTGGCAGATAAAGATTAATTCTGGGCTGTTTTCAAATCATAGGCCCCTTGCATATGAAACATACATGTGCTCTTTGATACACCTTCCTATTGTTTTGAACATTTTTCCAGAAAACTATGAAAAAAAACGCATGCACCAATAATGACAAAACTGCCCAATTCAGAACATCTTTCCAGTAAACAATGAAACAAAATGCATGCACCCATAATGACAAAACTGCCCAGTTCAGAACATTTCCATCATAAAAGTCTACTCAGACTTCTACAGTCCACCATTATCAGTAAATATGCACAATTCCACAGTCAACCATTATCAGTAAATATGCACAATTCTACAGTCCACCATTATCAGTAAATATGCACAATCTCCGAAGAAGTAAAAAAGTCATCTAAATAATTCCACATTAAATAAATATGTAACTAATGAAGAGGTTGCTGCTAGCAAACAACTTTATATTTCATGGTTTCATCGAAAAATAAAGTGTCTGATGCCCCTGAGGAATAAATTGCCTATATTACATTAAAAATGATAAGCTAGTAATATTGCAATAGGAAATGGATGGCAAACTGATAACAGGCTCATAGTTAGAATCTTAACTTTTTCAGTATGGCAGCATTCACCCCTTGTGGGAGTAAGTACACAAACTATTGCACTATTAACAATGCAAGCTGACTTAGCATAAGCAGCACTAAACTTCTCTTCCCCTGCAGCTCTCAGCTCCTTGTAAAATCTACTCAATACTCAACTGCATCTCAACTTTGCAGCACAAGTAATCTGGAAAAAGCCAAATTTATTGGGGGGGGGGGGTCAAAAGTCCAAAAACCAGGGACACATTAAACATTGCTTGTATAATCTTGGAAAGTTGCTAGAATAAAATGCTGTGTTACCACCATAAATTTTACTGCCAAGGTCCCTGTGCAAAAGAGTCAGAGCAACATACCACTATGCCAAATCAGCTGCTTTGTGAAAGAAAAATGCTGTGTTACCACCATACATTTTACTACCAATGTCCCTGTGCAAAACAGTCAGAGCAACATACCACTATGCCAAATCACCTGCTTTGTGAAAGAAAAATGCTGTGTTACTACCATACATTGTACTGCCAAGGTCCCTGTGCAAAACAGTCAAAGCAACATACCACTACGCCAAATCAGCTGCTTTGTGAAAGAGCGTAAGACTGAAACTTAAATGGCTATCATTTAATTAATTCAGTTCTCACCATAGCTGTCAACCTCTTAGCACAAAACACCTGGACAAACCCAGTAATGAGGGAATACAGCCCTCAAACATATTCAGTGAATTCAGTTCTTGCCATAGCTGTCAACCTTAGCACAAAAAACCTGGACAAAGCCAATGATGGGGTAATACAGTCCCAAAAATAAGGACAAATTTCAAATATTCATCTTATAAACTTAGAAAATTGCTAGAATAAAAGGTTGTGTTACTATGTATTTTCTGAAGAATATGAAGTCTGAAATTCAAATGCCTGTCAATTTTACTTCTGACGGAACAAAAACAAGGACCAGGGAGAAATACTGCAGACACATGTCTTTGTAAAATGGCAGGACACCAGAGCAAATCCACACAAACACAGGGATGAGATGCAGACTACACACAGAAGGCACCCCAGCCAAGAATCAAACCAGAAAACCTATAGCTGTGTGGCAACAATGCTACCACTGCACCATCAAATATGTAAGGAATTAAACATTCAGAAACCTGAAGTCTGAAATTCAAATACCTGTCAATTGTATTTAACATTTGTTAATCAGAACAGTCTGAGTTGGAACAAAAAAACAATTTTCAGCAGAGGCCCAGGACGAAATAATGCAGACATGTCTTTGTAACATGGGAGGACACAAAAGCAAACCCACACAAACACAGGGAGAAGATGCAGACCCCACACAGAAGGCACCCCGGCCAAGAATCAAACCTGAGAACCTGCAGCTGTGAGGCAACAATGCTACCACTGCACCATCAAATATCAAGCATTACAACATTTAGAAGCCACAGATATTATGAGGAAGAGATCAGATCAAATATGAGGCAAAAATCTGCAATTATTTTACAAATGGTGGTGGGTAGGGAATTCAGGTCCTTAACACCTACACCTACACACACACAAACACACACACACACACACCTATACACACACACACACACACCTATACACACACACACACACACACACACACACACCCTTCGTTTCCTGGAGCAACATCAGTACATGTAGATCCCTTGGGCCATTAAATCCATAGTGACACTAACGCCAAATCCCTTCAGAATCCATAGCGACACACTCCAAATCCATAACTGCCCGCGCATTACATCCACCATGCGAGATCCCCCGAAGAGACTCCTGGAGCACATCCACCACGCGAGATCAGAGACTCCGTCTGCCGACGTTGCAGTCCGGGTCCGATCTGTTTCCAGCGACAGTCTATGCAGTTAAAACTGCATAGACTTCTTGGATCTCTGCTGTTACATGTTTCCCAGTCCGGACTGCTGCTGAGACAGTCTGCGCGTGCTCCAGACTGTCTCAGCAGCAGTCCGGACTAGTGCGCATGCGAGAAAGTCCATATTTTTTAAAAAAAATTTTATCCGCAAATTTTCATTTTTTTATTTCTTTACAGCTGGGGGGGCTGCAGTCCGGCAGTCCAATAGCACGGGCAGCCCCTGCTTGGAGTGTTTCATTAAATAGAGTGTTTTTCAAGAGTCCAGCATGTTGCCTGTTCCATCGCTTCTGTGGTTCTCAGTTTGTGTGTCTTCGGAGTAAATTTTAAATTCAACTTACACGCAAATAATCTAACATCTTTTACAACATCTACTAAATTAGCTCATTCAGCAGGAATACACATTAAACCTTTGCTTAAAACATTATAATGTGCAGGAGTGAGTTCAAGATTATTAAAATTATTAACAGGACAAATAATGTAATTTCTTTATTTTTCTTATTTAATGTCAATTTCTTCCTTGTCCTTTGCCTCAGCCTCTTCCATGACCCCTTGTCCTTTTGATTTTAGTGTTCATATTTCTTCAAGGTGGTGGTAAAAAATTATTGCTGTTACCATTATTGTTGGCTACATTAGCATCATCAAACTTTGTTAGACCACTGGTATTTGCACTGTTGCTTTTATCTATTGTTGCTTTATTAAAGTCAATGGGACCACTTTCTCTGACTAGTGATGGAAATTCATTAAAATCAAAAACATCCCTGGTCTCGTTCTCAACTCCATCTGTATGCAAAATCTTACTAGTTTGAAAACTATTCTTGGTGGCATGACTGGACAAAAAAACTTTAAGTATATATGCAGCTTGCCCCTTTTTGTATAATTCAGCATGTCTTGTTAATTTTTCTTTTTCTTAAAATCAAAAGTAGCAACATACCTATAGATCTTTGCAAAAATGCTATCAAACAAATCTCGACAAAACTCAAAACACATGTGGCTATTGATGGCTGTATTAAGTTCACGGATTTCGAATACCAACTTGAACATTTTGTCTTTATTGTGGCCAATTAATAATCTTAAAACTTGTAACCCAGTGTTGTTGTACAGCTTGACTAAATCCTTATAGAGTTGGTCTCTTTTAGTGATACCATTGGGAAATTTGTAACATCACAACCCTAACAGTACTTATTGTGCCTGTATACATCTCTTGAGATAAAAGTTATCATATTCAGTATTTTTAAATGAGATAATCAGCCTAACTTAAAATTCTATGGCTTACAGTTCTGAGTCATGTTTTCAAATTCCAGCCCATGAAATTCATCTCTGTAGTTCGCCAAGCAGCCATTTCCCCAAATGGATTAACACTATGTTCCGACAACTGTTCAAAAGTACCCGCAAAAATGATATCATCCACCAATGTCTCATCCACACTGCTCTGTTTTTAGAAGATTTACCAGCAAATACAGAGAGTGGCTATGGGTGTAAGAATGGCACCAGCATACGTTAATGTTGTACTTACCTGGTGGGAGAAGGATATTTTGGCTAAAACTGAAAGTTATGAAATGACTTATCTTTATAAACATTTCATTAATGATACATTTTTTATTTGGCAAGGTATGGCAAAAGAATTAGTGCTGTGTTTTCAGATGATAAAGGAAAGCATAGGCTTTCTTCATTTCACCAAATGCTGTGTTGGTAAAGTTACACATTTTTTTTGGATTCAGAATTGACACTGGATGATGAGAACATGTGTTTTCATTCAAACTTTTTAGGAAGAAAATTACCTAACAATTACTTAGATTTTTTTTTAGTCAACATCCAAAATTCATGAAGTACAATATTAATAGGGGGCAAGTCATTAGGTTGTCAAGAACAATCAGTGATGACCACATTTTTAGGGAGGAATGTTTGTTATTAAAAAAGCTGTCTATATTCAGGAATTATCCAGTGAATATTACAGATGAAATTATTGATGAAGTAAGCAATGGAAGATATGAAAAACATTTTCCTATTCTTAACTTTTGATTTATTCCCAAAACTGTTCCAAATTGTGAAAGGTTAGAATATAATTTGGCCTTTCCATTACGAATAAGCAGAAGTGCATTTGCTATTACAAACATTGTTTTAAATAATTGGAAAATTGTGCAGGGTAATCAAGATTTTTATAATGTGGTGGGTACCAATTCATATTTTTGTTATAAGAAAACAAAAACCTTGAAGCATTTTTTGAAAATACTCAAAATAACTTGAATGGTAATGGTGGATTCAAATATTTATTTGGTATGCTCAAATGTGGAAATTGCATGCTTTGTAGGTTTATTTATAATTCAAACAGTTTTGTGATGAAACATAATAATTCTGAGATAAAATTATTTAAGGGTAAATTTGAAATTTGATTGTAATTATGTTAATGTGGTATATCTTGCTGTTTGTACTTCTTGCCAGGGGTTTTATGTGGGTAAAACCACAACACACCTGGCAAAAAGAATTTAACAACACCAGGCTGCCATAAGGAAAAAAAAAAAAGATTAGAAAAAACATAGTCTACCATGTAAACATTTTAGAAAATTCAAATTTATTGAGCTTGAACAGGGTAATACAATTTTTGAGATGTTAATAAATTGTTAGAAGTAAGACAAATGAAATGGCAGTTTTTGTTGGCTGCAGATATTTTTCCAGGTTTAAATGAAAATGTAAATATTATGTGTGTTTTAACTTGGTACCAATGAAGTGGAAATGATGTCAGCATTTGATTGATTAATAGTTTGATTGACAAGAATGATTATATAAATGTCCAGTGAATGTAGTTAGTTGTTCTGAAGAAATTCAGTGATTAAATGAATGAAAGGGCTACATGCATTTTGGACTCATTATTTAGTACATTTGATTTTTATCCTCAGTGTTGATTTTTAAGTTTATACTTGCTAATGCACATACATGCATAACACAGACACACAAACTCATGCACGTGCAACACCAAAATACCTCTGCCCACCTAAAAAAAAATACCCAAACCCAAATCTACACATAGGAAAAAATAAAACTAAACTGTCTTTCGGCTCTTCCCAGTTAGGAATCGCCACAGTGGAACTCCGGTCCGCTAATGACTGGCAGTGAATTTTTACGGTGTCGAGTTGCCAACCCGGTGCCCAGCCTTCAAGGAAGGCACACCGACACATGCACACACCTACATGCATGTCTTTAAATTCATTTGACCACAGGGAAGACATGCCGACTCTGCACAGAAGGTGCTCCAGACGAGAATTGAACTGGAGAACCTCTTGTGTGAGGTGACAATGCTAACCACTGCACTACCGAGGTACTACATAGGAAAAATAAAAATAAAATATAAATCAAATCATGAATTACATCTCCATTTACTTCAGCTTACAAAAAAGTAACCTCACACACTGCATACAAATAAAAATATGTACATTCAAATCCCTCTATAAAAAAGTTTACTTTAATCAACCTCCTCAAAATGAAGTATAACATTAAAATGAAAAAGGAAGTTAAACCATTAACCAGAACTAGTCAGTCGTAAAAGGTATTCCTGTCAAAATAATAGAATGCACTGCAAAAGATAAACACAAGAAATCATTACCAGCAAAATTCTGCCTAATATAAGATTAAGCTACCTAAAAATGTAATTTTAGCAAATTCTAATATAACTCTTACATCAATAAATTATATAAAAATGATAAAGCATTTCTAACTTACAGCAGACAACCATCTATGATACATTACATTCACATTCATAAAAACTAACTGCCTAAAACTCTATATAAAAAGCAGTTTACACAATCTGTACAGCCACATAAATCAGCGGGAAATAGTTATTCAAACCTAATAAAAAGAGAAGAAATAGATAAATGCAATGTTTGGGGCATGGTTTGTCTAATTAATGAAATATCTTGCAACACAGCATCACAAAACATATTCCATAAAACTAAGTACAAACTATTTCATTTATTGTGCACCAGACCCTTACATATTCTGTGCATGTATGAGTGCGTGTGTTCCACGTGTGTACAAGGTATTTTATGTGTTGTTCACCAGACAACTAAGCAGTATGTGTGTGTGTGTGTGTGTGTGTGTGTGTGTTCATATACAAAAAAATGACAAAACAATAAAATGCAGAGGGTTTTCTGCTAGTAGTACTTGGTATTAACTTTTGTTTACAATTTTTTGCATTAGTTTAAAAAAATATAAAACTTGAGATTTCCATGTCCTTTTTTTCATTTAAACAAATATTAAAATATACACAGGTGAAACGCCACCCACTCCAGTGGATACATTCTCCACCATCACGGAGTCCCACAGCATTCTTTAATCTGTAAAATACACAGTGCTACCGATTTGAGGCCCGTGCTAGATGCTATCCTCTATCACAGTTTAATGACAACAGCACTCAGTGTACTACAGAAATGAGTACTGCACAGTGCCTCATTGTTTGCTTTCCGTCAGAGCATGATGCAATGAGCATCAGCTAACATAAGCATAATTCTATTACCTATTCACCTATCTATTAGCTTAACAAACAGGTCTCTTCTGTCCTTATCACAGTTGGTCAATAGTGCTAACACAGCAGTTCTAAATTTTGTCCTTTAATTCTTTTCAATATACCAAGACAACTAAGGGTGCTCCTGTATTATTAGTAACTGCGATTTTTAAGGAAAAGCAAATTTTTTAATAGTTATTTTGTACATAACAGATATTTATAAATAATAACATATGTACTCACCATATCAACTGATCTGCAAGGAGTCCTTCTGCAGTGGGCAACTGTTGGCATTTCCTTATCTGATATCCATTGCTCTACATATTTCTGAATTTTCTCTCACTGGTATCCTTGAGGGTATGCACCTCCTGACGGCACATATCATGGCAGCATGCAACAATCTGGAAGATTCTGCTTATCTCCTGCCCTCATCCCAAAAGCATAATATATAGGAATATAGAAAATTACATAATTGCACAACCTATGAGAAGATACAATCCACATTTGCAGGATGATAATATTGTCCATCACAGCAGTGACTGGGAAGATAATATGCACTCACTGCAGGAAACTTTCTCAAAGATCAACCAACAGAAGCCTTCTGTAGGGGATACAGGTTACATAAAATCATAAGTAGTGTAAATTAAATATCTTGGAAGGCTGAATCTGAATGAAAGCCCAAGGGTAAATGATCTGAAGGCAGAATCCTGATGCTACAGAAGGTATGACTCAGCAGTAATGCTTGATAAATGTGTGAAACTTTACGTGACTGTATCACATGTGCTCCCAAAGGTGACATTTTTGAAATAAGCAGTGAAAGCAGCAATGACCCTTTCAAATGACATTTGATAGCAGCAAGTTATTAAAATCAATACTCTTCAGGGTGCTTCAAAAACTGAACAAAAATAAATTCTTAGTGATCAAACCTCTAGATAGCTCAATAGTAATGCAAGTAGAAAGCTATAAATATCTAGGATTTATTTGAGATCTGACTTGAACATTCAAGCTACACACACAACACATCACAGCTAAAGTCAATTCTCTGCTGAGTCTCGAACCATTTTACACCTTGTGCTAGGTCTGCCACTACAAAAAATATGCATATAATATTACTATAATCACTCTCCACTCTTCCTAAAACACATACAGTGTGCAAACTTTAATCAATAATACATGCATATATATTACCTTCTCATCATGACTTGAATATCAATGTACAACACTGACCAAAGCTAATTAGTGTCCCAATGCAGCCATGTTGATATTATTTCTCTCTACCCATACAGAGAAAATTGTGTATAACAATTATTGCAAACCCTCACAAATAAATCAGAATTAATAAATTCCATGCACTTATTATTATCATAAAATGGTGAAAAAGTAGTTTTCTAAAAACTTCCCTTCCTCCAATATATAGGAGAAAATGTTTACTTGCAAACTGACACAGTATAAAAAATTCAGACAAAACCTATTACAATTTTTAACATCTACCTAAAGTGCAACATATATACATAGGCTATAGTAAACATCAAAGTGTATACGCTCCAGCTTAGACATGCACAAAATCTAAGAACGAATACAATCCTATAGCTACACTGTTAGAGCAGAAGCTAGTGTGATCAATTATCCAGTGCAAATATGCAAGTATAGAAGCCGTGGTGGTACAGCGGTAGTGTTGTTGCCTCATAGCAAAAGGTTCTCCTGTTCGATTCTCGGCTGGAGTGCCTTCTGTGTGGAGTCTGCATGTCCTCCCTACGGTCGAGTGGCCTCCGAAAGACATGCGTGAATGGGCATGCCTTCGCTGAAGGTTGGGCATCGGGCTGGCAACTCAGCACCATAAAAATCTACTGCCAATCATTACCGGACCAGAGTTCCGCTGTGGCGACCCCTAACCGGGAAAAGTCGAAAAGACAAACAACAACAACATGAACTTAATTTGCACCACTACAGACAATTTAGAATTCATCCATTTAGCATTAAACATTAGGCAAACAATAATGAGCTAACTTACATCAAAACCTTGACTTTCTCCTAGAATTTTTCTAGATAAATACTCAATACTGTGAATAAACTAACTCACTACTGTGTAAATACAATTTGCTAAAATGAATAATTCTATACCATATCTTTAGGATTAATAGCTAAATCAATACTATACATAACAATCCTATTTTGAAACAAGCATGCTTGGATTCAAGAAGATGCAAAGCTAGCTGTTTCTAATAGTGTTTTACATTATCAGCCAACCTGATGGTGCATATGGATAAAGCTATGACTACAGCCCAGGTGAGTAGAGTTCAATAAGCAGGTCAGGTGCTTGGTGGAGCTGTCAGGGAGAATGGGTATGCGCATCATGGAGAGAGGTAAGCAGCCCTGCCACAGGCTGTAGCAGTGATTCAGGGGAACGGAATGAGCCTGCTACCCAGGATCATGCATTTGGTCCACCAAGCCATTACTGGCAAAAGCTATCAGTGAGGAATTGTACAAGAGTGTGCAGTTGCTTCTAGGAAGACATTGTGGACCCCTGTGGTAATGCAGGTATTGTGTTCCTCCACCCAGGGGAAGTGTTCGGTATAAAAAATAATTAAAACATATCCTCACTATTGGGATGACATCAAGGACACAAGCAATCCTCATGCCTTCCTACATTATGCATCCCCATGGATGGCTCTCACTCTAGTGGATCTGAGGATGATCCCCACCACTATTGAATGTATGGGCTTGAGTTCGAAGGGGAAGGCTTCATGGTCAGCAGGCACAGGGGCTAAATGCATAAAGAAAAAAAGTGTTTTATATTTCTATGTGTATCAGTATTAAGTTGTATCTTACTAGATTTCATAATGTTCTTTGTACTTTCTTATTATGTGGATATAGTTGTTAAGGTCTCTGTATTACCTTGTTTTAGTTGTGACACTCTACGTAAAACAATTTCTTATAATTTCTATATGACTAACTGTATACTGTACTTTGTCAAATGAGCCCATGTCCTAAATGAAATGGCTCCAGTAAGCATCACACGTACCCAGTTACCAAAAGATTAAATAAAAAATGTATTATATTACACTAGTGTTTATCTGTTGACACCTGCAAACCTTCTGTTTTCCAGAGAGATTTGAAAGTTATGACTACCTGCATCATGCCTGTGATAAAGGGAGATACTGCCAGCACAGCTACCTGGAATTTTGCAAATAATTAAATGTAATTTGTGAATATCTGGCTTGTCTGTGGAAGCACTGTGGGGTGAAGCAGCTAAAGACCACCCCCCTACCATCCCCAGACTAAAGGTCTTATGGAGAGGTTAAAAGGGGTCTATATCACTTTGCCGAAACAGCAGAAGTTCGAACACCATATGTTTGAACTTCTAACCTC
The DNA here is from genome assembly GCF_019279795.1 of Protopterus annectens. Lineage (NCBI taxonomy): Eukaryota > Metazoa > Chordata > Ceratodontiformes > Protopteridae > Protopterus > Protopterus annectens. Next base: position 1,428,117,611 of record NC_056735.1, on the reverse strand, counting down.
GAAGTGCAAAATCACTGAAGGCTTAGAACAGCAATTTTTTTCCCAGGGAAAAAACTTGCTGTTCCAAGAAACACACACACAACACAAGCATACCAAAAAAAAACAGCAATCCATACACATACACTTAAAATCCTACATCTAACCCTACACTAAACTGTACATACACTACTATCTATCCACTTACCTTAACCCAAACCCTAACCCTAAGGTCCGTCACTATCACTCTCCCTTGACCCGCGCCCTAACCCTAACGCACATATCTCACCCTAACCCTAAAGTCTGTCACTATCGCACACCCACCTCACCCACGCTCTAACCCGCGCCCTAACCCTAACGTCCACACAATCGCACACTTACCTGAACCTGACCCGTAACTTTCCACCACAGTGCTGAAAATCACAAAGCCACAGAAACAGCCCACCAAATTCTTTCCCTGGGAAAGAATTTGGTGTTCCGCTGCTTCGCGATAATCAGTTTTCGAACTTCACAGTTCAAACATATGGTGTTCGAACTGCTGAAGTTTCGACGAACTGATAGGAACCCGGTTAAAAGACCATGCTACAGGCATTTGCAGACCAGTTTAAGGAGTGGGACAAATATTTTCCCTGTCTGTTGTTTGCTTATAGAGAAGTGCTCCAGGAATCCACAGGTTTTTCACCCTTTGAGTTGCTGTATGGGCATAGGGTGAGGGGATCTGTAGATATGATTTGTGATGAGTGGAAGGGTGAGTGTAAATCCCACAAGAAGTCTGTTGTGGTATATGTCCTAAACCTCAGGACAAAGGTCAGGGAGCTCATGGGCTTGGCCCAGGAGAACCTGGCAGAAGCATAACAGCAGAAAAAAGTCTGGTATAACAGGAATTCTTGAGCCAGAGAGTATGCTGTGGGGCAGCAGGCTATGGTTCTCATTCCTGTCAGACACAACAAGCTGCAGGCAGCTTAGGAGGGACCCTTCAAAGTGGTACAAAGGTCAGTAATGTTAACTACATAGTAGAACCGCTAGGCAGGAGGCAGGGGCATAAAGTATACCATGTGAACATGATGAAACCTTACCATGATAGGGAGGCCCTGGAGCTAAGTATCTGCAGTAGAAGACAGGAGGAGTCTGAGGAGGATCTATGGCTACAGGGAGCCAGTCATCAAAATCCCAAATTACTATGGTGGAGCCTAGGATAGCAGGCATATGATATGACAGTGCAACACTCTAATGGGGTGAACAATGCAAAGGCAGCTGGGATCTCAAGACAGGGAATGGGGTAATGTATTTCCAGATAGGGGCATCCTTCCAAAGCAACGTTTCTCAAGGGTCACTTGAAAAACTAGCTTGAGTCTTTGGGGGGGGGTGACAAAGTGAGATACTACCAGCACAGCTATCTGGAATTTTGTAAATAAATATATGTCATTTGTGAATATCAACATGATTTATACAGGATACTTATGTTACAACTACATTGGAGCTGTATGTCATGTATATATCAAACTGGTCTGTACAGACACGTGTGTTAAAAAAGTATTTTATAAAGTGTTTCTGCTTAAATTGTAACCACAGTGTGCCAGGCTGGAAGAGAACAGAAATGTACATGCACTGTTGTAACTGTTCAAATGTATATATTTTAACAGTGAAAACTGGAATACAGGAAGTTAACTTCAGAAAAATAGCTGAAATTAAATTACTTTATAGGCTACAGACTAGGCCGGAGATTGTTTTATGACTCCCAGCATCTGTCAAAGATCGGAGGTCTATATATTTTCACAGGTAGATACTAAATACTGCCAGCTTCTAGCAGTGGGGGTTTCACCTGGGATAGAGTCAGATGACAAGAAATGATGTCATTCTGCAAGCTATCCCAGCAGTAATATTTGAGATATTAAGTTGAGAACTCTTTGAGAGAGACAGGGTATCCTGTATTCTATCTTGGACCTGACAAGAACCATTCACCACAATATCTGCCTTGCTCTGATGAAGTAAGTTACTAGGAAATAATATAATTCTCTTAGATATAGTCAGGAATATAGCAAAGCTTAGTTCAGATATTTTTATTTATTTATTTGGGACTGCCCTGCAATGTTGTTTTAAATATTTCCTGCGATTTTGAACTCTGATGTCACTGTGAATATATACTGAGCATTTTCTCATTCTTTTATTATTTATTACTAAATATATGTAAACCTTTCATTGTTGTTCTCTAGACATATTTAAGTTTTGAGAGTACTTGCATATTTATTTGGTGACATTGTGTGTGCCACTCTTAATAGCCTTGCTCTTGGTCAAACTACCATTTGAATTAATATTAATATTACACAGTAAGATTGGACTCCCTTTTGTTAAGGGTATGATGCTGTAGATACAGTTTTCAGAGCAATGGCTGAAGCCACAGCATCATACCACACTTGATGAAGTGTTTAGTCACCTGTCAAGACTGTCTGGGTGATGCTCATTAATTTTGCTTTTGGATTCCCTTCACAATTTTTCCTTTATCTGGCCTAGGATTGCAATTTGAAATTTGGTCATATGTGTCAGCAATTAATGGCTCTGAAGGCCAGGGTAGCTGCTGTGTACACCTTCCTCCCAAACCAGTTCAGCATTTTGCTTTCTTTATCACTGACAGAGTATTGTGAGCAGGCACCAGTTCTGACCTCTACCCTGGATCCATAAAGCATCACTGGTGGATTCATTAGTGTTTTTATATACAGCAAATTGTGGGAATTCTGAACCCTATAGCACCTACTAGGCTAATTAGGGGCATGGTATAGGGTGTCCAGTGCACAACAAGAGATTAAAAAATGCATCCTCTAGTGCTCCCAGAACTGGAGGAACTGCCAGAGGTTTGGGGACATCCAGTCCCAGTAGATCAAAATACCTCCTCTGCAACAAGAAGGTTTAGGATTGCCTAATCTGAAGGGATATTTTAGAGTTACACAGTTAAGGCTCCTATACATAGCACAGTCAGAAACCTATAATTTGAAATGGAAATGGGATGATAATGAAATGGGGCGAAGCTCAAGAACAAGAACAGACTAGAATTTTGGATGCAGATCCTTAGGAAGAATAACAATAACCATACAGAATATTATATTCATAAAGTAGCAGAAAGTATTCTACGAACTAAGCCAGCAAGGGAATGGAGATAAGAGATTCTGCTGATAGGGATTACTACAATTAGGGATACAGACAGTAAGCAAGAGGGGGCTGGAATTTATCGGAGAAAACTGGAAAAGGAATCAAGGTATTGGCAGCAAATAATCAGACAGGGAAAGGTAATAGAATGGGAAGAGGCCAACATTTATTTGGACTGCCTGCTAGAGATTGCCTTCTCTATCAAGAATTGATATCAGAGTACAGGCAAATAGAAAGAAATATGGGATCCTATGCGAAAGACCAGCACTAATTTTAGTAGAATCTAGAACTGAAGCTGCTGTTAAAGGAAAAGTTAGGAGAGAATGCAAAGTTTTGCATAACTATAAGAATCAATCAGAGGAGGTTGGAAAGGATTGGGATTGGGAAGAGAGACTGTATAACCAATTCACAAAGAACCAATGGGGAATATATGTATGCCTCCTAAATATACAACAAAGTCTAGAAGATTTGGGATCTTTGCTTGGAAGTGTTTACATAGGTGTTTTTATACTCCAAGTAGACTCTAAATAATTTTTCCTCAGCTAAACAGCAAATGCTGGAGGTGAGATGGGAAAAAAAGAGGTAACTGGGAACATTTTCTGGGAGTGTAATGAGTTGCCAGACTTTAAAGATTCCCTGCAGACTGCTCTGTCAGAGATACTAGGCAACCAAATTGGTATAACTAAGGAAGTTATTTTTTTTTATCTATGATACAGAATCAGAATTGCCTAGTCATGGTAAGGCCTTGCTGTGTCTTATAATGGTGTCTGCCCAAAAAGCAATTATTAGAAAATGGAAATCAAAATCTAAACCGACTTTACTAGAAGTAGTGAATATAGTAAAAGAGATAAAAGAACTGGAATTAGGATGTTTAGAAAAAGGTAGGAGAAAATTACATAGCAAGAAAAACAGGAATTGTGGGAACAATACATGCAGAAGATGAACAGGGTTTAAAAGAATGCAGGATTTGAATGAGTGACGTAATGTTTGACTGACAATGACTGGATAGATTATAAGTGATGTATAATGTTTGCAAATAAAATTATGTCAATATAGTTTGTGATGTATACTTGTTTGGAACTAAAATTATGTTAATATAATGTATGACTGCTATGTCATACATGATAATTTAATAAAGATGTTTCTTGTTAAGAAAAAAAAAAAAACCTCTTCTGCATTTCTGGTATTACTTTGTCATCCCATCTGAAGTGGTCTTTCACCCTGCAAAGTGTGTCTTCAAAAAAGATTTCCACTGTGGGAGAAAGCAGAGGAAATGGTGTAATTCGTGTCTGTGTCATGACCAAGGGGAAAACACATCCGAGAGGAGCAGCATAGTTGTTGTCCCTCTTTGGGAAAGGTTCCCTTTTTCTTTTCGGAAAGTCCAAACATTAAGGGTTGATCCAAGTTTGACAACAGGCCATGCAGGATCTGAAAGCACCTTTGACTCAAGAAGAACCATTCCTGGGGAATAGCCTGATATGGTGGGATTAGCAGAGACCTACCTGCTGCCTGACATTCAGGAAAATGAAAGGGGGTGGAAGCAGGTGCCCTACATCTCAGCTTCCGAGTCCTCTTTATTTGTGGTTGTTGCCTTAAAGGACAGAGATTGAGGACAGGATTCAGGGGCATTCAGACTCTGTCCCTTGACATCTTCCCTAACCAGAAAAGTATGTACATGGTCTGTCCCTTCTCAGAAAGTAAACATTTCAGCCACGTGTCATAAGAGAGACTTGTCTGAATTCTCTGCAAGTGCTCTTGTTTTAATGGGCTGTGTCTTAATCCGCATGATTAGCAGGCTCAAGAGAGTCTTCACAGAGGCCTAGAATCCCTGAGAAACCAAGGCTGGGAGCTGGAAAAGCATCTTATCAGGATCCATGTCCTCATGCCAAGAAAGCGTGTCAGACATCACTCTCACATCACCCAAGTCTCTGGCTACCTTCTCCTTAACTTATCTAATCGAATCTTAGGGGAGAAGACCACAGTCAGGGATGACCTATAAAACATCATGGCAGTATGAATCAAAGCCTTGAGTCTATTCCAATCTAAATATTTTGCAGGGAATGCTACCTCCTAAGAGTTTTTAGCGTAAACCCTAAACAGACCCTTAAATTCTCCATATCATTTTCTGAGCCTAAACAAAAACACACACTAATTATATAAGACTTTTATGTAAGATTTGTCTGCTGCAAGAGCACCTGCTATTCTTCTTAGGGGCATAAGCATCCAGCCGTGTTAACTCTACATTACAATCAGCAATAATAAAAATATATATATATATATATATATATATATATATATATATAAGCTTTCTAAAGGAACATCCTATTGCCTCTAAAGGGTGGTCATCTGCCTACTCAAGTGGAGGGAGAGGGCACTAAGCTCTGGCAGTTGGGCCGGATGTCTGTCTTTTTGCAGAGATAGTCTCAGTACTAAGAACTATTGAAACAGTGATCTATATGAAGGACATTATGAAGCATCTCATTATGTACATCATCCAGAAAAGGCAGAATTCCACACAGACATCTACATGCTTATTAACTTCCATACTTACGAAACCAAAATAAAAATTGGCAAGACTGTAGTTATTTCTGATTGTTGTTTGATAAGATCATATTTATTTTTCTTCAGCAAAGGGGCATGATAAAACTGACCACAGCCCATTGCAATTTGGCATCTTTCATAACCAATGCACATAACTGCATATTTCACTACAGCACACACTATTCTAGGGTGGATGAACTCAGATAACAGTTACACTGTTTACATTTGAGTCTAGCTCCCAAATTCATATACGAGGAGCCTTGCATGGGGGCATGCTTCTCAAGTATACCTCTTTACGACAAAAGTTCCTCATTTTGAGTCTTAAAAAGTCCATGTTTCACACTGAAAGCAGCTGCCACACAATCAGTGTTAAGAAGGTTTTAACTAATATCCATGGTAATTGATACTGAATTATGTTAATTCATCAAAAGTATAAAGCAACACATTTTAACTACTTTGTGAGATTCCTTGTTAAAGTCATTAGTAAGCTGTTAGTAAGTGTCCTAAGTATTGTACATTTGTTTACCATTTTGAGAGGTAGTGTTCTACACTTTGGAGATGGAAAATTGAGAACTTTGTAGGCAAATGGCTGGAAATGTGACGTGATACTCCCCACCAAAGATGCTTAGGTTCACCGTGAAGGGTGAGAAGTACATTTAACTAACTGAAAATTCCCAAATAACACACAGCTGTGAGGACTAGAACCTTGGTAAAGGCATCAGCCTTTTACCATGGGCAGTGGTTTTCTTATTTTTCTGTTATTTGTATTTTAAGTCATCTGTGTGGTGGTTTGGAGCAGCTATATTTTACAGTTTTTTTTTTTTGCACACTGCAAAGATCTGTTCCAACCTTTCTTCCTTCAAAGAGCAACACCTGAAACTTTTTTTTTTTTTTTAAAGACAGTGAATTGGCCCTGAGAAGTCACAGAGATGTGTTCCCACTACAATCATACAATATAAAACAGTCTTTTTCAAGATTGTCAGACGTCTGTGATACCAGTATAGTCAATGAATTAGATGTAGTGAACTGATGCAGTTCAAGTTGCTTGCATCTTACAGATGCACTATCTGCCTTACTTAATCCATAGTTGCACGTGTGATGTGCTTGATTCAGCTTGGCAAAATCTTTAGATATAATAAGCCATAGTCTCCTCTTAACTCAGGCTACATTACGTAAAATATTTTATCCTAGCCTGCAACAGTTACTACTGCTTTTTTAAACACCTTTATTAAATTAATACTAAAGACACAGGCAAAAATACATTAATATAAAATAAAACAAAACATATTAACATGTTTAAAATTACATACATTACACATTACATATGCTTTTTTTATAACTATCCCCAGTACATTACAAAAACTGCTCAATTCCAGCCTTCCCTTAAAACGTAGTCCTCCTCCAGAATTTTATTCTGCATGTATTGTCCCCACAATTTACATTTATTTCTATATAATTTGCTGGTTCCCTTTTATAAAGGTCTCACTTCCAGTTCTTTTCTCTCTCCTACAGTACTCAATACTTCAAATACAGTTGGTTTAGACATTCATTTCCATTTTCTAGTAACTGCTTCTTTGGCAGCCACCAGATTTAAACTTAACATCTTTTTATGTCTAGGCAATTCAGATCATGTGTCCCAGCTCAAAATAATCATTTGCTTACTTAAAACCATTTGCTCACCCAGTATTTCTGGCACAGTACAATGTAGAGAATTTTTTAAATCTGCCAACTCATAACACACAAAACATATGTTTCCAGTTAATTCTCTCTTCTCCATCACAACTACAACATTTGCCATCTACCTTAGGAAATTTTTTGGAGTGTGCTTGGGTTATAACTATGCAAACACTTCCAGTCAAAAATTCTAAACCTTCTAGATGTTGTTTCCTACTTGAAAGCTACATATACATGTCTTGCCATTGTTCCCTTGTGAATTGCTTATCTAATCTCTCTCCTCAATCTTTTCTAACCTTCTCTGATTGGTTCTTATGGTTATCAGTCAATATTTATATGCCCTACTAATTATCCCTTTTTTAATGGCAGCTTTTTTTCTAGATTCAACTAAAAATTCTACCAGAGCTGGTATTTCATTTAACATTCCCCTATCCATTTCTCTTTGCCTATATTCTAATGTCAACCCCTGGCAGGAAAGGCAGTCCAAATGTCATTTGTGTTGTCTATTTTCATTCTTCCTCAATGTATGGGTTTGGAGCCAACACTCAGATCTAACTCGGCCATTACTCCAACTCGTGGAGACCAACAACTCTTGAGCTCCTTTCCTACCCAAAATGAACCATGCCTAACTTCTCTCAGATCCTATTTACAGCTTGACACAGAGAGAGAAAGACTGGGACTATAAAAGAATTTTCATAACTGGAGTTCAACAGAAGGGACATATGGTGTTCTTGTTGTCCTTAAAGATCTTAACTCTCCCGGAGTAATTTGAGAGAAATGAAAGGGGATGAAGGGTAGGGAGTTGAGGAAGAATGAAAATGGACAACACAGACGTAATGTTATGGTAAGTACATAACTTCTTTATCTGATGTTGTCAGTGTATGGGACAGAGTCCCCAGCTACCTAAATTTCTGGGTGGACTCTAAGGAAGATATACCTAAGTACAGTTGAGCCAAAGGTCACTCTTCCCCTCGAAACCAGATGCAGTTTGTAATGAGTGATGAAGGTATTAGGATTTGACCAAGTAGCAGCTGCACAAATATCATCTATGGATGCTCTAGACTGTAATACAGTGGAAGTAGACATAGATCTAGTTGAATGAAATTACTTCTAATGGATTTGGCAGGGGGAGAGATTCATTTAAGTGTAGACAAATGAGATGCAATCTGTCAACCATCTGGCTATAGTTACCTTTGCGACTGTTTCTTTTGCATATCACAAGATGGACAAATAAAACAGCTGATCTGTCTTTCTGATTTGTTTTGTTATGTGCAGGAAGAAACACAATTGCATATGAACATCCAGTAAGTGCAGCACATATTCTCCTTTCTGACATGACCTTAGGTAGAAAGGAAGCACTGGTACATAAGGTAAACCTGTCCTTGTGGAAAATCAAATATGGGGGTTTAGAAGATAATGACTGAAGTTCTGAAAAATTTCTAGCAACTAAAATGATAGTCTTCCAGGTTAAGAATTTTAGATCACATTTAGCTGCAGGTTCAAAGGGAGACTGTGTTAAGGTTTGCAGTACCAAATTTAAATCCCATGGTGGTATAGAATCCTTGTAAGGAGGTCTAGGTAAAAGAGTACCTTTCAAAAATGATTTGCATAGTTTAGAGGCAGCCAGGGATGAATTCTGAAACCCCACATGGAAATTCAAAATGGTTGCGAGTTGGACTTTGTTAGTTGATGAACTAGCATCTTCATTAAATAAACTCATTAAAAATTCAAGAACAGAATGCATCAGGGCTGAGAAAGGTTCTCTCTGATTCTACTCTGCCCAACAAATGAATCTTCTTAATTTACTTCTGTAGAGTTTTCTCATAGAGGGTTTATAGAAATATAACAGAATGGAATGGACAGGCAAAGAGAGCATATAGGTTGTCTGGCTATCAATGGAATTGGTGAAAATATGCAGTCAGTTTGAGGTTTGAGATATCTGGGTGAATCCAACGCCAAAGCACTGCTCTCATTTCCAGAACACTGATAAGTTGTCGTCCTCAGAAGACCAAGTGCCTTGGACTGTTTTTCCCAGAAAATGCCCCCACCCAATCTGGGAAGCATCTGTGGTCACTGTGGCCTTGGGCGGAGTAAGAATGAAACGATGGCCTAGCAACAGTTGTTGTGACTGCACCCACCAGGAAATATAACTTTTGCATATCTGAGTTATTCTTATCTTTGTCAACATGGGTTGAGAGAGAACTGAACTTTGTGTTTGTAGCACCCATTGCAAAATACAGAAATCTCATGTGATTACTATGACTGTTTCCTCTGACATTGATCCCAGGGCTTACAAAATCAACCAGGCTGAAATTTTGGTACTGCAAATTATTTTCTTGACCTGACCTTATTGCTTGCAATTTCAAAAGGGGAAGAGATGGTACTATAGATACTGTGTTGAATGTTGCTCATATGAATCCCAATGTCTCTGTCGGTTGTAATTGTGACTTGTTAAGATTGACGGTTATTCCAAGATTTGAACAAGTCTGCACCACTTGGTCTTGGGCTTGTACCAGTTGACACATGGCTGGAGCGGTAATGAGCCTGTCATCCAAATATGAAAACACGCAGAATCCCTGCAGTCTCAAGTGAGCTGCCACTACTGCCATAAACTTGGTGAACACCCTGAGGGCTGTGGTGAGGCCAAAGGGCAGTGCTTTGAACTGGTAATGACTAGCTCCCAGCCGGAAGGGTAAGTACCTTCTGGATTGTTTACTCATTTTAATGTGATAGTATGCATCCTGAAGGTCTATCAAGCACATCCAGTCATCCTTGTTCAGAAACGGCAGAATGGGCTGAACCATGACCATCCAGAACTTGGTGTGTTGAACTGATTTGTTCAACACACTGAGATCTGAAGTCGGTCTGCAGTCCCCTGTTTTCTTTGGCACTAAAAAGAATCTTGAGTAAGTTCTAGATTCTATTTGGTCTGGAGGGACCTCTTGGATGACTCTTTTTTCTAGCAGCTTTTGAATTTCCAGTGCTGCTGCTTCCCTCTGATCGGATAAAACATCGGGGATTTTCTTGGGTAATGGGGTGGTAGAGAAAAGGGAATAATATAACCTCTGGAAATTATTCTCTGCACCCAAGTGTCATTTATGTTTAGCCAGGCTTCTTGGTGCAGAGATAAGTGACCCCTGACTGCCTCCAGAGGAAGGCAATTGGGCCTCTATTCAGGGGTGCTGATAGAGTCTATCAGAAAATGTATCTCTAGACCCTCAGTTTTGCGGGCCTCCTCTGCCATGGAGGTGTCTTTTACCATTTTTGCCCCCCCTCTGCCTCTACGGGAAAGGACCCTTAGTCTTCCTGAACCGCATATTTCAACCTCACCATTGAATCTTGGAAAAGGTCCACTGAGGGGTTGAAAAATGTACACCCACAGCAGATAGGGTTTTTCCATCCTTCTCGCACCTGAATAGTGTCTCTTTCACCGTTGGGCCAAACAACGAAGAACTGTCAAAGGAAGCATTGACAAAAGATGACTTAAAGGGCTCTGCAAAATCACACAGTTGCATCTAGGCATGCCTCCTTATGGAAATGCCTGAACCCGCAGCCCTTGAGGTGCTTTCTGCAGTGTGCAAAATGAGCTTTGTGGACAAATTTACAATATATTGAAGGGTAGCCAACTGAGAGGCCATAGAAGTTTGAGCCTCTGCAGCAGTGGTCCTTGAAAGGGAGTTTGAAAGTTCTTTAAGTCCCTTTGCAATATCATGAAATGTGCCAAATAGTTCAGCGATCAGATAGCAAAAGTTGCCGTGGCATATACTCGCTTCCCAAATCTGTCCAGAGCCCTATATTCTCTATTAGGGGGACAGACAGTGGAACTCTGTTCTATGAGCTCCTTCTTTGTAGCTGCTACCACGACCATGGCATCAGCTGGTACTCCCTTACTCCAATGTTATCTTCCTACCAGTGGAGCCAGAATCCTGTCTGGTATCTTGGGGTCTGGTTCAATCATATCAAGTTCCTTCCATGCCCACTTAGAAACCAAATCAATGAGTTCATCGGCAGGCAGAGTGATCCAGGAGGTAGACAAGCCAGTCCCAACAGCTTCCAGAAATACTGACTCTTCAGGAATTGGGTTTTGGTCAGACCAACCACCTTTCTGTTTTAGGATTTCAAGGATGTCTCCAAATGAGATGTCATTGGGTGGTGATTTGGGAGACCCTTTTCCCTCATCAATGTCAGTATCCTTGGTGACAGACTTTGGGGGGGGGGGAGTCCAAGTGCCTCCTCCTGCATGCCCTCTTCCTAGGGTCTTCTTCAGTGGGATGAGCATTGGAAGAGATGACAATATTCAGCTGGGTGGTCTGGAAGCTCTGTGCTGGATGTCCCAGTGGTGTAGAATGCTGAGGATCATGGTGCAAAGTCAGCTGAGATGTTGAGGGTGGATCCAAGGGGAAATGACCTGCTGAAGCACAGAAAACCCTCTTCACAACCTCAAAAGCCAACCGCTCATGAGAGAAGGAAGCCAACAAAGCTGAAAAAGTGAGTTTCCAGCCCAAAGGTTCCCTCTTCTCAGACAGCTGTCCCCTGATGCAGTAGCTGGAGCTGAGCTTTCCAGTGTTTAAATTCAGAGGAAGAGACGGCTCCAAAAACCTTGGAGTTGATCCTATCTCCTCAGATCTAACCTAGAAGCTTCGGCTCTGATAGTCATCCGGATCCAAAGATGTTAGAGCTGGTATGCTCACAGTAACTTTCAGATCTGAAGAGAAAACTCTCTTTGGAGCTGACACAGAAGAGCCCAAAATGCTCAGATCAAAAGAGACTAATCCCACAGCTTGGGTCACAGGAGGAGTAGGTACCTGTGGAGTAGTCAATGGATGATGTTCCTGACCCAAGTGGGTAGGAACCATGAAGTCTTCCTTCTGAAATTGCTCTGCAAACAATCTCCTCACCATCCATTCCACATCAGCCTCCGTGATACTTCTGGAAGAAAGAGAGGACACCACTGAAGGGGGCTTATAGTAACACTCAAGAAAAGGGGAGGGCACCCTGGATGGTATCAAACACACTGAGGGTGAATACACAGTTTGAGGCAAAGGCTTCAGATTTAGGGACTTTGGATCCACAGTACATCTTTTTGGATTGGAGAAAGGACTTGTCAGACATCTCATTGGATCCTAGGACGGCTTGATCGCAGGACATGTTGAATCCAATTTTTTTTTCTTTTTCCTTGGCAAGGGCGAAGTTGAAGCCACAGAATATGAAGACCTGGACCTTTTTGAAGGATCTTTGGATTTAGTATTTGGAGACTAAACTCCAGTGATGGCTTGAGAAAAAGTAGTTGGCAATAAATCTTTCAATAATAATTAATTTCTTTCAGTCTTATCTTAATACGAATGCTCGATAGCAGTAGTCAACCATGTCTGGTCGCAAAAGTAGCAAACAAGATCTGAGGGAAGTTAGGCATAGTTCATTGTGGGTAGGAAAGGAGCTCAAGAGTTTGTTGGTCTCCACAAGCTGGAGTAATGGCCGAGTTGGATCCGAACCCATACGTTGAGGAATGAATGAAAATTGACATTAGATCTTTATTTTTCTGAACTGCTTGCCCTTATGCCTTTAACGTTTACACTTCCTCCACCAAAACAATGATCAGAACTCTCAAGATTAACTGCATGGGCATGCAGACATCTTGTGTCCATGAAAACACAAAAACAGAATGTACAGACTTCTTAAATCCTAACTTAATATTTGCTAAAGAAAAAAAGAAAATACGCTCAAATTATTGCATCTACAAGAAACTTAGTAGTTCTCGTGGCATTCATCATTCTTTTTATCAACTCTACTTGCTTAGAGAAAACACTTGCTTTTGGAAAAAGCCAAGGGCATTAGTCCAGACAGTAATCTATGCAAAAATAAGAGAAAACATCTAATCTGTACATATAATCAGTACACTTTTACACCCCATCCTCCCACCCCAACAGACAAAGATTACAGCATATTATCTTAAACCTGCTTTGGTCCATTCTCTCTTCTCCTTTTAGACTGTAATGTCTATAGTTCTTAAAACTAAAAAAATGACTTGTTTATTTTAATACCTTTATCATCTGCGGTGGTACAGCGGTAGCATTGTAACCTCACAGCAAGAGGTTCTCCCGTTCGATTCTCGGCTTGGCTTGGGAGTGCCTTCTGTGTGGAGACTGCATGTCCTCCCCGTGGTTGGGTAGAGTTCGAAAGACATGTGTGCGTAAATGGGCATGCCTTCGTTGAAGGTTGGGCATTGAGCTGGCACCTCGGCATTTAGTAAAAATCTACTGCCAATCATTAGCGGACCGGAGTTCTGCTGTGGCGACCCCTTACCAGGAAAAAGCCGAAAGACAAACAACAACATTTTAATACCTTTATCACATACAATAATCACTGAACAGGCTCACCCTCATCCACATATGTAAGATACCTATGGCTATATACTATGCAAATCTGCTTGATTACATAACATGCAGTTTACATCAGGAAATGTTTTATACAAACACTATTAAGAACAACATTTTTTTACTTAGTTACTTTTTTTCATTTTAGTGCTCTTCTATACATTACTGACAGAGTGTGATGTATGCATTACAGTCTACCCACAAATTTAGCAAACTCAGCAAAAGTCCAAACTTTCTCAGCTACTTTTCCTTGCAAATCCATATTTCACAAATGGAACTGATGCTTTATAATCTCACATTTACTCACTAATGTTAGTGTTGCTGGTCTTCCTGTTCATCTCCATCCCCCAACACCAGACTCTGGCTCAATTCCAAGGTACTCCTGATTCTTCTAGTCAACTCCTTGCTTTATTCTCTTTCAGCAATTTCTGACAAAGTCTCTGTATGAGCTTTACTGTCAGAATAATGAGAAGCAAAGTTCCCCTTCTGTTTGATGGCTCACTTTTTGGTGGATAAACTTTTGCATTTCCTCCTCAACCTATTCTGTATCAAAAAATGCCTTTAATCCTCAAGGAAATGTTTTATGCAGACTGCTACATACAGCATCTTGAATTTCACATATGCCTCACGACATTCCTTGATTGCTGGAATAAATCTGCTTCTCTTCTTCCTAGTATACAGTGAATAATCATTTTATACAAATACTCCATTGTCTCCAATTTTTTAATACGTTGTCCTTCTGTCACAGTTTTGTCAGGATCAGCTATTTCTGTTGGTAAGATTGCATCTTTACTAATACAAGCCTTGACTGCTTTCTTAAGGACAGGTTTGGAGCATACACTCAATGTGTCTTTTTGGTTAACAAATCCTGCTCTGGAATACCAGTCCAGTTGCTTATTTGTGCTTTCAAATAATTAATACAGTCTGTTCCTTCCAGTTTCACTAGTACAGCAGAAAATCTGTTTTTGTCTGTGTGCTCTGTCCTCTAACTCTACCATTTTTGAAACAGCTCTTCTTAAGAAGTCTCATACTCAGTCAGCCTTTGCTTCCTTTCAGCCTTAGATTTTTGTAGTTTTACTAGCTCATCTGAATAGCTAGTTAAAGCTTCTTTTATTTTCCAGCTCTTTGTTATTTGAATTATATACTACTTGAATGTTTCATTTATTTTATTCTGTTTTTACAACATTTGATTTATTTCTTCCTCTAAAATTGCTGGAAACCATCTCTTCTACAAAAGCTGGAGCTTGAACTGCTTTATGTTGAACAGCTGCAGGATTCTTCCCAGTCAGTGTTTTCTCTTCACCTCTTTCAGCTCTTTTTCTTTCAGGTTCTCTAAATTTCTTCTTTACTGCCATCCAGGAAGTGTACTTATCAGCCAGTACTGAAATTTACTTAAGCTGGCAGAATTCTAGCTCTTATTTCAGTTTTTTTTTCATATGGGGATGGCTGAAATTAAGCTGTTGATCAGTGTGCAGCCATGTTGGAAGCCCAAGTTACTACTGCTTTTATAGTAACTTATGTAAAGTTATGTGAACTATTATGTTATGAGCACATCGTTATAGCAATGTGTCTTGCAAAAGCAGAGGTTATGTACATATGTCTCAAATGTCCCTGAGTTTGCTTCATATTTTTACCTTGTCCCTTGTAAAATATTTAATTTGCTGGTAAATTACTGAGGATTGGATTCAGACAATAATGGCAGGCATTACAATTTCATATTTCTAATTCTTGAAAAAAATGCATGCTGATGCAAAAACCTGTTGTTCTATTAACTTTTTTATGTGACTTAGACTTGTACTTAAAAGCTATTGCTGAGATGGGGCCTTTGTCCCACCATTGTTTTTGGCTTTGTCCAGAATTCTTGACCAAAGTTGCTGAGAGGTATGCTTATGTACTCGGTAAGAAACTTCATGAGCCAGGTACTGTAGTAATCTTGTTATCCTGCCCACCCTTTAGAAGTTAACTGTTGCTGGAACTGGAGTTTTTCTCCTTAGTTCTTTAATGGAAATGGGTCTATGCCAACTGGACTTGCTTGGCCAGAAAAATGTATAAAGAAAGAAATAAATGAAGAATTAGGCTTTTCAAGTAGGCATCATTAAACATGGTAAAAGCGTAAAATGCAAGTAATGAAGTACAAAAGTATCAGGGTGACGCAAGAAAAGAACTGAGTGACTTAGAGATATGGAACAGTTTACCATCAGACAATCTGGACATGCAAAACAGAAAATAAATCTACAATATTGGGTAAGGGTTACATACAACCCAGTCACAGAAATTGTGACACACTACATGCATCAATTTCTACTGATGAAGGCATTTCAAAGAGATCCCTATGTGGTAAGATGGATAGCAAAATTTCCGAGGGACAGAAGCCATTACAGTGTGGGTAGTAGGTGCCTCATTAAAGAGTATGACGGTAACCAGTGGTGGTCTTGCCACTTTCTTTTCCAACCTCCAGAACAGCTAACTATGTATGTCAATGACTGCAAACTCAGATTCATTGTCAAGTCATCCTTTAACAGCTGACCTCTGTAACAAAGTCTTACACTTTAAGAACAGGTTTCAGTTAAATGCTAAAAAGTGTAATAGTTGCATTTGGTAAACCATCCTTCAATCCCAGCATACAACACAGAAAATACACCACTGCAAAATAAAAATTTTGTTAAAGACCAGGGTACCTGGATTGATAATTCCCTCTCCTTTGACGATCATATAACAACAGTAGTCAGGAAGTCCATCTACTTAGATCTTTCAGATCTGAAAAAGTCATTGCCCCATTATATTCAGCACTGAGTATGCCATTTACTAAATAAATGCTCTCTTTGGGATGTACTTGACTAGACATATCAATCAAAGGAAAAGACCCCAGAGGTTCCTAACTAAAACCATCACTGCTGCAGAATGAATTATACAGTATTTTATCCAACCTAATGGTATACAAATGTCCTGCATTTCAAGGTAAGATGCCTCACTGTGGGCTTTCCAGTGCATACCATTACACAGACTGTTAAACTGAATTAATTTTTAAAATGAGAATCCTAAAAAGGTCTATAGAACAAGTGAATGTCAGCTAAGGAAGTAGTCAACAATTTTGTATGGTCTTAAACAATGAAAAAGATGCATTATCATATCCTTCAGCAAGGGTGATGTTCCTGCAAACTACCACATCAATAGCAATACTCTAACCACAAAGTCAGTGGTGAGAGATGTGGGCACACAGATTGACAGCTACCTTAATTTCGATCACCATGTCTCCACAGTGGTATGAAAGGCATTTTATACTGCTCATCTCATAAGTAAGGGCAGTGCCTCCAGAAAAAAAGAGAGGTTATAACCCCCCTGTACATTTCCCTCATCAGGCCAATAATAGAGTACAGCAATCCCTTTGGTATGGTCCTTTCCAAACACCTGCAACAACTGAAGAGACCACAAAGGTTCCTTACAAAGAAAATTCAGGGTCTTCAAGATATGTCTTATGCAGCCAGAATGAAAAATGTTCACTTTACTCTTATTGTACAGACTACTCAGATACAACCTGTGCCTTGCATATAAAGCAATCTCTGACCCAGCTTTAATGGAAATGCTGCACATTTCGCAAGCTAAATGGCACACAGGTCTCTCGTTCAAAGGACCTTAACCTTGTATGTGACATCAACAGAACTTGCTGGAGAGACAGATTAGTCTCACAGAGGTTACCCCACTTTTGGAACAAGCTTCCTATTCATGTTAAACAAAGCCCCTCATTGGCCCTATTTAAGCATAATTTGGATGACTGGACAGATAACAGGAAAATCATCCCAGGGGTTCTACCTGTGTCCCTCCTGGACAAGGATTATAGGTGCTAATTTTAGTGTCTGCTTGAACCAGTCACCCTTGGGAACATGGGTTGAACCTGGCTAGGCTTGTAAGGGCCCAGGGGCTATTAGCCTAGTAACCCTCATGATCCTATGACTGTAACAGCAGCCTGACAATTCTGGAGGACATGCTATCAGCTCTACATTCAAGGTCTGTGCGGCAAGGTTAAATCATATCTTAAAAGAATGAAATGTCTCTGAAGCTGGATACATTGGAGATGCAATTTTATGACAATGACCTGTTTCTTTTCAATTTTAGAACTAAATGGGATAAAAATCAGGTATGTTCAATAGTCTGCCCAGGATCACATTTTAATCCTGTAACCCCCTAGAAAACTCTCCAGAATTACATCTCCTACAGAACTAACAGATACAATGCTTTTTTTCTGTTACATTAGATAAACATATAGCTTTCATTTCTACATGTGACATAAATACTTATTTGAAACATGCTGGTGGCACAAAGCAGCATGCTATCTTAGAAGTATAAACTAAAAGCACCTTTCATTTGACAAGTAGAAAACATATCAAAGCACTGTAACCAGTCACAAATTAGAGATATTATACATCAATTAGCTGTGCCCTACTGGAAAGGCTTTAGACTGCAAATACAAGAGAATGAATAATTTTAATTATTGCCCCTGTTGTTTTTCTCACCTGAAGTCGTGTGTTCATCTCTAAGAAGTAGAAATTCCTTCTTGAGTCCACTAGGAATTCCACTGTTCCTGCAGAGCAATACTGTACTGCTTGTGCAAGTGCAACTGCTTGTTCTCCCATTGCTCTTCTGGTTTCAGTATCAAGAAAAGTGCTGCAACCACAAGGGAAATGCTTGATAAAAAAGATTTCCAATTAAGTGCTTTACTGATTTACAATGTGTTCTTGTACCTCAATGTACCTTTTTAAACTGCAAAGTTAAAGCAAACAAGCAATATCAGCAAAGAGTAAAATATATTCAAGAATTAACCAAATTAACAAGCTACACTCCTGACAATGCTAAAAATAAGAGTGTCATTAATGACCAAATAAATTGTTCTCTCTTCTAAACCACTCAGTCTGTAGAATCACTCTCTTATACATGTAAAAATATTCTACATATATATATATATATATATATAGAGAGAGAGAGCGAGAGCGAGAGCAGTCTTTTCACTCAGTGCAAAAAATCATGTTCTAAAGATAGACCAACTGATTAAAAACAACAGAACAGAAGCGATAGTGATTTTCAGATATTAAGAACTGCCTTCAATAACACTCATAGGTTCATAGGTAGGTACTAGGCTATCAGCCCCAAGGGCCTAAGTAAGCCTAGCCAAAAAAGTTCCCAGGCTTATGCCACCCAAGAAAGTTAATTTCCTGTGCCCCTGTCAAGCAGAGCCACAGAAGTGATCCCCAGGGTATATTTCCTATTTCTCATCCATTCATCAAGATTTTTCTTGAAGAGTGCTAATGAGGAACTTTGCTTGACATAGGTGGGTAGCTTGTTCCAGAGTATAGGAAGTCTCTGGGGCAGGAATCTATCCCTCCAGCATGTCCTGTTTATTGTGGTGACAAGGTTTTGGTCCCTAGATCGTGTAGCTCGGTGGGATTGGGATTTCTTTAGGTGTAGCATGTCCAACAGCTTTGGGTTTAACACAGCTTTATATGTTAGGCAGAGATCTCCTCGGAGTAGGCGATATGCTATGGAGTAAAGCTGGAGTTTTTTGAGATGGTCAGTGCATCTGTTTGAGGCCAGTAATCCTCTTTGTGAGGTACTTCTGTGGCCTCTCTAGCTGCTGCAGATGCCTTGTGAGGTACATTCCAAAAGGGGCGTTGTACTCTATAATGGGTCTAATGAGTGCCGAGTAGAGGGGAACAATGACCTCTTTTTTCCTGGATGAGAACCCTTTTGTGATGAGGTGTGCCACATAGAATGATTTCCTGACTACTGTGGCAATGTGATTATCAAAGGAGAGACTACTGTCCACCTGGGTCCCAAGGTCTCATCACACATTCGGCATTAAGTAGACTGCCATTTATGTGGCAGTTCATGGGTACAGAGTTTTTACCAAAGGGGATGACAATGCACTTTTTGGCATTGGGCTTGAGGCCATGCCTCTGACACCAAGCATCTGTCTCAGTGAGACCCTTCTGTAGGATGTTCACATCATTCGTGGACTCGACTATGGCCCCTAGTTTGCAGTCTTCTGTGAACTTCAATAGCCAGAGGCCTTCTGTGTTAGCCTGGTACTTCAGAGAATTAGATACCAAACAGGAGAGGTCCCAGGACTGAACCCTGTGGTACTCCACTTGTCACCGGTTTGAAGTCATATTTGGAGTCTGCAACATTTACAGTGTGGGTTCTGTCAGTGAGCCAGTTGGCAACCCATCTTGTGACATAAGGATTTATACCTAGTTTAGTGAGTTTAGCTATAATTCCAGAATGGGGGATGGTGTTGAAAGCCTTGGTGAGGTCAAGATAGGCTATGTGAACCACCTTACCCTCAAAGAAGTCAATCAGGTTCAGAAGGTATCATCTGCCTTTCACAAACCTGAATTGGGTGGGGTCCAGAGTTTGGAGGTTACCAATGTCTTTGTTTATGAGTTCCATGATGATTATGTTCCATGGCCTTGCAGACCAGGCTCATCAGTCTAATAGAGCGCAAGTTCCCAGGATCAGTAGTGGCTCCCCCTTTGTGGAGTGGGATAACTGTTGCTGTGCGCCATTCAGTGGGCACAAAGCCAGACATGAGACTATGATTAAACATGGTGCTTAGGTGGGGAGCCAGTTTGTTCAGAAGTTCGTGTAAAACGCAGCCTGGGATGTTGTCCTGTCCCATGGATGCTGTGTTTTTGGTTTTAGAGAGTGCAGCTTTTACATGAATAGATGTGATTACAGGGACTCTGCATTTTTCCTGTATAGATATGGGCCCTTTAGGGGGTGAGAGCGGGGTAAAGTTAGCGCCGAACCTATCTGCCAGGATGTTGGCAATATCAGTTGGTTCTGTAATTTTCGTGCCGTTGTGCTGTAACTCAGAGCAGATCTGGGTGTTGCCATTGAGATTCTTGACATAGCTATAGAATGCTTTGTGGTTGCCCTTAGAATCAATACTGATTTTGTTTTCGTAGCTAGCTTTGGAGGATCTTATAAGGGATCTCAGCTTCTTACCGAGACTGACCAGAGCAATAACTGCAGTATCTACAACACTGGGGAAAACATTAAGTTTCAGAAATACTATTAATACGCTTGACTAAAGCATGTTATGCCAAATATTTGTTTGCAATTTGCTAGAACCTTTCAAATTAGGTAGAAAGCAATTCTATAGTGCAGTCAATATAACAAAGTTAGCAACACCAGACATAAAAATCAACATGATACAGTTTCACTTCAATCACTAAACTGGCTAGAACTTCCTCATCATCTTGCATATATTCAACTAACTACTGCCCATAAACTAATATTTAACCCATCCAGCTGCCCTGACCTTTCTAATCTATTTACACTATATCACCCAAATAGGCATCTCTGCTCTGAAAATCAAATGCTCCTGCAGGAAGAGAAAACCAACCTCTCCGCTGGACAAATGCTCCACTCCTTCTCCACTGCTAAACTATGGAACTCTCTCCCACCCTCACTTAGATCCACTAGCAATACAGCTATCTTTAAAAAAGCATTGAAACAACATATCTCCTCCCACTGGCAATGCTCATGTGCTAACTTCTCTCAACCCATAAACTGACTTTGTATCTCCACTCCTTCCAAACCTGACTTTGCCTCTTACCTTCTTCTACTCCCACCTTTCCTTCTTCCATCCTTCACCATTACTCCTTGATAGATAATCCACTTCTGGACCCTTGTGTATATGTATTGGCAATTGATTTTTTTTTACACACAGCTGCATTACCTCTTTCTGTATCAATAATTTCTGTTGTATTGTCAGTAGTTAGATTTATTCACAGATGCACTGTTTTTCTTTCTTTTTCAAAAACTCAGTACACTGTTTAAATTCTTATAATTGCTATTTGAGTTTTTTTATCAAATTGGATGTATTTGTATATATCACTGTGGAGCTTTTCTCCCTTGGCCTCCACTGAAAATGGGCACTTTTTGGCCCAGTGGACCTTTCCGGTAAACAAATGCAATAAATAAATAAATAAATACATTCAGAGAGAATACAGCTGTGCAAGGTACTTACCATAACTGTAGACATTAAAGGAGAGATCAATGCAAAGTACTGTTGTGTAAGTAAATATAGCATAGTAGCAGAAAACTGCTGCACTAGCGTTAGCTTTATGGGTCAGAACCTGCATAGGCTATAACAGATGGCTGTTATATTCTATGCAAGATAAAACTCATATAACTAAGGCAACTACAGCAATAATCAATACAAAAACATAGCTAGTGTTTGAATGCAGAAGTCCAAGAAGTTATCAAAAGAAAGAAGTTGTGAAAGAAGAAGTCAGAGACAAAAAAGACAGACAAGGCTAAGAATGAATACTGGTTGGCTAACAAAGAAGCTGAGAGAGCAGTGACAATGGTAAAGTACAAGGCATCAGAGAAACACTACCAACATCTGGAAAGTGACTCAGAAGTTAGTACACAATAACTCTGTCAAGTTGCAAAGCAAAGACAGATAGAGAAAGAAGTTATCAAACAACATTTATGAGGGATGCCAGCAACAATCTACTCTCCAGTTCAGATGTCAAAGGTAAATAGAAGGAGTACTCAGTTTCTAAATTAAGAAAACCTCACAGAAGCTGTACTGTCCCATGGGCAGACAAAGATGAAGAAGCACCCACCCTAAAAGAAGAAAAAACAGCACTATGGAAAATGAAATGAGAAAACAAAGCAAACACAGTTGAAGTTATAGCAGATATAATCAAGTTGGGTGAGTTAGGGGAGAAATGGCTTCAAAGGGTACTCAGATGAATATGGGGAGAAAGGTGTATCCCAGATGAATCTTGAAAATAAGTATTCTAGTGCTACTGTACAACAAAGGAGCCACTCATAAATGTGGTCAGTACAGAGGTATTGAACTTCTGTCAACAACACCTGAAAGTGTTGAAGACATCAAGAAAAAGAGTTAAGTACTTACCATAACTTGGCATCTGTGTTATCCTATGTCATTATTCATCACTCTTGGGTCTTGGAGCCATACCGCTCAACTGTCCAGATTTTCGCAGAATGTCCATATTTTTGCCTCATATTTTTTGTATAGTTCTCATAAAATTTGTGGTTCTTTGGCAAATCACTGGGATGATCTGACGATTGAAGTCAATAAATAATGACTTACATTTAAGTTTTAGACTTCAAAATCCTTCAGAAAATGTACGTTAACATAAACCCTGTTACTCTAGCAACTTTCTAAGTTTGTAAGAGCAATATTTAAAATCTATGCCTATTTTTGGGACTTTGCCCCCCTCCCATTTTGTCAGGCTTTGTCTAGATTTCTTGCACTAAGAGGTTGAGAGGTATGCTTGGATCCAACATCGGATCAGAGTCGGCAACTTAACAGACAGCTTCTAGGCTCAAGCTCCTCCCACTCCCATGATCCCTTGCTGCCATCTAACCTCTCAGATCAAGTTTGCCCTAAGCTAGAAAGCAGCTAAGGAAGACCTTGGCCACCAGACAGAACATCTCCACATCCTCTAGATCCTACAGGATGGGGGGTGGAGGGAAGGATAGTGATGAACAGTGATACAGGATAACACAGATGCCAAGTTATGTTAGGTACATAACACTTTATCTGATGTTATCCATGTCACTATTCCTCAATCTTGGGTCAGAGTCCCCAGCTACCCTGAATCCTGGGCGGCCTCATGGAAGGACATGCCGAATAACTGTGGAGCCGAAGGAAACCCTGTTCCTGGAGATAATGTCAAGTTTGTAGTGACTAACAAAAGTTTGAGGAGAAGACCAGGTGACTGCCGCACAAATGTCATCTATGGAATGACAGGCAAGACAGGCAGCTGACATAGCCATTGACCTTGTGGAATGAGCTCTGATTAGACCTGACCTTTGGATGAATAAGCAAAGGCAATGCACATCAAAATCCCATGGGAGACAGTTATTCTGGGCACCACCTGACCCTTCCTGTTAAGAGAGAACACCACAAACAGCTGGTTAGATCTGTGGAAACTCTATGTCCTGTCTAAGTAGAAATGTAATTATCTATGCACATCTAGTGTATGCAAGAGATATTCCCCTTTATTAGCAAAATTTGGGAAGAAAACTGGCAATTGAATTGACTGGTTTAGATTTGCTTCTGTGGCAACCTTAGGCATGAATGAAGGGTTAGTTCAAAGGGCCACTCTGTCTTTATGAAAGACCATGAAAGGCAGCTTGATAGAAAAACCTGCAATTCCGAAACTCTTTTAGCTGAAGTTATAACTACTAGAAAAGCTGTCTTCTGAGGCAAGAATTTGATATCACATGTGGCAGCAGGCTCAAATGGCCTCTGTGTGAGAGATTGCAGCAAAAAAGTAAAGGTCTCAAGGAGGGGAAGGATCCTTGATAGGAGGTTGGAGCAGAAAACCTACTTTTAAAAATGATTTACACAAGCGAGAGGAGAAGGTACGTTCCTCGCAAACATGGATGCTGGAAATAGCTGCCAACTGCACATTGATAGTTGATAAGCTAGCTCCGTCCTGAAGCAGCAAAGACAAGAGCAGCAATATATCTGAAATGGAAGCCGAAGCTGGATTAAGATTGTGCTGCTTAGCCCAAACAGAAAACTTTTTCCACTTACTGGCATATATCTTTCTAGTGGACACCTTCTGGGAGGCCAGGATAATGTTCTTAATGGGAGAAGGTAGCCTGGGCTGATTCAGGATTACTGGAAGAGAACAAACAATGCCATCAGACAAAGCATCTGGAGGTTGAGAATCGGAAGCTGAGATGGATGGAAATCAGATCTGGAATGGGATCTAGTACCAGGGGGGGGGGGGGGGACTTCAAATGAGACCGAAGAAGGGGGAACCACACCTGCTGAGGCCAAAAGGGGGCAATGAGGATCAAGGTGGCCTTAAGGTGATGACCTTTCTGAAGTAATCTGGGAATGAGAGGCAAAGGAGGATAAGCATAAAGGAGACCCGGGAGGACTTCCCGTCTGGGGGAATTAAGGCAAAATACTGGCTGCATTTATGGCTGAGAGGGGAAGCAAACAGATCACAGCTCAGCTGACCCCAGCAAAAGAAGACCTCTTTTACCACCAAAAGATTCAAGGACCACTCGTGATGACTCAGGATTCTCCTGCTGAGTCTGTCTGCCAGCACGTTGAACTCTCTGGAAATATGCGTTGCAATGAGAAACCGCCCAGAGGACATTGCCCATTCCCACACTCTTATGGTCTTGCGACAAAGCAGATATGAATATGTGCACCCTTGCATGTTGATGTACCACACAACAGCCATGTTGTCCATGTGATCTGCAATGGTACCCATAGGGAGGCAGTCCAGAAAGGCTTGCAATGTGAGGAGGACGGCCCTCATCTTCAGGATGCTGATGTGCAGTTTGTTCTCTGCAGTAGACCACATGCCTTGGACCATCCTTCCCTGAAAAGGCCCCACCTCCACCCCAACAGGGAAGCATCCAAAGTCCCTGTGACTCTGGGGGAGGAAGAGAATGGTTTGCCTGCTAGGAGTTTGGGAGACTGAATCCATCAAAGGAGATGATGCCTGCATGCTGGGGTGAGATAGATCGGGGTTGTCATCGGATGAGACAGGGAAGATCACTAAACCAATAGAGTCCATTGTAGAACCCTAATGTAAAACCTGGCTAACGGCACCAGATAGACTGATGGACCCTAAGGCCCTGAGAATAAGATGGGCCTAGGGATGGGCCTAGGGATGAGACAGATCGAGAATACATTGAACTTGAGTAATCTTATCTGCTTGTACCCTGGAGCTTTTCTCCCCGGGCCTCAGCTGAAAATGGACATGAATCCAGTTGGGCTATCCTATTCAACAAATGTAAAATAAATAAATAAAAATATGACAGTACGCATCCTGGAGATCTACAGAGCACATCCAATGATCCTTGTGCAACAGAGGCACAATGGACTGGACAGCGACCATCTAGAACTTGGACTTCTTGACAGAGAGACTGAGTTCACTGAGGTCCAGAATTGGACACAGGTCCCCCATCTTCTTTGTCACCAAAAAGAAGTGACAGTAAGTTCCGGATTCGTGTTGCCCTGGGGGTACCTCTTGGATGGCTCTCTTCTGAAGAAGCTTGAACACTTCTTCCTGAGCTAGCTCCCTCTGATGGGGTGGTGCATCAGGGAGGTATCTTCGGATGGGAGGAGAAGGCTGAGAAAAGGAAAAAGGAATAACCCCTGGAAATAATGTTTAGCACCCAATGATCTTTTGTAATACTTGCCTAAGCCAAAGGGTGCAAAGACAAATGACCCCCAACTGCCTCCAGGGTAGGACAGTTGGGAAGTGCTTGAGAAGTGTTGTTGGAGCTTCTCAGAGAAGGGCTCCCTGGAGCCCTGATTATGCGGACCCGCTCTGCCCCTGGATGGCTTCTACCGTTGAACCCTCTCCCCCAACCTCTGGCGGAAGGCTCATCCTGAGCATGCTGGAAGGCAGACTACGACTTGCAAAACCACATTTTCCTGGTCCCTCCCTGTGTCTTCTAAAAGGAGTGTTGAGAGGTGGGAAAACCTGATTCCCACAGCCAACAAGGTCTTGCTTTCCTGCTCACTCTGGGTAGGGTCTCTTTGACCAAAAGGCCAAACAGGGTAGAACCATTGAAGGGTGCGTTAGTGAAAGATGCCTTGAAGGACTTTGCAAATCTGCAAAGGAGCAACCAGGCATGAAGCCATATAGTGATGCCTGTGCCAGCCGCTTAAGAGGCCCCTTCTGTAGCATTGGCAGTCAAGCCTCATCGATGAATTAAGCTAGGGAAGAAAGTATGGATAGTTTGGGTGACATCTTACTTAGTTCCCCTGCAGGCAGTATCTCAGAAAGGGATGTGGTAAGCTCCTTGACCAGGTCCCTTTGTAGTCTGGTGAAATGTGCCAGGTAGTTAAGTGCCTGCAGACCGAATGTAGTTGAGGCAAAAACCTGCTTTCCATGCCTGTCAATCGCCCAGGTCTCACATTTGGGGAGATGGACAGATGTGCTCTGTTCTTCCAGCTCTTTCCTGGTGGCTGCATCTACCATGATTGCATCGACTGGCATGCCTTTTGATCAGAACTGCTTGTTATAAGGGGAACTGAGGAATTTGTCCATGGGTTTGGGAATGGGATCCAGAGTATCTGGCTCTTTCCATGCACTGCTGGCGATAAGATCTACAAGTTCATCTGCGGGGGTGGGGGAGTGGGGAATGCAGGAGGTAGATGGTCATGTCCCAAAAGCCTTCAGAAAGAAGGACTCTCAGAGGATGAGGGGAGGGAAGACCAACTGCTCTTAAGCTTAAGAATTTCCAAGATGTCCCCAAATGGAGACATTCTCGGGCAGATATCTGGGGGACCTGTCCCCTTCATCGAGGTCTACATCCTCTTTGAGCCACTACGCGGGGGAGTCCAAGTCTTTCTTCTTACACAATCTCTTCAGAGGAACCTCCTTCAGGGGTGGCTGGGGGGAGGATTCAGAAGAGAGGGGGACCCCAAGTGGAGAACCTCCCACCTGAAGGCTAGTTTGAGAGGGCAGACCTGGGACAGGATGATTGGGATTTGCTTGGAGGGGAATGGGTTGGGCTCTGGAAGGCCAAGGAGGAAACTCTCTGGGAGGAAAAGGTCCTCTCTACAACCCAGAAAGCTGAAGGACTGGACAATGCCCCATCCACACTCCTGGCAGAAAGGTCCACCTGGGGAGAAGGACCAGAGCAGCAAGAGGAAGGGATGGGTCCTAAGAAAACAGTTCTAGAACCCCCCACTCAAGAACTCCAGGGCAAGTACTCGGGCCGGACTCTGCCTTTCCAGGGAGAGGCCAAGCAGAAGTAGTCAGGGATTCAGACGGGGCAGGGACAGAAAGGTCCCCAGGGATCCCAGTCTCCCTTCCTGGCAATCTAGAGCCAGAAAGTCTGAAACCAACCTGGTCGTACGAGGAGAAATGAACGAGGGTAGGAGATGGCCCCCTGGCTGGATGGGCAGGGGACAGGAGAAGCCCCAACTCAATCTGAGCCTTGAGAAAGGACCTCATCATCCTGTCCATATTGGAAGGGAGTAAACTCCTGGAGGACCTAGAGGAGGCAGAGGACCTAGCCAGGGACGGGTGTCTAGATCCTGAGGATCTCCCCTCTAAAGAACGAGACCTGTGCTTGGAGGCAGAAGGGGACTGCCCAAAGCCAGAATCCAAGGGGGAATCCTCAATAACAATAGTGGGATCCAACACTGATCCCGGATCTGACCTCCTCAGATCCAAAGACACTTAGTATCCGAGCACTTGGATCCCACATGACCCAGATCCGAGGAAGCCAGATCCATGGCTGGTCCGGAACTGACCAGATCCGAAGGCCTCAGACCAGAGACCTTGGACCCAAGAGTGGATTCCAGCAACCTCGGATCTGAAATCCTCAGAGCAGAGGCCCCAGATCCAAGGGAACTACAGATCTTAGGATCCAAGGGCATCGGATCTGACAGGGTCAAGGCTGGAGTCAGATCCAAGGCACTAGAATCCAACAGCCTTGCTTTTTTCAAGGAGGAGGACCCCGGAGGCTGGAGGGGCTTTCCTTTGAGGGTACAGACTTGCCAAGGGACCCCCTTGAGCCAACCTTATCAAAAGGAGTTTGTTTCTGTGCTTGACCAAAGCCCTGGGGTTGAATACAGCACAAATGTCGCATTCAACATCCAGGTGGTTGGCGCCCAAACAATAAAGGCTCTCCTCATGCAAATCGGAAACAGGCATCTTCCGATCACACAAGGAGCTCCTTTTAAAACCAACAGGCTTGTCAGACATAATGACAGAACCTAAGCCAAAGGGAAACGGTAACGCAAGACTGGAAAACGAAGCTGAAGTCAGAGACAGAAAACAGCCGAATAAACTACCCTAGATAATAACTACACCAAGCACAAACATTAAAGCTACACAAGAAAAACTACACTGGGAAGACTAAAAAACTGCCACTAGCAAAAGGGTGCCAAAAGCAGAACTAAGCAATGAGAATATAAAACAGGAGGGGAGGGACTAAAACTACTAGCACAGAAGAGAACACTAAATGCTAACAATAAAACACTAAAATATACTATATAAATAAAACAAAAAATGGAAAAACAATGCTACTTATCCCCTACAGGAGCCGAGCCAGAAAAACCTACGTCTGATGCTGAATGTGGTAAACGAGATCTGAGGGTGTTAAAAGGCAGCAAGGAATCATGGGAGTGGCAGGAGCTTGAGCCTAGAAGCTGTCTGTAAAGTTGCCGGCTTATATCTGATGTTGGATCCAAGACCCAAGAGTGAGGAATAGTGACATGGATAACATCAGATACAAATATGCAAAATGCTACAATTTTTTATGGGATATGGGCAGTTCCAGATTCATATCAGGATACAGCATAAAAGATGTGATCTTGCAGCAAGACAAGACAGTGGATAAGAAGCTGGAAATGAGGAAAGAATCCAACCAGTCATTCCTAGACTAGGAGAAAGCATACAACAAGGTCTCAAAAAACTGACTTGGGCATTCCTGGGACAGTTCTATGCCCCAGAAGCACTGGTAGAATTAGCGCTGGCTATATACAGGGGCTCAATAATACAAATCTGAACAAAGTTTGGACTCAATGAGGGGTCCCCAGTGGGAGTGGGTGTATATCAAATTCCAGCTCTGAGCCCACAGCTGTTCATACTGGTAACGGGCTACATTAGCAAACAGGTTGAAAGGGCAGATCAATAAAGCTGCTGTATGCAGACAATGAAACACTACAAACAGACTCTGAACAGGAACTTCAGCAAATGATAGGGAACTAGAAAGCAAAACTGAAGGCACATTATAAAACTGACTACAGACAAGACAGCTGTCTTGACAGCAAATGGGGAAATGGGGAAAATCAGAACAGCTTAAAATTGAGACAGAAGGGAAAATACTGGAAAAGGTT
This sequence comes from Protopterus annectens, assembly GCF_019279795.1. NCBI lineage: Eukaryota > Metazoa > Chordata > Ceratodontiformes > Protopteridae > Protopterus > Protopterus annectens. The sequence goes on along the minus strand of NC_056735.1, from coordinate 1,428,088,034 downwards.
AACAGCTTTGAGTATCTGGGACTGGTGGTTGAGGAAAAGGGAAATTTGAATGAAGAGGACAAAGTTACAGGTAGAGGTGTTGCAGTAAAATGGGGCAGAGTATGAAAAGTAAGGTGTGCAAAACAGTGGTGCGACCAGTGCTTCTGTATGATACAGGGACCTAGTCAGTAAAGGCCGAGTAAATGATGATGCTTGAGGTGCTGAAGATGAAATGCCTGAGACAGTAGGTAGGATGCATACCATGGGACAGACAAAGAAATCACGACATCAGAACAGAAGCCACAGTAGCTTTTCATTCACATATGCAGAAACCATAAGATGATTTGGGAGAAACAGGAAAAGGAGACAAAGATATCCAGCCAAAAGATGGATAAACTCATGAATTACTGTCAAAGGAGGTAGGAGAGTGACACTAAATCAAGACAGATGGTGACAGCTGATGCAACACCCCAACCCTATACATAAAAATGGGGAAAATGGGGCATTGATTATGACAATGTTGTACCTTTATCAGACTTAGAAAAGTCATTCCTGTGCACATTTTATATGAATGCATCCTAACAATGGAACTCTTTATTTATATAAAAAGAAAGATGAAGCAGTGTTTCTAAGGAATATGTGGAGTGATTCCACAGACTTTTGAGCCGTCAATATCTTTCTCATGTTCATCCCTACATAAGGGAATAAAAGAATGCAAAAGGACATATACTCCATGGTGTTTAGGGACAACCTTGCTGTAATGACCTGCTGTTGAAGTAAAATAGCTAGTAATGCTTAAATTCCTTGTCTGCTTATTGATTCATGGGGGCCAAATCTTAAGACTTCCCTGAAAAAGGTTAATCATGTCAAAAGAATGAGAGATAATTTCATGAAATTTATTGCTGTTCTCTGATACAGCTTTAGAAAAACAGTAGGATTTATGTGCTTCAGTAACTATCCTTTTTTCTTTGCAGCTATGAGGCAATCATCAGTATAAGGGAAAACTGTTATTTTCTGCTTTCTGCTATAGATAAACAATGGAGCTATTTATTTATTTATTTTACATCTGTTTACTGGGATAGTCCGACTGGATAAATGTCAATTTTCAGTAGAGGCCCGGGGAAAAAAGCTCCAAATAGACAAACTTACATAGATAACATTAGAAAGTATAAAACAAGTGATTATGTACAATGGTTAGTAGTGTTCCCTAACTGGGACTCACAATTCACTCGGTCAGACACATTTAAAATGCAAGAGACATGAGATTGGTTGCATAGCTTGGTGAAGTGGTTACATGTTGCGATATACAGAGATTATGTTTTCAGTTTATAACTTAATCAGGGTTGGTACACGTGCAAAGCCAGTTCTCTTTGAGATACCGTTTGAGGTTTTTTTGAAGAGACTTATGGAGGATTATATAACTTGGCAACAAATTCCAGGTTTTGCCGACAAATTTGGCAAACAGGGATTCACCAGTAGCATTATTAGCTTTGTGGGTTTGGACCAGTAGTTTGTTGGCTGATCGTAAGTTGCTATATGGCTTAATGATATTTACAAGTGAGGGGGTATCCTCAGGGTGGTACAAAATTTTGTGTGCTATTAAGAGTTGATTAAATTGAATTAAGCTGGGCAGTTCTAGCCACTCTAGTTGTTTCAGGTTCTGGCAATGTGGGGTTCTATAAGTGGAGCCAGTGGCGAATCTGGCAATATGGTTGTAGCTATGGGAGAGCTTACCTAGTTCAAATTTGCTGAGGTTTGATAGTACTGGCGAGGCATATAAAAGAGATGAGAGTAGGTGTGACCGGGCGATTGCAGTCCTAGCCAGTTGGGTTAAAAATCTTTTGTTTCTATACAGTGATCCAAGCTTCTTATTGATAGTCTGTATGGTTTTGTTGACCTGTAGGTCAAATGTAAGACTGTTGTCTATGATAACCCATAGGAACATAGTGTGTTGATTCGGGGAGATAGTGGTACCACTGTTAGACATGACAGGGAATGAAAGTGTGGCTGATCTACTAGTGGGGGGTGAAGAGTAGAAGTTTAGTTTTATTGGGGTTCAGCAGTAGGCGTTGGTTGGTGAGCCATTTCTCAATAGTGCTGAATGTATTTTGGGTTAGGATTTGCAGTTCGGATGGGGAGGTGGCTGAGCAGATCAGAGTGGAATCATCTGCATATTGAATACAGGTAGCTTTAGGGATAGCAGTGTGAAGGTTGATGATAAAAATAGAGAAGAGTAGTGGACCTAGTATGGAGCCAAGTGTGAGAGGTAGCTGGCTGGAGAGTTTGCCCTGCCATAATACTGCCTGTTGTCTACCAAACAGGTAGGACTGGAACCACTGGATTGCGTGCTTATTGAGGGAAATAGACTTGAGAGAGAGAATGAGAAGTTTATGGTTGATCATATCGAAGGCTTTTGATAGGTCAAGAAAGAGAGCGGAGGATAGCCTATTGTTATTCCAGTTTTGGTTTATGGCATTAGTAAAGGAGAGGAGGGCCGAGGTGGTGCTTTGGTGTTGCCTGAAGCCATGCTGGGAGTTGGATAGTAAGTTATTCTGTGTAAGATACTGCACTAGTTGCTTGTGTACACATTTCTCCATTACTTTGGCTAATGGGGAAAGAATAGCAATGGGTCTGTAGTTGGATATGTCAGTAGAACTTCCACCTTTGTGGAGTGGGATGACATGGGATATTTTCCAGAGGGAGGGGATAGTGCTTTCGGATAAGGTTCTGTTGATTATGACAGATATGGGATATGCAGTGGCATCTGCTGCTATTTGTAGGTACTTTGCAGGGAGGAGGTCAGCAGCAAGGGTGGTAGGTTTTAGTTTTTTATAAATTGTTTTGATAAAGCTACTGGATATTGGTTGGAAGCTGAATTGGGGGTGATTAGTGGGTAGTTTAGGGATGTGGTTTAGGTTTGTGGGGGTTAGTTGATTTGCTAAGGATTGTATTGTTTCAGTGAAAAAGTTATAAGCAACAGCTATGGTCTCAGGGGAGCTATCGGTGTGGGTTGGGGTGGTACAATGACCTGGATATAGAAGTTGATTTAGGTCTGCCCAGAACTTTTGAGGGTGGTTTTAGTGTTTTTGTAGGAGGTTATGGTAAAAGCTTTTTTTATCTAGTAAAATAGATGTTTTTGTATCATTCCTGAGTTGACGATATTTTAAATGGTCATGTGGGGCTTTTGTTGATCTCCAGCTGGCTCAAGCCCTATTTCTAGTTTTGATTTTAGATTTGGTATCTTTTGTGAGCCATGGTGCTGTGTTTGATCTACATTTTATTGAAGTGCTGGAGCATGAGCATCAAGGATGCTTAGGAATTTAGTGTTAAAGTGATCTATAGCCTCTTCTAGTGGTAGATTTTTTAGTTCTGACCAGTCAACTGCTTTTTAGTTTGTTTAGGAAAATAGCAGCGTCAAAGATTTTTCTGTTTCTAACTGTTTTATATTTGGTCTGGTGGGGGTTTCCTGCCTTATGTTTTATGATATAGGTTAGTAGACGGTCACTAAGGTCATCAGGGAGAGTGCCAGCTGTGTACAGTAGGGGTTGGTTATTAACTAGGATCCAGTTTCGGATACTTTCCCTGTTGGTTGGTTTGTTTATCCTGGTGGGAGAGGTTATGGTCTGTTTAAACCCAGATAAGATTATAGGGGAGAGGGGGGGGGTTTGGAGGAGCAGGGGTGCCAGTCGGTATTGAAGTCACCAAGAACTATGGTTTCTTGGGGATAGGTAGTGGATAGCCAGTGAAGGATATCCTCCTCCAGAGTATTTAAGTTGTTGCCTGGTGGAATATATGCACAGACGATGTTCAAGCATTTGTTATGGTTAATCTGTAGTTTGGTTATGAGGAGTTCTGCATTACTGAATTGGGGTGGTTGAATGGTTTCTCTATTAACAGAGTATTTTTGTATAGGACTGCTATCCCACCTCCTTTCCTTGTAGTGCAGTCTAACCGGTGAATATTATAGCCTGGGGGTAGTATCTCTTTATCAGTAGTACTAGGTTAGTATGGTCTAACCGGTGAATATTATAGCCTGGGGGTAGTATCTCATTATCAGTAGTACTAGGTTAGTATGATCTAACCGGTGAATATTATATCCTGGAGGTAGTATCTCATTATCAGTAGTACTAGGTTAGTATGGTCTAACTGGTGAATATTATATCCTGGAGGTAGTATCTCATTATCAGTAGTACTAGGTTAGTACGGTCTAACCGGTGAATATTATATCCTGGAGGTAGTATCTCATTATCAGTAGTACTAGGTTAGTACGGTCTAACCGGTGAATATTATATCCTGGAGGTAGTATCTCATTATCAGTAGTACTAGGCTAGTATGTTCTAACCAGTGAATATTATATCCTGGAGGTAGTATCTCATTATCAGTAGTACTAGGTTAGTACGGTCTAACCGGTGAATATTATATCCTGGGCGTAGTATCTCATTATCAGTAGTATTAGGTTTTAGCCAGGTTTCAGTAAGACACAATGTCTGGAGAGTGGGTTGCTAGGAGGCTGTGCAGCTTGGGAATTTTATTGTTAATACTTCTAATATTCAGGTGAAATGCTAGGAGGGAACTAGTGGGAGTAGAAAGGGGTGGCTTGACTGTGGGGGATGTGGTAGGGGAGTGAAGGTTATTGGGTGTGGGTGGGCCAGGTTGGGCTGGGATTGGGATGAATGTCCCCATGTATTATAAGGTTGTAGTGGCAAGACACTCTAAGCTTTAGGAGTTTTTTTATAAGTTTCATATAGTCTTTGTCTTTCGGTTTATGTTTTGTGGCTTTACAGAGGAGATATTTTATTGACGATGGTAGATTTGGTGTGCTGGGGATAGTAAATCGTTTGGTCTTATGTATGAAGTCAGGAGTGGCTGTTTGACCATTTAGGTAGTGAATACCATGGTCAAGTTTTTGTTCGTAAGCAGTAAGATGGTAAAATAGAAATAGTATAGGCAGTAGGGTGATTAGTACTGTTTTACTTGTTTGCATTTTGTTAGGGGGCAGGCCAGTTTTGATGGTTGACTGTGCTGACAGTGTGTGGAAGAATGGGAGACAAGGAAATGCGTCAAGGGGGGAGGGCTGTTCAGTGCTGTATGAGGTGCTGATTGGTACTTGACATGTGGGGGTTGCTAATTTTAGTTTAAAAGCTAAACATTTTTTAAACTTTATGAGGATCCATGAATGGCCCAAATGCAAAGATGAAAACTGAAAATGATGCTGACCTATTTAAAATATTTATTTTCTGTGAGATAATCTGAATGGTATGCATAAACAGGCATCATACCTTAAGAATCCTAAAAAGGCAGCAGTGATTTCACAATTACCAATGTGAAAGACTTTGTTTTTAATAATTTGTTCAGGTTTAATAAAGTTAAGAATGGTCACTAAGTTGTCTTCTGAACGAGAAATAACATGGATGATATAAAAAGTACTGCCTTCTTTTAAAAGTAGCTGATGCATTAAAAGTAAAGCTTGATACACCAGATGCAGTGGCCTGTGTATAATGAACTACACTGGTGGTTTCTAAATAATCCCTACTGGATAACCATAACCTATGATCTGAAGCACCCATTTGTCTGAGGTTATTTTTTTGCCATGAAGACAGAAGACTTTGAAAGCTGCTTTTTTAGGAGTACTTGGAAAGGCACAGGAAGAAACATTTGGAGGATTTCTGTCCACTTATATTTGAAGAGAAAGTGACTTGTCTTTGAAGGAAAAGGAATAAACAGCTTTGAATATACTAGAAACTACAGCAACCATTTAAAATGTCAGGATCCACTACAGAGAGTTCTGAAACGTGGAGACTGAATGGATGAAATAACCAACTTCAAGAAGACATATCTGAGAATATTCCCATTTCCCCAAGTTATGGCAATCTCAGAGTTGGTATATACAACTTCATGGGGTATGGGCTGAAGGGTGTAGCTCCCCCCCTCAACAAGGTTGTAAAGAAAAGTGAGATTTTCGATATTCACTCTTCTCTGAGTTTTCAGTCTTTTTTTTTTCTGCACTCAGCATTTCAAGTGATGAAATTTCAATAGAGAGCTAGTAACTACATGTTATGTGGCACCCACTCTTTCTTGAGAAAAGTTTTCCTTGCAACTCGCAAAGGATGAAGTACATCCTCAGTGTGTCTGCTGTATATTGAGAAGTCTGACAAACTTTGATATGTTACAGGGTGCCAGAACTGATAATATATTCACAAAGCTGAATCAATATATTTGCAAAAGTAAAGAAATATATATATATGTCCTCAAGAATTTGTGTGTATGGAAATACAGAAGCAGAATTTACAGTAGAATATGCTTCATCAGCAAGAACCAGGAGTTCTCTCACTGCAAGGCAACTCTGCACAAAGCTGAAAGTTTTGAATCCTGAAATTAAGTGTATTCCTAAATGCAACAGGCTGAGCCAGAAGACCTTACAGGTACAGGGTACAACATTTCTGCATGTTGACAGGAAAAATCCTTGTATATATACATTTTTTTAAAGGACAGAAGGGCAAAAACAGCAGCTGCAGTAAGACAGAAGGTTGAGAATTATTATCACCCTGGAAAGAAAATAACTTGTACAAGAGTATAAATTCCCAGAGACACTATACATGCTAAAGAAACAAACCAAAGACTGTGAATCTAGTTTGATGCATGAATCATTATTAATAGACTGAAGAGTTATTACCATAACAAATGACCAAACAAAGAAATGGTTATTATGAGAAGCAAAGCTAGCCTTATCAAAGGCTATGAGCATGTGTTTGTTTATACATGTGTGTGTATATATATATATATATATATATATATATATATATATATATATATACACATATATACACACATATATATATATATATATATATACATATACATACACACACACATATACAATGTACTATATATATATATATATATATATATATATATATATATATATATATATCTATGGGTCTAGGACACATGCTCGACTAGCATATGTCCGAATCACAAAACATCGAACACACATACACGAAAGCGCTTAACATTGAAAAGCTCTTCCGTGTATGTGTAGTTCAAAAAAAAAATTCTACATTTCTGCAGGGGGGCTTTGCCCCTCTGCACCCCCACACTCCCCCTACTTTATTATTCTCACTACGAGATCACACTACAGTGGGGAAAAGGGAATTTTCCCTTACCCACACTGTAGTCCGATCTACGAAACAGGCACACATAAACGGAAGCGCTTGTCGATGTTAAGCACTTTCGTGTATGTGTGTTCGATGTTTTGTGATTCGGACATATGCTAGTCGAGCATGTGTCCGGATTACACACATATATATATATATATATATATATATATATATATACATACACACACACATATACACACAACACACACACACACACACATATATATATATATATATATATATATTTTTTTTATGGGTGTCTATATCATCAGTGTCAGTGGCGCAACAGGTTGCACACTCACTCACCTTTGGTGCAGAAGGTTATGGGCTCTACTTCCACAGGTGGTGTGGTGCAATCATAAGGGTGAAGCCCAAGTGATTAAACAAAGGCAACAGTGGGTAAATCTTCAATATATCAAACCCAAGAGCTGGTTATTGCTATTATACAATGACATTACTTAAGAAAAAAAATGACTTGCTTTGCTTAAATAAAGTCTTTGTACAATGGCTCCATGGTGTTCTTCCACTTTCTTTAGGTATCCTGCTGCTTTTTTGATGTACTGCTCATACATATGGAACCTACATTCCCATGATTATGCAGTGCATCAGTGCTTTGGAAAGAAAGCAACAGGGAAAGGAAGATCCCCATTGCTTCTTTATTTATTTATTACAAAAAAAAAAAAAAGTTTTAAATCTGGACAGTTTGGAGGTACGAGAGAGACTGGGCAGAAATACAAGGAAAATCAGGTACGTTTCATACCTAGTTTTTCTTGTATTTCTGCTCAGTCTCTCTTTTACTTCCAAACTGTCTGGATTTCAGATTTCGGACTTCTGTACCTGTTAAGCTGTAGCATATTAAACAGATGCTGCCATACACATCCAATGAACCAAAAGAAAAGTTTATTGCAGCACTGGTTAAGCACTTTCATCCTTATACTGTATTGATGGAGTTTTTAATAGAGTATACGAAAGAAAGAGCTTAACCAATGTTGTAATAAAGTTTTCTTTTGGTTCACTGGACATGTATGGCAGCATCATTTTAACTTGTTAGAATTCTGTCTCTCGACTGCCAAATTGGTTCAAAGCTGTAGCATATATTACTATAAGAAAGTCCAGGTGACTGGACTTTTTTCTGTTGGTTGTTGTTGTGTCTTTTGGCTTTTCCCGGTTAGGGGTTGCCACAGCGGAACTCCGGTCCGCTAATGATTGGCAGTAGATTTTTTACGTGCCCAGTTGCCGGCCCTGCCGCACAACCCTCAACGAAGGTACGCCCATTCACGCATGCCTCCACACAGAAGACACTCTAGCTGAGAATCAAACAGGACAACGTCTTACTGTGAGGCGACAATGCTACCGCAGCACCACCACCTTTCTGTTGGGATGCTGGATTTTACAATGGACATGCTGGTTGGGCTAGCCAATTCTCGAGCACATTTTTGAATGCTAATGGCCAGTCGATGTATAATTGCTGACAATGCATATACATATATCTGCGAACACACACACACACACACACACACACACACACACACACACACACACACACACACACACACACACACACACACACACACACAACTGTGTGTGTAAAGTAACTGAAATTACTAGTATACCATTAAAAAAATTAAGCAAGTAAATGGATGAGTGAAAAACAAAATACAAGTCAAATAAAAATGCAAAAGGAATCCACTGCAGTACTAACAAAGACAAGAAAGACAGCTATGAGGTACCCAGAAAACATGGTGTAGTTGAAGTTTAAGCCTCATGTAAAATGTGTGGCTTTCAGCATGACAAGAAGCACTGTTCTACTTTCAACTGACTTTGCAGAACATGTGCTAGAAAAAACACCTTCCACCTGACTCCAAGGTGTAGGACAGAGTCCTGACTACTGCTTGAGCTCAATTAGCAGCTCGAGTCTTGGGGAAGCCAGGCAGGGGTTAGGAAGGAATGGCTAATGTCAACTTGTTCATCCTTGGGGGGTGGGAAGATTGTGTCTTTCTGCTTGAAAATGGGCACCCTCTGGTTGAGACTGAGAAGTGTTTCCTAGTTGCAAGCAGGTTACTGATTAAGTAGTGGCAGATGGCATGACTGGGTCATGAGGATAACATTATTTGTGATGTCTTGTTCTCTTCACCTCAGGGCCTTCACCTTCTTGCACATTCACAAAATCCCCACCCCCCTGCTGCATGCACGACCCTTGCCTCTCAACTTTTACACTTCTACTTTCTCCTTGTAAAGGGAGGACCCACTTGTGTTGAGCTCTTCCCCACACCTGGGGTAGGAGAGAAAACGAAACAATCAAGCTGATGGAGAGCGAACAAATATCAGCGGTGGAAAGAAAGGGGCTAAAAAAAAAAAAAAAAAAAAAGAAAAAAAGTGTTTTCATAGATTCATGAGTTTGGTGAACAAACCCACTGTCTACTGGCCATTAAAGAGCTTGATGGATTGATGCCCTAGACTCTACACTAGAACTTTCAGGTGCCCAAGTTGTGATCCAGTTCCTTCATGAAGGAAAGGATTGATGGACTGAGGTTAATTGAGATGAGTTTTTTATTCCGTAGGATGGGGAGTCTTTGAGATATGAAGTTGTCACATTTCACAGTATAGTTGATGGTGCAGCGGTTAGCGTTGTCACCTCAAAACAAGAGGTTCTCCGGTTCGATTCTCAGCTGGAGCGTCTTTTGTGTGGAGACTGCATGTCCTCCCCATGGTCGAGTGACATTTAAAGACATGCAGGTACGTGTGTGCATGAATGGGTGTGTCTTCTTTGAAGGTTGGGCATTGGGCTGGCACCTCGGCATCGTAAAAATCCACTGCCAATCATTAGCGGACCGGAGTTCCACTGCGGCAACCCCTAACCAGGAAAAGCAGAAAGACAAGATGACATTAACTTTTTACTGTGGCTACCTGCCCTCTTGTGTTAAAGACATCAGAAGGATATTCCAAGCTTTAGTTTTCAAAAATAGTAAAGGGTCACTTCATACTCTTCATATCAAGCACAGTTCTTGTCTGAGAAAGTGACAAAATAAGGAGAAGACAGAGGGTTGCTTTAGTCTTTCTACCTTCTGCAGCTGCACAACATGATGTACGCATAGATCACAAAACAGGGTGCAGTATTCTATGATTAGTCTAAGAAGACCTATACATAGGTGGTGATATTACCCTGACATGACTCTCATTATCACAAAGGATTAAGTGAACAACTCTATAAGCTTTGCGAACAGTAGCAGCTAGATGGGTATCAAATGAAAGGTCATAATCTACGACGACTCCAAGGTCTTCTACTTCTTTCTCAGCTTTTAGTTTTTGCCCATCAGCAGTATATAAAGCTGGTGGGAGTTATACAAATGCCAGAATACTGTGTTTTTTCCTAGGTATTTTTCCCCTCTACTGTGCTGACCTTCAAAGCTCATTCATTCCCTAGAGGATGAGGAATCTTTCTTCAGAGGTTCTAATGTGAGAGCCACCTAGCAAAGCAGTCATCTAAACAGAAACTGGGCTGTTTGTTGCTCTCACCAAGATTCTGGCAATGTCAGAATTTTGCACAAATGGCCTAACTCTTCATCCTGGCTGGTGATGTAGGCACTTGCATCAGCAAAGGGACAACCTCATGTTCACTGTCAGTTCACATCGTGACTCCTTTGCTCATTGCTGACAAAGGCTGCCATCACTGGCTTAGATGGACATGCCCACATTGTACCTGCACCAGTCCCTATCCTTGCGACTCTCTTTCTGTCTTCCAGCAGAGATCATGTTGGGGAGCAGGCTGCCCGGACTGGCCAGTACAAATAACTGTACCCTCACCCTAGGACAGACATACAATCCCACCCAGACTACATTGTCAAGTGTATGAGCCATTAATTGAACCTGAGTCACCGTGGCTGTAATCAAGGATGTATCTCTATGCCAGCAATGATGCTTAGAACATTGCAGTCCCCCTCCACACACTTTTATTTCATTCTGACAGCCATTCCAGTGCCCCATGTTCTTTCCAGGGCCTATCAGCACTCCAATTCGCCACCTATCCAGTGCCTAACTTTTACCCACAGCCAGTGGGGATCCTAAGGGCATCCTTGGGATCCTTTATCCATCTTCCAGAGGGGGGAAATTTATTTATGACCTACTCATTTTTACCTTGCACTCCCACCCCCACGATCACTTACACTGTCCAAGGGCAATTTCCCTCTTTGGACCATACCTACCCTCAAGGAACGTCACTGACAAATGCCCTCCTACCCAGGATTGGCATGCCCATCCTTCCCTGCTACTCCATCAGTCATCCAATCTGCTAATGAAACCCATGTTATCTGTGCCACAGTCAAGGCGTTATCCCTCTACCCCACCAAAGCAGTGAAAAACGCTGCATTTTTTTTTTAAACTGAATTATTTTTACTGCAGCATTCATGTGCATCACAATTTGATATTAGATGATGTTAAGGACATTGTTCTCAAGCATACAGTTATCTGCATATTTGCATTCTGATGTCCAAGAAAAAGATACCAAAAAAGACTGGCCCTAAGGCAAAGCCTTGAGGCATTCCACCGTTGCAGGGAATGACAAGACGACCCTCTTTTTACCTGCTGTGTACTACTAAGTAGCAAACTGTGAACCCAAGTTATTATATTTAATTTATCCTTAGATCTCTGAGGTCATGTATAATTCTGTCATGGGCTACGGTGTTGAATACTTTGGTCAGACTGAGGTTTATTTGCCTGAAAAAAATAATCATCCAGTGTGACAGCACACTGTAGAAGAAATTTATGTGGCGAAACAAACAGTACCTGTCTATGACAATACTGTAGTGACTTAAATCATGGCGAAGGAAATTTCATGTCTAAATGCTGTGTGACATAAGTACCACTGAACTGGTTTCTCACCATACACTGCACATCTATACTGTACCAGAGAACCTTAGCCACCTCTAGCCGACTATGATTTACTGTATAAATACCTTAAACCATAACATATCTGACATGTCTTTCAACATTATATAAAAAGTATCATCATGTCAATGTTTTTTTTTTTTTTTTTTTTTTAAGTATCGTTACTGTGTGGAGCTTTTCTCCTTGGGCCTCTGCTGAAAACAAATGTAAAATAAATATAATAAAATAAAAATATGTATGTTATATAGACTGTGTGTGTGTGTGTGTGTGTGTATATATATATATATATATATATATATATATATGTATGTATATATATATATATATATATATATATATATATATATATATATATATATATATATGGGTCTACTTTAAAACACCGACACGCAAAACACCGACGACGAGAACACCGAGACCAGAAGATCGACAACTGAGATGACCGACATGTTAAGGTAAGTGTGCGACAGTGACAGGCTTTAGGGTTAGGGGTGGGTTAAGTGAGTTAGGGTTAGGGTGCAGGTAAGGTAAGTGTGTGATAGTGACAGACTTTAGGGTTAGGGGCGGGTTAAGTGAGTTAGGGTTAGGGCGTGGGTTAGGTGAGTGTGCGATAGTGACGGACCTTAGGGTTAGGGTTTGGGTTAAGGTTAGTGCATAGATAGTCGTGTATGTAAGGTTTAGTGTAGGTTTGTAAGGTTTTTGTTGTGCTTGTGTTGTGTGTCTGTTTTTCAGAAAAGGTATTTGTTTTGTTTTCTTGATTGTCGGGATTGTGGTTTGTCGGGCATGTGAAGTTTTGTGCTTTTAAACTGTCGGTCAGTTGTCGATCTTCCGGTCTCGTCGTCAGTGTTTTAAAGTAGACCCATATATATATATATATATATATATATATATATATATATATATATATATATATATATATATATATATACACACACATACACACACACATGTAAAGGTGATGTGGGGAGTTTTCAAAAGTTCTATGAAACAGCATTCCCTTTACCCTCAAATAAACAACCTCCCCACTTTTAAGACCAACTTCAAACTACATCTAAATCATACTAGAATCTACAAAGGTTCCGAATCTCCAGTATAAAAATGCCAAAATACTCACAATTTCCTCTTCTTGCTCACTAAGCCATTTCCTTCCAAGTGGCTTTGTATGTCTTACTTAAGTGAGTTTTTTGCATTCCTCTCATGAGGAATGTATACTTTATTATGTTCTTATCATCTTACATATCAAAAAAAAATCACAACTCAGTGCAAAAAAAAAAAACTAATACAAACAAATCAGGGAATTTTTTGTACTGGCTATGACAAATTCTTTGTACCTAATCTTCCCACTGCTAGCAAATTTGTACCCTCTAAAATTTCTGCTTGTGGTAAATAGCTTTGAAAAAATATTGTGTAAACAGGTTGAACTTGAGTATTTAAAGTTTGTCAAGTCCTGTCAAGTCTGAAAAGCAGTATAAACTGAGTCAAGGTGAGTGGTTGGCATTAAAGGTACTCCGTAAACTAAGTCAGGAATATGTGTTTACCCAGGCAGACAAGGGTGAGAATTGGGTAGTTATGTCCAAGGCGGGCTACAATAAGACGGTCTATAAATTACTCTTGAATGACAAAGGCTATCAAAAACTACCTAATAACCCTGGTTTAGATTTCAATGTTATATTATTGGAAATCTTGGAGAGGGGAGAATGGTTAGGATTTTTATCTTATGCAGACGTTAGAAAACTGCACATCAAATATCCTAGGGATGCAAAGTTTTACGATATACCAAAGCTGCACAAGAATCTCAAACATCCCCTTGGCAGACCGAATGTTTCTGGCATCAATGGTTATTTACAGAATGCAGACATAGTTTGGACACGCATTTGAAAACACAATTACTGAAAATCCTTCTCACATTAAAAATACTAGTGAGTTTTATAAAATAATTAACAGGTTAATTTGACAGGATTATTTTTATTGGGCCACAGTTGAAATTAAAGCACTGTATAGGAGCATTAAAAAGAAATGGGGCTTGGTAGCAGCTGCGAAAATGTTAGAGGAAGGCCCTTGTACCTCATTTTATATTCAGTTACTTGAATTTTCCCTTACCCACAATTATTTCAGATTTGAAAAACATATTTTTTTGCAAAGAGGGAACTAACTGCAATGGGGGCTTCCTTCACTCTGCCTTATGCCATTATTTTCATGTCTCATTTTGAGAATCAGTTTTTATAGCCTACTGAGTTTTTTTGGGATCAAGTTGTTACTTATAAGCGTTATACTGATGACTTAATTTTTGTTTGTAAGGGTGAGTAAGGAAATTTGAAAGATTTAGGGAACAGTTGAACAGCATTTTTTGGGGGGGGGTTAGAATTCACATACAAGTTGCATAAAATTTAATGCAGTTTTTGGACATAGAGCTGCATATCAGTGAAGATAACTGGGTACAGTTCAAACCATATAGAAAAGCTACGGCCATCAACAATTTCTTATATGCCAACAGCATGCATCCCCACATTTATTAAGCTGTCTACTTTATGGGGAATTTAAAAGTATTTTGGTCAATACATCAGATGAAATGTGGGTATGAATTACTCATAGTTAAAGATAGATTTCTGAGACGACGTTACTAGAAGAAGTCACAGAGAAGGCTAAAAATAAGTTGGTGGGGGAAATTCAATCAGACATTTGAGTAAGGGAGTTACACCAAGGGTAATGAATGATAAATGTGTGTATTCAGTGGGAAAAAATGAAAAGGACAATGAGAAGGAAATATATTTTGTAAGTAGGTTTTCTCCCTTTTCACATGTTTTAAAAAATCTGGTGTACAATTTATGGACATTTATTAGTCAAGATGAGGTACCAGGCAATCTACTTCCTGAAAGGGTGACATTCTCCTATGGAAGATTTTCAAATTTGAAAGAGATGTTGAAGTTAAAAGGATCACATCGGGGGGACCCATTTGGATTCTTTCTCTTGTGGTAGATGTAAAGTATGTAGAAGAATTGAGAACATACCAGGTAGTCAAAGTTAATAAAATTCCTCCACACGACTCAGCGCTGAGTAGTGTAGAGGAATTTTATTAACTTTGTTCCTGTTGGATTATAAACTTTTTCCTCTGACTCGAGGCCCAGTTGGTGTGTTTTGCTGTTTAATATCAGGCAGTCAAATCAATGGGAGAATGTACAATTTGGTTGAGAAATTCAACTGCAGTTCTTGTGGATAGGGTGCGGGTGCACACCTACCAAATGGTACATAGGTCAAACTAAAAGGATGGTCAAAATACACATACTTGAACATTTTGGGGACATTAGGAACCATTGTTTGGAAAGTCCCGTGGCACAGCATTTTCATTCAGCTCATGCAGGGTCTGATGCTAGTTTCTTTTTCAGTAGACCTCATTCAGACATAGGGGCGATTTCATTCATATGCCTTTAGAAATAGAAATGAAATTATTATTAATTACAGGACTTTACAACCTAGAGGAATGAACTTGGAAATTAATCTCAACATTTAATATCCGTAATCACTTATATGGAATTTATTGTAATGTTTTTTCTTGCATTTTTTTCACTGTGTGATTTTTTTTGCACTAGTAATTTGTTATGCTTGTTTTATTAATTTGTAATTGGTGCAATTAAGTAATGATGTGTGGAAGGGCATCTATATTTAAGAAGCTGCTTAGTGGTGTGTAATTTATTCCCTGATGGCACTTTAGCCGAGGTACCAGAAGCACCAGTAAAGCGTTTTCTTAGCAGCAACAAAGTCTTTGGCTTCAGTTCTGTTTGTTTTGTTCATTTTACATATCAGCATGAATACAGATGCATACTACATTACTTTCAAGCTCCTAATTTTTTTTATACTCTACTGCTTTGTGATGCTGTTACATCTATGCTGATAATTTCCTGAATCAATGATGTTCTCTACAGTGCACCAGTCACTTCTTACAACTTACTACATTTTGTACCTTTGCATGATATTTACTTGTTATTCAATTTTAATGAATTCCATTCTTTTCTGAATAATTTTTAGAGCTTATTTAAGCTTAGTAATATTGTATATAAACTATGTTTGGAGCTTTTTCTCCCTGGGCCTTCCCTGAAAATGGGCAATATACTCAGTCAGACTTTCTCGATAAACAAAGCAAATAAAATCAAGTAAAATAAAAGGATATGAATTCTTTGATATCACCATGAAAGAAGACTTGGGTGAAAACACAAACTCAGCTTTATAGAAAAATACATCTCTATATATTCACTTTTATATGCTTCAAGTGTCCATCCACCCCATTTCATCTAGTCAATGCCTTTAAGAGAATTTGTTACAGCTATGAGAAAAGCTTTGGATTCAGATAATGACAAGAGTTGCACACAACACAGTGAATTGGTTTTTAGAAAGAGGGTATCAGAGACCACTGTTAAATAAAGAAATCTCTTATGTGTTGTTTCAATGTAGGGTTGAACTGGTTTAGGTTTTTTATGTTACATCTTGAGTTTTATATTAGACAGGAGATTTCTGCCTGCTATACTGCCATGGAAAGAAAGGGACCATTAATTAGTTATGGACCTATCTAGTCTTGCACAATGTACTGTTAGCACAAGTAACATATTTCCTGTCTGTACTATTCGGTCCCAATTTTAGGCACTTTTCCCTACAACTTAAAGATTGTGAGTTGAACTTGTGATAAATGTTACCTAGCTGATTTTCTCTGCTCTGCTATATGACTGCTCACTTTTGCTTTATGTTATCAGTGTTGATAAAAAATAACTTGTTTTACCATACACTTATTGATTAATGTAAAAAAAAGTGTCTAGGCTGGAAAGGAAAGGCAAAAGACCAGCATCATGGAGAAATCTATTCTTTATCTCACTTCCATTATGCAGTGAAGAACTGTTCTTGCTGACCACTAAACATAGGGCATTAGTCTCTTCCTTGGAAGTCAACCAGAATTACTGCAATATAGTTTGTGGGTGATCTGCAGGTCAGTGTGTTTGGGATATTTGGGGTTTAAACTGCATGCATGTTACTGAAGAGGGACCTTCAGTGTAAAAGTTAACATTTGGACAGCATGATTTTCTACATGACAAAGATGAACAGAAAGAGCCATATCTCTATGGAAGGTGGTCATGGGTTGCTGATGATGTCTCAGGGGATGTACGTGTACTGGATACAGGGAAGAATAAGATGATGAAGTTAAATCTGAAGGAAGTATAACTAATGCTTATATTAATTAGTTAGAATATAAATGGTCGTTCTCCCTCTGTGAGGAAACACAAGGTTATGTCATATCTGAAACAGTGGGACCCTGATACAGTTATACTGTAAAAAAAGATAAGCATTTGAAGCTGGATACTAGATGGTGTAAGCTAGATGGCTTTGCCCACTGCCCTAAGGGTAGGCAGAGGGGAGTGATGGTTTTATGTAAAGCCAATCTGCAAGTCATAGTAGAACACAAACTGAAAGGTGGGGGTAGATTTAGTTTGATTAAGTACCAATTAAGTGGGCTGTTGATTACAACAGTAGTGGTGTACATACCCTCTGGTACCTTAGCGAATCCAGATGAAGTCATTAAGGAATGGATACTGTATCAGGATGTGATGGTTGTGTAGGCATGTGGGCAGGGGACTGGAATAAGGCACTTTACAAGGCAGAGATCTACCTGGGTCTGAGAGTGGGCATACCCCGGCTTTAGGGAACTTCCTTGTAATGTTTCTGATATTAGTCACAGGATAATAGCAGATTGCTAGGGTATTGACCCGAAGGTCATTTTAACCCTAGCCATTTCATCCCAATGTAATACCACAGAAATGCTAGTTAATACCCAAGATTGCATTTAGTGCTGACTGCCCATGTCCACAAGGGTTGTGGGCTCTATCCCAGGTAAGAATTTACGCTGCCCCATCAACTCGTCCAGGTTCCTCGAACAGTGTCATAGAGATGTTGTTTCACATGAACTGGTAGCCTTTTCCAAAGACGTGGCAGACGCTGGGAGATAAATTTGTCCCTCTAGCCTGACCTATTTAAGTTGCAGGCCATATTTAGGTCCTTGGAAGGGGTAGCCATAGTCCCATTTGATTTATGGATATGCAGCAAGTTCATTAAGTTTGGGTCTTGGATTGCTCTTTAGGCCAGGCATA
The DNA here is from genome assembly GCF_019279795.1 of Protopterus annectens. NCBI lineage: Eukaryota > Metazoa > Chordata > Ceratodontiformes > Protopteridae > Protopterus > Protopterus annectens. The sequence continues at coordinate 1,428,069,886 of NC_056735.1, read as the reverse complement.
AGTCTCCACTAAGAAGTCTATATGATACGGAGTATAGTGACAGGGACTTTAGTCGGTCTGTATAAGGCACATGCTGAAGCCTGTTGTTAATCTTTGTTAGAAACCTCTGAGGTCTCCCTAATTCCTGCAGGTGCTTACTACAGTACATGCCAAATGGGGTGTTATACTCAATTATGGGCTGGATAAGTGCCGAGTATAGTGGGGTTATAGCTTCTTTTGCTCTTGAGGTGATGCCTTTACTAATCAAGTGTGCTATGTAGAAAGCTTTCGAAGTTAAGGAAGCAGTCAACTTGTGATCCCACGCCCCTTACCACTTCATGAGTACTTAGGGTACTGTTGTTGATTTGCTAGTGTGAGGGGACACTGTTTGTGCTGAAGGGAATGATGATGCAATTCTTTGCATTCAGTTTGAGACCGTGACTAATATACCAGTAGTTAGTCTGTGTGAGACCTTCCTGGAGTATACTGACATCATTTGGGGATTCAATGATTGTACCTAGTTTGCAGTCGTTTGTAAACCTGATCAGCTACAGCCCCTTAGTTCTGACCTGAACTTCTGAGAAGTATATACCAAACAGTAGGGGGCCCAGTGGTCTGCTGGTTGATGTGGAGTCACCCATTTTGGTATTGTGTATCTAGTTTGACAGCCAGGTGGCAACCCATCATACAACCAAGGGGTTTACACTCAGTTTGCTAAGTTTATCAGTAATGCCTGAATGCGGGATTGTGTCAAAAGCCTTTGCCAGGGTGAGGTATGCTGTGTGCATAGATTTGCCCTCGTCAGTGGCCTTGGTCACATTTTCAAAGAAATCCACCAGATTTAACAGGCAGGATCTGCCCTTCACAAAGCCAAATTGGATAGGATCCAGGGTTTGAAGGTCACTTATGTCTTTATTTATGAGGTTCATAATGATAAGTTCCATGGCCTTACAGATGAGGCTAGTCAGGATTATGGGTCTGTAATTCCCCAGGTCTGTTGTTAGTCCACTTTTGCAGAGGGGAATAACTGTTGCTGGTCTCCATTCCGCAGGAACAAAGCCTGTGGTTAGGCTATGATTGAAAAGGGTACTTGGTGGTGATGCTAGTTCATGTTTTAGTCTCTTTAGAAGATAGCCTGGGATGTCATTTGGTCTCATAGTATCTGTGTTTTTTGCCTTGGGCAAGGCTTTGGGGACCTGCTCTTCAGATATGTAGGGTGGGGGGAGAGTTTGGGGGAAGGTCTGTTGTAAGTTAACAGGAAGTAATAAAGTGAAATGTTTGCCAGATCTATCCTCTAGCAAGTTTGCTATCTCTGTGGGGTTAGTTTGTGCGATACCATTGGCCACTAGTACTGCACATGCTTGGGTCTTACCCTTTAGGTTATGTAAGTAACTGTAAAAGGCCTTATGGTTATTCTTGGCTGTACTTGCTATGTTTCTCTCAAAGGAGCCCTTGGAGGATTTAAAAAGTTGTCTTATTTGCCTGTTGAGGCTGAGGAGGGTGCTTTTCCATTGTTGGAGCCTTGCCTTTGTTTTCTTGGACAGCAACTTTTTGCATTTATTGTAAAGTTTGTTGATGCTGGATGTCCACCATGGCAGCTTGTTTTTACTTGAGGCTCTGGCTTTGATTCTTTCTGGTACAGTTGAGTTTCTACACTTATGCAAGTGACTGTACATGGCTTTAGTGTGAGCTTTGGCTTAGTTTCTGCTTCCAGCTTGGGGGGGGGGGCTTGAAATGCATTTATACCGTCACCTATGAGGGTATAGTTTGCTTTGGTGAAGTTTTTTAGTCTGATTTCACCCTTTGTGAGTTCTGGTGTTAGTGCCGGCTCAAAGGTGACTGATTTGTGGTCAGTTTTAACTAATAAGTCTGACAGTTGCGGCAGTGCATCTGTGTTTGACATGTTGGTGAGTACCAGATTCAGAATGTTTGTTCCCCTTGTCAGTGCATGGTCAATTTGTTCCAGGGCATTTGAATTAAAGTCGAGGAACTTTCTGCTAGCGAGTTAGGGCTAGCATAGGTTCCCCAGTTGATGGTGGGATAAATGAAATACCCCATAACCAGTGTGTTCAGTAAAATTTGGATTGTCTCCAGTTTGGTCAAGTAGGCTTTGTTCGCGTCATGATGAATGGAGGGGATCTATAACTGGCTATGACTTGAATAGGGGCCTTACCCACCATAACCTGGACCTGGAGTAATTCCAAGGAGTTGTCCAGTCTAACTAGACGGGAGGTGAATTTCTCTCTAATATAGATTGAAACACACCTCCTTCAACTTTCATTTGTTCATTTTGTGGTCTAAAGGCGTGGAAAGCATTGTAGCCTTGCAAGGCCAGGGTACTCTCTGAGGATTTGATCTGAGCATGACCCTTATTTTGTACTGATCAGTTAATTTCATGCTGGTAATGTCGTTTTCGAGACCTTGCCTAAAAAAGGTACTATGGCACTATGGGGGAGGCAAGACCCTTTGCCAGCAGCTGAAAGCCTAGAAGTGCCAGGTGTAAACCGTCTCTGGCAAAGCAACGAGGTTTGTCAACCATGGTTTCCCAGGCTGACAGGAACTGGATCCCCTTTGAATGGGTCTAATTTATGATTACACATGGCTAAATTGTTATACCTCAGGTTATACTTGATGCTCTTATAGTCAGAGGTCCTTCTCTAAGACATACAAAATATTTGCTTGCTAAGAATATGCATGTCTATCCCAATCACTGGATACTCACCTTATTACCAGATTACACCATGCAAAGCTCATTTATCAGTTTGAAGTAACAGAAATGAGTACCTAGAAGTTATGGCAGGCTAATCTATGTGTAACGGGGCAGATCTGATGCCGAGGATTAAACAGATGTGGAAACATGCCCTCTTGATAGGTCTCATGCTGACTGCTGAGAATAATTCAAATCAAACTAGCAGTTATTTTGAAACAAAGTAAATGCATACTGAATGGGAAATTTTGCAATAAGCTGAAGGAAATGTACTTAAATCTGCAAAATGCACAAGCTGACTTGATAATAGGAGTTAAAGGGGGCAGGAACAATACCAGAGTGCTAAACTGGCCCTGTTTAGATATCTCAAATATAAGCTTGACTTTGTGGGTAGAGTGTTTAAAATAAAGAATTTTGACATGACTCCCTCTAATCAAACATTTCTAGCACTTAGACAAGATGCTGTAGAATGCAACACAGTGAAAAACTCTTGCTTTATTTTTTGGAAGGTAGTAGACAACAACAGGCTGTAGGACACATCATAGTGAAAATCTACTGCCCCTGATTTTCGTCAGGAAATAAAGTCCCCAGATTAAATAATTGGGGTGTTTTAGGAGTCTTATACTAAACTATATAGTGAGAAAGTAAGTGCAAGAATAGTAGAAAGGAATTCAGGTACATTTCTAGGTGGGCTGAGGCTGTATCAAACCACAAAAGCACAAGTTTATTTGACTGAAAAGCCATTTACCGAAGAGGAAGCCTTATGTGTACTCAGGTCATCAGTACTAGTTAAGACTCCAAATCTTGATGGAGTACCAGTGGAAGTACACCACATGAAGTCAGGCTCTTTTGAAATTTACACTGCTGGCCAGTCAGATTCTATCAACACATCCAATACCTAAATTATGTCTCATGGCAACTGTAGAAGTGATATTGAAACCTGGTAAAGATCTCCTACAGGTTGGCCCATTTAGGCCAATTTCCACTGCACTTCTAGCTAAAGGAGTTGCCTCTCTCTTATTGGGAATAATTCACAAAGACCAGGCAGGTTTGTCTCAGGCTGCACTACATATAACTGAAAGAAGGCAGTAATGTCAAAAGAACATGGTGACTGGTGCAGCTCTAGTTTAATGTTGACAAGTCTGGAGGCAGAGAAGGCATCTGACAGGGTAAATTGAGAATATTTATTTCCAGTCATGACATATCTTGGATTTCCCACTCAAAGAATATGTCTACTAAGAAAGTTGAGTGGAGGGTCAAGTACAAGTGTCAAACTAATCACACTGCTTCCTTCAAAGATACAGTTAGGGAGAGGAACCAGGTATGGATGCCCTTTATCCCCATTGATATTAGCCATGTATTTGGAGACTTAGTCATTACAGCTAAGAGAAGTATTGTGGCTGGGTTATATGGTCAGTAAAACCGGATTGTGTACGTGTCCTTTTATATTCTTGATCCAGAGCCAGATTTAGACAATTTTTATTTAGTTTGATTTACACAGAATATTTGAGGTTATTGATGTTTTTGGTGGGCTGTTAGGCTACAAAGTTAACCTGGTTACAACAAAAGTCATCGAAATAAAATATTCCTTTTCCCTGGGCACAAGTCTTAGGTTCCCCTTTGTGAACTCAATAGAGGCTATGCCTTATCTGGGGACTTAGATTTGCAAATATTTTACAAACTTCAGTTGCTTTAACATTTGACAACATTAAAAAAAGGATCAAGCAACATATCCAAAGGTGAAAGGCCCTTTATTTAGAATGCGACAGGAGGTTATGGCTGTCAAATAGTTGGTGGTGCCACTGTAGGAACACCACTATGGAGATTAAGTGGGCAATTTTTAGCTTTTTTATGGGATGACTCCAAATCCAGATGTTCATGGAATTTGCTTACACTGGCTACTGATTTTCGTGAGTAGTTTGTTCTAGATTTAGAGTTGTATATCTAGGTAGTGAGATGTAAAATGACTTATGGCCTTCTTACCCCCTTTTGATGCAATCCAAAAGATATTTTAATAGGGCAGTTAAAAGGATTAGAGATCATCTATATGTTATTACTGACTAAAAAGCAACTGGTATTGTTCAGGCAAAAGATAACACTGAAGGAACTTATAGCCTCGTTGATTTTGGCATTCAGCGTTACTAAAACCTTGGGCTGGACAGACTCATTACAACCAAAAAAAAAAAATCTATAAAAACCCGAGGATTAACAGGTTTGCACCATACAGCTTTTAAACAGGTGTCTTGAACTTCGACACCAGGAGGAGCTCTGAAATAGTGAATAGATAATACCTTGGGCAGTCTTAGTTGATAACTGAACAATTCCAGTCGGGTATAGGGCCCATGTAGAACAACTTTGGAAGGTGCTCCCTCAAACCAGGTTAGGGTCTATTCCAGTAAAAGTTGGTCTCTTCAGGTGAAATGGTGGACAGATGTGACAAAAGATAAAGTATCTTCAAAAGGCTCGATCTCCCATCTTTACAGAATTTTATTGTACACTAAACATAAGATCAGAAAAGCTTATTAAAAGAATTTGGGAGAAGGACTTGGAGCAATTAGTTCCACCAGAAACATGAGACAAGATTATTAGGCTTCCAAGGTGTGCCACCAAATCCAAAAGGTATATATTTTTAGGATAGCAATGTCTCTTTAAATATTTCTATACACTGGCTATATTGGTTAATATGTTTTCTAGGAACTCTGGACTTTGGAGATTACAAGTATATACTCTGGGAATATGTAGAGTTAAGAGAAGTTAAAAAAATATTACAATCTATATGTGAAAAGTCTAGGCCAAACCCAGTGGAAATAACTTCTTTATTTTTGTTACGGATGGATCCAAAGTTACACTTAGCTCCCCACCAATCTGAAGATGTTATACCCGATTATGCTAGCAGGAAAAGAAGATGATTATGAAATCATAGAAAGCTTTGCATTCTACTACACTGCAGTAATTTTCATTATTCATCAAGGAAGTTAGAGATGGCAAGGTATACGCACTCACCATGCAGAAAGATAGTGGACAATTGGAGAATATGGGAAGATAGGTACGGAGTGAAGGAATATCCACAGTTAAGACTGATAGGAGATGACAGAGAGAATCTCTGGAGATGCATTTCTCTATGTTTCTGCACTTTTACATACTCAGAAAGCCTATAAGCATGCTTCTGGATTCAAAATGCTTCTGGATTCAAAAATAGCATGGCTGAGAGTTTTCAATTATATGTATTTATTTTTAAATATTTTTTGCTACAGTATTTTACTCTTGCTACGTAGCTTTTACTTGCACTTTCCTTACAATTTTAATGTTAATAAGCTTTGTGAAACCTTTGATTTTGTAACTTGTTGTAATGTACTGAAGTTGAAAATTGATTTGTTAAATAAAAAGTAAAAATGTATGAATTCATACACAAGTCAAATCAGGGTAACGTGGCCAATTTTAAATTAGGCTACCATGTATGGTGATATCCTTAAAGCATAAAATGTACTAAAGGCAAAATTTATATTAAACTAGGACACTGTTTACCAAATGGAAAGAAAGTAAAGTTGTGTACACTTACCATAAATGTAGATGGTCGAGTGCATTCACTTTGCAGTCATCACCTGTGGGTTATCCCTGCTGTGGTAGCCCTCGGCCGGCCCGAATACCAGAGTCAATGATTTTCTGTGTCGGCTGCTGTCGCTTGTTGACTGACGTCAGGTCTATAAAGCAAAGCAGCCGATGCCATTACATCAGTTTTTCTTATCCTAACCAGTCAGAAGCCCAAGGAAATATCATAAAGTGGTCCTGGTAGCTAAAAGCCACCATAAGAGGCTTATGTTTCCCTAAGGAAAGAGGATATAAGGGGGAAGGAGGGAGGGAAATCAGGACTGCAACAGTGAATACACTCGAACATCTACATTTATGGTAAGTGTACACAACTGTATTATGTTCTTCGTGTTTCACTGTTGCAGTCATCACCTGTGGGAGGATTCCCAAACCTGAGGAGAGGGGTGGAAGGATTAGTTAGAGACCTAGCCATGGGTAAGCATGCCCTGCAGAACTGCAGAGGCAAAGTCTGCCTTAGCCTTAGAGAAAAGAGGTAGGTGGTAATGCTTTGTAAAGGTGTGGACAGCGGTCCAGGTGGCTGCTTCCAAGATGTCCCTGGTGGGAACTCCTCTAAGGAATGCTGTGGAAGTGGAGGCTGCCCTAGTGGAATGGGTACGAATAGACTTAAGAGGGTGGTTTTCCATGTAATATGTAGCAGAAATGGATACAGTGCGATATCCATTTGGAAATGGTTTGCTTGGAAATGGGCTTCCCCTCTACCCCTGGGGCAAAGCTGACAAGAAGTTGGTCTGTTTTCCTGAAGGGTTTAGTATGGTCCAGGTAGTATCTTAACTGTCTGTACATGTCTAGTGAGTGCAGAATTCTTTCCCCCCTTGTTTTGAGGGTTAGGGAAGAAGGTGGGTAGATGAATGGCATGGTTGAGAGTCACATTAGATACCACCTTGGGCATAAAGGAGGAGTTATTCCTCAGGGAGACCCTGTCTGCATGGAAAATGATGAAGGGCTCAATGGCCATCAGTGCCTGAAGTTCTGAAACTCTTCTGGCTGAGGTGATAGCTAGTAGGAAAGCAGCCTTCCAGGAGAGGTATTTCATTTCTTCTGAAGCAGCAGGTTTGAAGGGTGGTAAGGTTAGTTTTTCCAAAACATAATTCAGATCTCAGGCTGGCATGGGTGGCCTTCTGGGAGGTCTGATATTAGAAGCCCCTCTAAGTTATTCTTTAATCAAAAGATGTGAGAACAGGGGCTGGTCTGCATCAAAATTAGCTGAAATGGCTGAGGCGCAGATTTTAATAGACGAGAAGGAGAGGCCACTAATGAGTAACTCTGTTAGAAAGTCCAGGAAAAGAGGGATGGAAGGTTATGAGAACTGCCTCCTCTAGACTGGCTCCAGGAGCAGAATCTTTTCCATTTCCCTGCGTAAGATTTTCTGGTGCTGGGCCTTCTGGCCTCTGTGATAATGTCTAGGACCTGTTTTCTTAACAGGGGCCCCTTGTTTGCCTTTAGAGTATTAGCCATGCTGATAGTTTGAGAGTCTGCAAGTCTGAGTGCAGCATCCCCCCCCCACCTGAGTTAAGAGGTCTGAGATCAGGGGAAGCTGCCTGGGAGGCTATAAGGTCAGGCTGTGCAGCAAGGGGTACCAATGCTGTCTTGGCCAATCTGGAGCAATGGGGATAGCCTTTGGTCTCTCCTCCCTTACCTTAATCAGTACCTTGGAAATAAGAGGCAGAGGAGGGAATGCATACACAAAGAGGGAGTTCCAGGGGAAGATCATCGCATCCACCTTCCACACTAGGTGGTGATAGTCCCTGGTACAGAAGTTTCTTAGCTGGTGGTTGAGGTGCGAAGCAAAGAGATCCACCTCCAGAGTTCCCCACTGCTGAGTGACTTGCAAAAAGATATTTCTGTGGAGCTGTCATTCGTGGGGGTCCAGTAAGTTTCTGCTTACATGGTCCGCCAGGGTGTTGTTGATCCCTGGTAGGTATTGGGCTATTAGGTGTAATCCCATGGAGGAGGCTGTCAGCCAGAGGTTCATGGCTCGCCTGCATAGATGGTAAGATTGGGTCCCTCCCTGTTTGTTGATGTACCACATCACTGTAGTGTTGTCCATTTTGATAAGGAGAATCCCTGGCCTGAGATGGGGTTTGAAGGATGTCAGAGCCTTTTGTACTGCCATCACTACCTTCTGGTTGATGTGTAAGGGAAGGTGCTGGGCATCCCAAAGACGTTGTGTGCACCTGTCTGCTAGGTGATCGGCCCAAGCAATGTCTGAGGCATTGTTGGTGATGGTCTGCCCAGTAGGGCAGAGGATGAAGGGAAGACCCTTGTTCTTGGCACAAGCCCCTACCCACCAGCGAAACTCGGTCCTTATACAGGGGATCAGAGGGAGAGAGGTCTCTAGAGGCTGAGAGTGCTGACACCAAAGGTTCTTTAGAAACCACTGAAGTTTTCTCATGTGAAGCCTGGCCAGAGGACTTAGAAGGATGTAAGATGCCATGTACTCCAAGGCTTGCAGGAACTTCCTGAGGTGACTTCTGGAAGCCAGCTGGGTAAAGTAGAGAGGCAGGAAGCTCTGCTTTTCTGGGGATAGGAAGGCCATTTGGGATGCTGTGTCCAGCAGAGCTGCCAAGAAAATGATCCTCCTGGAGGGTGTTTGCTTTGATTTCTTCTTCCCTAAGGAAGTTAGGAGGGTTTTGATAAAGAGGAGGTCCTGGAGCAGCTTTTCTTTGCACTCTGCCTGAATGAGGCAGTCGTCCAGATAAGGGTAAATCTGTATATTTCTCTGTCTGAAAAATGCAATGGCCGGGGCTAAGCATTTGGTGAATACCCTGGGAGCAGTAGATAAGCCAAAGGGTAAGCGCAGAGAACTGAAAGTGCTGTGAGCCTGCTCTGAAGCGTAGGAATTTCCTGCAGGATTCCCTTATGGGGATGTGGAGGTAGGCATCTTTTAAGTCTAGGGTCACTAACCAAGCATTTTTTTGTCAGCATAGGCAGCAGCTGCTGCAAAGTTAGCATTTTGAATTTGGGGACCACCAGGGAGGTGGTCAGAATGGATAGATCCAGGATGGAGTGCCAAGTGCCCTCTTTTCTGGGAACAAGGAATAGTCTGGAATAAAATCCTTTGCCTGTTAGATCTGCGGGAACAGGTTCTACTGCCTCCTGGGATATGAGAGTTTGGACTTGTTTCAATGCCTCTGCCCACTGATTTGGAGGTAAGTCTGGGTACGCTCTTGGAATTGGGAGTTCGTAGAAGAAGAATTTGTATCCATGAAAAAAGATCTTTAAGACCCACTGGTCCTTTGTTACAGAGAGCCAACTTTCTTTGCAGAAGGAGAGCCTTCCTCCTAGCTTTTGGCGAGTGAAAGGAGGGCAGAGGGTGGAGAGGGAGTCATTCAGAGTTTTTGCCATAGAGGGATGGCTTATAACTCCCTGCCTTTGGGGCGGAAGGAGTCCACTGTTTGGTTCTCTGCTGTCCCTAGGATAGGGGCCTGGGTGGTCTGTCCCTGCAGGGCTTACCTTGCCCTGTCAGCTAGGTGCGGGAAAGAACCAGTGCTTAGAGGGAAAATTCCTGCTGAACCTAGGAGGTTGAACCTGAAAGAAATCTTTTACTGTTTGCATAGATTTTGCTTTGGCTTCCATCTTTTTAAGCACCTCTTCTGCTTTTACTTCAAACAAGCAGTCCTTATCCAAGAGTGCATCAAGTAATTTAGACTTGACGTGATCAGGGAGAAGTTGTTCCTTCAACCATGCATGTCTCCTAATAACAGATCCTGACACTGCTACCCTGCTAGAGGCTTCTAGGGCATCATATCCACAGTGTAATGAGTGTTTGGTCACTCGACAAGTAGAGTGCAGTAAATCTGCTAACTCTTTCAAATTGGCACAGTCAGGAAAGGTAGAAATCTTTTGCTTTAATAGTTCCAAAGTATGTTGCTGATATTTTAACATATGGAACTGACAGTTGAGTGCTCTGATAGCAAAGGTTGAAGAGGTGTATACTTTTTTACTTACTCTATTTGTCCAGAGCTCTGGAATCCTTGTCAGAAGTAATAGGATTCTTAGCAGAACTAGCCTTAGCTCCTTTAGGTCCCTGTGTAATGATAATGACCTCTGGGTCTACAGCAGGACTTCTGTACAGGTATTTGTGAGACTCCGGTACTCTGTAATATCTGTCAGGTTTACTGGGAGCAGGTGGGTGGGCGTCAGGGGCTAAGCTGGATTCATGGAAAACATCATCCACCACTTCTAAGATGGGGGGTGGCCAGGGGTCTGTGCTGGGGTAGGTCTAGAAACTCTCATAGTCTTTTCTCAGACTGAGGGAAGTCCTGAGATTCCCAGTAGAAATGTTCCCTGAGGGTGTTAAGGGTTTCCCCAAAGGAAAGGTCTTCTTGTCAGAAGGCAGAAGGAATGGATTCTTCTTCATCGGAATCCTCATAAGCAGTCAAAGGTTGTTGTTCCTCTTCAAAATCTGAACAATCAGATTCTTCAGAATCCTGCTCTGTCATTAGTTCAGGAGAAGGGTGTCTTTTCCTTTTAGAGGTTGTGGCCTGATTACCCCTGATAAGAGAAATAAGATCCTCCGCCATCTTAAGCATTTGGGCTTGGGGTGGTGGAGCAGGAGTAAGATGGTGGCTAGAGGTAGATTTTCTAGGAGGGACTTGGCTTCTAAGCCTACAAGTTTCCATCAGTCTGAGAGAAATGGTAGTTGGATGAGAAGACGTCAGTTTTTGCCTAGAATCGGTAGTGTGAAAGGCCTCCTCGGAAGCCGGTGACTGTGTCGCGGCTCTGGACCCAACCAAGGCAGAGACAACCAAAGGCTCGGAAGACAAAGAATATTTCTGCGGCATACCGGACTCCGAAAGCGTCTCAGTAGAGGCCTGAGTAGATATCGTATCGGGCATCAAGGGCTGCGAAAGCACCTCACTGAATTCCAGAGAACTGACGACCTGCTTAGCGGTAGCATCATCACAAGGCTTAGCCTTGTGTGGTCTGTCTCTATCTTTATCTCTCCGTTTTTTCAGAATGTCTATGGATTTTTGGCTGACGGATGCCATTTCAGAAAGCAAAGACGGAAGACAAAAATATCTGTCTACAATAAGAGCTCTACGACGAATGGTTCTCGTGTTGAAGAGGGCACAAAACCGGCAATGGGGGACACCATGGTCTGGGCCTAAACAAGTGATGCAGTATCAATGGAAGTCTTGATGCGGGATCTGCTTTTCACAGGTGAGACAATTGTTAACTTTTTCAGACATCAGTTAGTGCAAGAAAAAAAGATCCCCAATGGGGTACTTAGCTTTAGACATTTTCAGCTGTAATTTGAGCTCTGGTAGCGACCGACCGGCACACTTGCAAACTGCTTCTGCTACAGCCTCCATGGCAAGAAAGACTGACGTAATGGCGTCAGCTGCCTTGCTTTATAGCACTGACAACCTGACGTCAGTCAACAAGGGACAGCAGCTGACGCAGAAAAACATTGACTCTGGTATTCGGACTGGCTGAGGGCTACCACAGCAGGGATAACCCACAGGTGATGACTGCAACAGTGAAACACAAAGAGCATCCATAAGATGCCCTGGCAATGGCAAATGTATGACTGAATTATCTACATAAATTAAAAAAGGGTAAATGTGTGTTACGTTATTAAACAAAATATAAAAATACTTTCATAACTTTGTCTCTTCCGGAAATGTATAGAATTACAGCACATCATATCATGTAATAATGTATATAATGTTAGAGTGCTTGTTTCATTAAATGATTACGTAACTGGAAAGAGGAAAGGTTCTGTTCATTATTCTGATATTTATGTCATGCACAGTATCCACTGCGATGTCTAGTGGATTCCTCTCTTGTTCTTAATGTGACTGTCCACTTTTTGGGAGACCATTGTTGTTTGGGACCAAGAGATAAGCCAATTGTTTTTATACTGGATTCTGGCAACAGGTCCCGAGATCCATGTGCTAAAAGAATGGAGGAGCACAATGTCTACCAGCAGATGTGGAAGAAAGAGGAGATGGATATCTTCAGTCAGAAGACAGCAATGGGAATTACTGATGCTCTAATGCAATTTTAGACAAAATGCCACTGAAAATACTGGAAGCCATTAACACATTTCTCATCCCATACAAGGGTAATATTTCTGGCTATAATATTCTGCTTCTGAAAAGCAGAACAAATTGATGGCTATAGATACAATTAGCTGTTTTCTGATGTGGCTCTCTTTGGCATTACTTCTGCGTGGCTGAAAAAACTTGTGTGAATGCTGCAAGGACCTGCAGTATGATGTCCCTTAACGTGAACCAAAAAAAAGGGCTCAGCAAGCAATCCATTTGCCATTCATGGTCCACTGAGGGGAAAATCTGTGGTAAATGTCAGTATGTCTACGAACAGGTATGCATTTAGTGCTAACTGCTGGTTTCAAGCTACAATAAATAAAGTGATTTTGAATTTAAAAAAGTAAGAAAAAAAGAAAGTATTATACAGAAGGAAGTGCTCGCTTATCACAACACTGGGCACAGACAAACTACTTAAAAAGTATATTTGCCAAAAGAAGCATCAAAGTCAATTTAAACAAACATAAGGGTTTTTCCTCACAGATTGGACAAACATTCTATCACAGTCTTGCTGATTTTGGCATAAGAACACATTACTCATACATTTTCCCCAAAGAACAACCACAAACGAGTCAGTAATGTACAGGTTCCAAGGTAATACTTTTAAGAGCATAATAGGAGGCTTTGCTGAAGATGGCCAGTATTCCTATTCGGAGAAAGAGGGTGTGGAGAAGCGTAATGCCTCTGCTACCACTGGTGGAGACCAGGAGCCTCACAGATCATGCGCTAAGATTACAGGGGAACACTAATGAAGTTTTTGACATCACTGCACTAGCCATTCCCTCTGAGCTAGAAACTTTGACCAACCACTGTCAGGGTGATGACTCCCAGTTCCATGCAAGCAGCTCCCTGCTGAACCCTTGCCCCACGGGGATTATAATTCAATCATAATCAAGGTCAACATCCTAAAGAATGGGGAAGGGTCATGCCAGGGGTACCGGGATGGAGCAATCAGGGGGATCCAGTTTGAGCTGGTATGGAAGCCAGGAAAACAGCTGAATGGATATATAGGGTCATGTTTCCTGGTTAATAAATGTCAAATAAATAAAAATAAAATAAAAGGATGGGAGATGTATTTAAAAACAAATCTTGTAAAAGCACAAAACAGTTTTTTTTTTGTAGGGAAGGATTCTATCATTTTGCTTGCTTTATGTATCCAAAGATCTGTCATGCTCAACATTGCCACACATTCCCTCACTGGAAAGTAAAAAGATGGATAGTGCTGAACATGATCATTCTGCAGGTGTGGGGCTACCTATATTATGCTTTACCCTGCCGTATCACACATTACATGACATATAACAATGTTAATGAAGACTCATATGCATACTTATACAGTACAATACAGACATCTGTAACCATTGCCCCACTGCATTTGCCTGACATTGTGTACTCACCACTAAGCTGTTGATCAAACAGAAGAACCAGCTTTTTTACCAAGACAGAAGATCAGGCAATCAATGGCCAGTCAATCCAACCTCCTCTATGGATGTTTCTCTAATGCTAGGAATATGTCTGATATGTGAGAGAAATGCATGCAACAACTCTTAGCATACTGTTATTTTTTCATCTTTGGAAGCTGCACTGACTGAATTTGCCATACAGTCTAACTTTATCAATGAACTACTTTAAGCTCATAAATTTAGTGTCATAAAGCAGAAGGTATTGCTGTCCTTACATTCACTGCTGCAGTATTCTTAACAGTTGTGATTCTCTGCCGTGGAAGCCTGTACATCTGTCCAGTCTACCAAAGACTACTTGTTGCTTTTAAAAGGTACACCAAACATCACCCAAATGCACCTTGCATAGCTTAGGGCAAAAAGGTGAAGTTCAGACCTCCCATTTTCTGCCAGTTGAATGGATTTTCATTCTCCAGTGACTACCTATTCCTGTTTGCTGACTTCTATTGCAGTTGCAGATAAGTGCCTCAATGGGGATTTTGTTTTTTCTTACTTATTTTGTGTTCCTTGGGGTTAAAGTTATCCAGGAAGGGTAAATGCCAGTGTGGGAGACAGATTCCCCATAAAGACTGTCACGATAACTGCCTTTTTAGTCTAGGAGCTTCTAATGACCATACATCTTGTTCTATTTGTCAGGCGTTTGTTCCGAAAACCCTCCACAGTAAACTTTCTTCCCTTTCCTTCTATCTTGAGATTCAGCGACTTAAGCTTCTCACTAAAGATATAAAGGAAGGGAATCTCCCACTCAGAGGGTCAGCCATTAGGAACGAAAAAGGTGAAAAAGGTACAACCTGAATATTCTGCTGTCCAGACTCTGCCAGGTGTTTTTCAAAAGTCATTACAAACCTGAAGGCTCGCCTGGCTGTGTTGTCAGAGGACGGTGAGGGTCCGGCTGGCAGTTCATCTGAAGACGTTTTGCAGGTGTCCTTCTCAAACGTTCAGGGGAACCATGGTTGATTTTTTTCTGAGGGACCTAGGGGAGTTCCTCAGTTTTTAGTTGGGGAAGACGTTCCTATTACGGTTCTTGACTGCTGTCTTGGGTCTGAGCCTTCTCAGGTTTTTGTAGGGGGCATTCCCTTAAAAAAGTAACAAATAATTAAACCTGTTTTTTCTGCTCCTATGCATCTACACGTGAGTGGCAGGGCCTTCACTCAGGGGCTATTTACTGCTCTAATGTCCTTACAACCTCCTCAAGGAGTTTCAGTTCCTGCTCCTCCTGGGTCCTCTACTTCTCTTAAAAGGCCTAGAGAACAGCATTCCTCTGAGGATAAATCAGATTCGGACAATGAATCCCTGAGTTATTCTACTCATATTCCTTCTTCTATAGACTACTGGACAAAGCAGGAGGAATCTAATAGCCCAGATGTTCCTTTTGAGGAAACTTCATTTGGGGACACACTAGGATGATGGATTTTTTAAGTGGGATTGTGCTCAGGTCTCTGATATCCATAAGTGGTACTATGAGTTGCTGCAGTTGGAATCCCCTAAATCTGTGGCTATTTCTCCTGTTTGGCTGCTTTGCTGCATGCATTTTCCAATGCCTCTCATGCACCTGATTCTCTGCCCCCACTCCCAAGAAGCCTGAAAGATTTTATAGTATGCCCGAGGATTTTGCTTTTCTATATAAATGTCCAGTTGCTGACCCCTCTGTGTCTGTCGCCTCTGATAAGCCATCTCAGTTGCTTTCTTTGCCCAAGTTATTGCCTTCTGACAAAGATAGCAGAACTATGGAAAGGTTGGGTAAAAAGGTTTTCACTTCTGCTACCCTAGCTTTTAGGGCTATTAATTATTAGACCCATATGTTTAGGTATGTGTTGGCTCTTCTTTCTCAGGCCTGTCAACTTATTACTGATTTTCCAGACTCTGGCTAAAACTTCTGCTCAAAGGAAGTTACGAGGCTACTGGCCCTGAGGCCCTTATAAGCCTAGCCAAGAGTTTAGCCCATGTTTACACAAGTCAGCACCCAAAGCCCCTGTCCAGCAGGGACGCAGGTGGAATTCCAGGGGTGTATTTTCTGTTTCCCATGCAGTTATCTAGGTTGCACTTGAAAAGGGATAATGATGTACTCTGCTTGACGTGGAGAGGGAGTCTATTCCACAGATGGGGGAGTCTCTGGGACACAAATCTGTCCCACCAAGTCCTATTGATGTCACAGACCAGGTTGAGGTTGCGCATGCAGGTTATATGAGCGGAGTTTGACTTGCAGATATGCAGCAGTGCCATCAAGGCGGGGTCTGAGATCGCTTTGCATGCCAGACAGAGGTCACCTCTGAGGAGTCTGTATGAAATGGAGTAGAGGGAGAGGGCTTTTAGCCTATCTGTGTAGGATAGATATTTGAGGCCCTGGATTCTTTGAACCCCTGTGGTCTCTCCAGCTACTGCATGTGCTTTGCGAGGTACATGCCGAAGGGGGCATTGTACTCAATAATTGGCTTATAAGGGAAGAATACAGGGATGTTATGGCCTCCTTGTCCCTGGATGAGATACCCTTATTTATGAGGTCGGCCATGTAGAAAGCTTTCTGTACAATGGAAGCAACATGGTGGTCAAACGTCAGGTTGCTATCAACCTGGGTGCCCAAATCCCTCATGACTGATTGCGTGCTTAGGACGTTATTATTGTGATAATATGTGGGGACATCACTCTCCCCAAAGAGGATGATGATGCATTTTTTGGTATTCAGTTTGAGCACATGTTTCTGGCACCAGTCATTTGTTTGGGTGAGATCCTCTTTGAGGACGTCTACATCACTTGGGGAATTGATGACCACACCCAGCTTGCAGTCATCTGCAAACTTGGTCAGCCATGGCCCACTGGTTTTGGCCTGCAGCTGAAAGTAGTATATCCCGAATAACAGAGGCCCTAAGACCGATGCCTGGGGTATGCCACTCATTATGGGTCTACTGCTTGAGGTGGCTTCCACTGTTTTGATTAGGTGGGTTCTATCAGTCAGCCAGTTTGATACTCATCTGATAACATATGGATTGATGCCTAGTTGAGAGAGTTTATCCATTATACCCGAGTGGAGAATAGTGTTGAACGCTTTGGCCAGGTCAAGGTAGGCGGTGTGCACCATCTTTCCCTCGTCCGTGGCTTTGGTGACTGTCTCAAAGAAGTCGACCAGATTTAACAGACATGGCCTCCCCTTGACAAAGCCAAACTGTATGGATCAAGTGGTTGGAGGATTCCAATGTCCCTGTTAATGAGGTCCATGATAATCCATTTCAAGGCCTTTTAGATCCGGCTAGTTAGGCTGATGGGTCTATAATTTCCTGGATCGGTGGATGCTCCACCTTTGTGTAAAGGGATGACAGTGGCTGTCCTCCACTCGGCTGGGACAAAGCTGGTACTTAGGCTTTGGATGAACAGGGTGCCTAATGGTGCTACAACTTCATGCCCGAGTTCATGTAGGATGCAGCCTGGGATGTTATCAGGTCCCATGGACGCTGTATTTTTTGCCTTTGAGAGGGCAGTGATGACCTGTTCCTAGAGATAAGGGGAGGGGGGGGCAGGTACTGGGGATGTCCTGATTTACTGATGGGGGGACAGAGGGGTAAAGTTTTCGCTGAATCTGTTAGCTGGTAGGTTGGGTATATTTACAATATTTGTGTATGTGGTGTCCTTGACCATCAGTTCTGAACAGATCTGGGTGCTTCCTTTCATATTGTGGACATATGTGAAGAAGGCTTTATGACCGTCTCTAGTAGATGTAGCTAATCTGGACTCAAAGTTGGCTTTACAGAATTTCACTAGTGCTCTTATTTGCTTGTTCGGGCTAAGGAGAGATTGCTTCCAGCTGGGCACCTGCTCCTTCTTGGTCCTGGACAGCATTTTTTTCCTTTTGTTATATAGTTTATTTATTGTAGATGTCCACTAGACAGGCTTACTCTTCCTTGCGGAGGATGATTTTGTCCTGTCAGGTATTCCTGATTCCATAGATCTATACAAGTGCTCGTATAGTACTTTGGTGTAGATTTGGACATTGGTGCCAGTTCCAACAGAGGGGGAGGGGCTGTGAAGCTGTTTATACCATCCCTCAGGAGGTTGCAATTAGCTATGGAGAAGTTTTTTTGTTTCACCCTAGCTAGAGGG
This sequence comes from Protopterus annectens, assembly GCF_019279795.1. Taxonomy (NCBI): domain Eukaryota; kingdom Metazoa; phylum Chordata; order Ceratodontiformes; family Protopteridae; genus Protopterus; species Protopterus annectens. Next base: position 1,428,051,986 of record NC_056735.1, on the reverse strand, counting down.
GGTCAGGGGAGATGCTGACTTCGAAAGTGACCGCTTTATTGTTGAATCTTACCAGGGAGGATGGTACTGTAGGGGTGCTGCAGTGGTTACTCATGTTGGTTAATACCAAGTCCAATATATTATCACTTCTTGTGGGGGTATCGACTAGCTGTTCCAAGGCATATGCATTGATAAAATTGAGGAATCTCTAACCATTTGCGTTCTGGCATGAGCAGTTTTTCCAGTTTATGGTTGGGTAGTTAAAGTTGCCCAGGATCAGGGTAAAGGGTTGAATCCTGACAGATTCAAAGAGGTCCAGATAGGCGAAGTGGGCATCTTGAGTCAAATTTGGGGCCTATGATTTGAAACTCCACCTCCTTTGGCTTTGCTGCCCTCAGTTTGGGGTCTGAATATATGATAGGATGAGTAACCAGGTAAGGCTGGGGTGCTCTCCGCAGCTTTAAACCAGCTTTCTGTGACTGCCCAAATTTCTGCCTCTTCCAGGGTTAAGAATGCTTGCAATGAGTGCAGTTTCTTTCCTTGTTAGGGACTTCCACTCAAGTCGTTCGTCATTCTATTAAATGTAGTCATGAAGTTATGATGCAACAGATGTCTCTTCTAGGGCTGCTGTTTTTGATTCAGTGATGAGGAGGTATTCTTGACTTTGGCTTCAACCTCTACCTAATTATATTAAAGGCAAGTTGGTGGATGCTTCTCTTGATTCTAAACTTTTATTTGGGGAAGCTGCTGTTGGTTTAAGTGCCATCATGATACGGATAAGGCCTTACAGGAGCTTAAACATGTGTGTTTCTCTTGTGTCTAAATTTCAGAGAAAATAACCCTCTAAGCCTTGCTCGTAGGCAATACCATCCTTCTACTAAAGGTAGGAAGAGTGGCAAATGGGCTCCTCCTGCTAAGGCTACTCAGTTTTTAGGGACTCTGAAGCTTTCCTTTCAGGACAAACCAGGAGCTGTATGACTATTCATCTCTTCCCAGTAAAATTCCTCTTTCTCTTTGCCTTACTCTTTCTCTTCCTGTTTGGCATTAGATCACTCAGGATTCTTGAGTTCTGGCTATTATCCATCAGGTGTACTTCATGCTGTGGAAATTCTGTCCTCATTTTATGGGCATTCCTCAGCCTCCTCAGGAACAACTTCCCTTTTTCCAAGAGGTTTTTCAAAATCTCTTGACTCAGGGTACTATTCAAGAGGTACCTGTATCCCAAAAGGGGAAAGGGTTCTACTCCAGAATGTTTCTAGTGCCCAGAAAAAAGGGCAGTTGGAGACCTATCCTTTCGGATGTTGTCCTTTCAGACTCTGTTTCCTCTTTTACTCCCTCAGGCCTATATGGTGTCTCTTGATCTCAAGGATGCTTATCTCCATATTCCAATCCATCCTCTTTTCAGGAAGTTTTTGTGTTTCTCTGTCACTTCCTGGCATTTTCAATTCTCTGATTTGCCCTTTGGCTTTTCTACAGCCCCACAGATGTTCACTAAATGCCTTGCTCATGTGATTACTTTTTGCAGCCTTCAAGGGTTCCATATATTTCCTTACTTAGATGACCTGTTGATTCAGGCATCTTCTCCAGAAACACTTTTGCAAAATCTCCGTTTTTGCCATTTCCCTTCTTCAGAGCCTGGAATTCACTACAAATTTCAAAAAGACTTTTCTGACTCCTTCTCAGGATCATGTTTTTCTGGATTGCGGGATTCAGACAGTGCCAATGCTTGCAGCCCTGCCCCCTCCAAAGGTCTTAACTCTCATCTCTTTCTTTCAAATTCTTCTTCCTCTGGCTTCCATTACTGCCAGGGAGTCTTGGTATCCACCATTCCAATGCTCTCTCTGGCCAAAGTTCACATGAGAAAGTTTCAGTGGTTTCTGAAGTCAGTGTGGCTCCAACATGCACATGCTCTAGACTTTGTAGTTCCTCTTCTTCCTTTTCTCAGACAGGAACGTCACACTAGTGGATTCAGCAGTTGTCTCTGAATCCAAGGATCCCTTTTCATTCCCCTCTTCCCTCTCAGGAATTGTTCACAGATGCTTCAGACATGGGGGGGGGGGGTGGCGACACATGGCTCCCTAACAGTACAGGGGGTGTGGTTGTCTCATCAGCAGAAGGAACACTTCAATGCAAACAGATGAGAGCTCTTCTGCTGGCTCTTCAGGCCTTTCATCCTCTTTTCTCTCTGGGGCTCTCAAGGTGTTCACAGACAATACCACAGTGATGGTATACCAACAAACAGGGCGGAATGAGACCTTATCTTCTTTGCTGGTTGGCATTTCTCATATAGGACCTTGCTGTCAATTATCAAGTGGCTCTTCAGGCAGTTTATATCCCTTATCATCAGAACATTGTGGCAGACACTCTGAGCAGTTTCTTAACTTAGTCCCATGAATGGATGCTTCACATGGATGTGTTTCTGGACATTATCCACCAGTGGGGTACTCCTCAAGTTGATCTTTTTGCCTCCCCTCTGAACAGACAACTTCCTCTGTTTTGTGCCAGAGTCCCATGTCCTCTGGTGTAGAAGGTGGATGCCCTCTCATTTTCTTGGAAGGGGATGTTTCTTTATGCATTCCCTCCCCTTCTTCTCATTCTGAAAGTCTTGTTCAAGATTCAATAGGATGCTCCCAAAATCTTGTTGGTATCTCCCATTTGGCTTCAACAACACTGTTTTTCTCTACTTCTGCATCCAGCCAGAGGCAATCATCACAAGTTACCTCATATGTTGGATCTAATCACACATCCAACCCCACCTGTCCACACTTCAACTGACACTGTGGGCGGTATGATTTTTGTCTCCTCATAGACACCTTTTTTCTGAGGATGTGCTGCAAGTCCAGCAGGAGGCCAAGAAACCTACTACTAAAAAATCCTACTTATCCAAATGGAAGAAGTTTTCTATCTGGTGTCACTCTTGTAACCTGGACCCACTTACTGAGGATGTTCCTTTGGTTCTCTCTTATTTTGTGAGTTGTTCAATGCTGGTTTGGCCTATTCTTCTATTAAGGCCCACTTATCAGCTATCTCTGATTGTCTGCCTTCTTCTCCTCCTTTAGCTTTCAGATTTGAGGTTAAACAATTTCTTAAAGGCATCCTTAATATTTGACCTTCCAGGAAGTCTGTTCCTCCTCCCTGGGATCTTAATTTTGTTTTGGAGAAGTTGACTTGGGCTCCTTTTGAGGCTGCTGCTTTACTTTCCTTGCTACATTGTTTCTGGAAGACTGTTCTTTCATTAGCTCTTACTTCTGCTAGATGGGTGCCTGAGTTGCAGGCCCTTATGGCTTGTCCTCCTTTTTTGGTCTTCCATGAGGACAGGGTGTCCTCCTACACTAACCCTTCTTTTATGCCTAAGGTGGTTAATGAGCTATCACCGAATCAGTCTATTAATCTACCTACTTTTTTCCCCTGTCCACAATCTCACAGTTGGAGGATGCTGCATACTTTGGACGTGCATAGGCAACTCAGGGTTTATTTGGATAAAACTAAGGCTTAGAAAGTCTGATCAGTCATTTGTTTCCTTTCATCCTAGATCTTTGGGATTTGCTGTATCCAAGCAAACTATTTCTTCTTGGATTTCTAAGGCTATTTCTTTTTGTTATACTTTTCATGGCAAGAGCCTTCCCTCTTCAGTTAAGGCTCATTCTACTAAAGCTGTGGCTTCTTCTGGTGCTTTTCTCAAGGATGTAGATACTAGTTCTATTCCTGAAGCAGCTACTTGGATTTCTCTGCTTACCTTTACTAAGCACTGCAAGGTGGATGGTATCTCTAGAGCTAGGGCTGATTTTGATAGTGTCGTTCTTCATGGCTTTTTAGAGGGCCCTTCTGCGCCCTCCCCCTCCCAAGTTTCCTCTTGAGCTTTGGCACTCTCCCATATGTTAAGAATACTGCAGCAGTGAATGTAAGGATATAGTACAGTTGTGTAATATCTTACCATAACAGTAGTTATCCTTGCCTTCACTGCTGCAGTATTTGCTCCCTCCTAGTCTTTTGCCTTCCTGGATGTACAGGTTACCTCTTGGGTTTCTTGGACTGTGTTCCTACTGGGGAATTCGGCTCGGATTATGGTAGACCTGAATGTCACCTTTATGCCCTATGCTACACAAGGAGCATTTGGGTGATGTTCGGCATAATTTTTAAAAGCAACAAGTATTCTCTGGTAGACTGGCGGGATGTTTGGGCTTCCATGGCAGGGAATCCCATCTGTTAAGAACACTGCAGCAACAAAGGCAAGGATATCTACTGTTATGGTAAGATTTTATACAACTGTATTTTCACAAACCCATCAAGGTAATCAGGATCAAGAAGAGAAATTATTTTGAGAAATAGTTAAAGGAATATTACAACAGCTTGTAAAAGGATGTGAATGGGTAAATTAAACAAGTAAAATGAGAGAAAAATAACTGCTGCATAATAAATATACCAATAACAAACTGAGCAGGAAGGTGAGAGATAAAATGCAATACAGAAAGTGTAAAGTTTTAACCTACAGTGAAGAACAGAAGAAAAACATAAAAACTACGTGGCACAGGACAACAAAATATTTAGTTATGTAGCAATTTTATGGCATTAAACTTCTGTAAAAGTAAATCAAAAGACAGTTTCACTCAGATAAACACCACAATTTAAATGTCAATATTCTACGAAGGAATACAATAAAAAAGAAAAAAGAAGTCAGATATAAATAATGGAAAAGCTTTTAATAAAAATAGATAAGATGCTGCCATCTTCCCAGCAGTGACTGTAATAACATGTACTGCCCATTTGTAGGATTGCATTTAAAGTGGAGTAGCAACAGGGCATGGAAATACTGTCTCTAAACACCACACTAGTAAGGTCACATTTTGAATATTTTTACAGCTTTGGTCATTGCAGTATGAATAAAGGATCTAGCGGATACAGAGGGCACACCATAGGGTTACAAAAATGATTAGAAGGACCAACAAGATGAGATATAAGGAAAGACTGGAACTCTCTGGAATGTTCACATTTCAGAAGAGAAGGGCAAGTAGGGGGCATGCTGACAGTATTGATAATTACAAAGGGGACTGTTGCACGCATTCAGTTGAACCTTTTTAACTGTATGGAATATCAGAACAAGAGGGTTGAAAGGGTTACGACAGAGCAGGATAACAGGAAACATCAAGACATTTTCTCAGAAGGTGGTGAGCCTGTGGAAATTTAAGCTGCTAGATGAAGAAAAGAGAAGCAAGAAATCTGGATACATTTAAAATGAAGCTACAAAGATTTGTATTTCAGCAGAATATCACTGAATAAAGAATTGAACAATTATTTCTTTACACAGCTTTGCCTGGAGAGCACATACAGCACTGAGCTTGTTTTCAGGTGTTACCTAGGGAGAAGATACACAGGGAGGCAAGTATAACTGAAAGAAAGGATCCTGCACACATAATGACTGTTAAACCCAACTGCTACTTGATGATTATAGTGAAAGAATAATTGCAACAGTAGCACAGAGACAAGAATATGGACAATTTACATGACTGCTACTTTGTGTGTCAGCAAAGACGTGATCAATGTCAAAAGAAGTACAAGAGTCACCTCTAACGGAGCATCTGGGGTAAGGCAGTAAATGACAGTAAGATGAAGATAATTTTATGTTACCCACTGTCACCTGTAACTATACTGCAAACTCATGACAGAAGGTCACATACAAAGTGGGAATGCAGAGGGCAATAGATATAGACTGGGCAAATGCAAAGTATGTGTATGGGCTAATTGCAAGGGAAAATGTACTGTTTATGTATACAGTGCTAAAATTCCAAAATGGAATAAGTAAGGGTATAAGAACAAATATGAAACTTTAAGAGTGTAAAACAGAAAAATGTAAGGAAAACTATAAGGTATTCCCAGGAGACATACTAAAGAATGGGAGGGTTCAGAATGAAAGAACCCTATTCCACAGTTAATGAAGAGGAGAATGCTATGAACAAAGGCAAAATGAACTGAAGTTATCAAAACAAGAACCAAATCAGAGCTTGTTACTGAAGGAGATGCACTGATATTGATGCATGCAGCTCTCTACTTTTCTAGAATGGCAGCAAGTGGAGAGAGACCAGATAGCACAACGGTTAAGGTATTCACCTCCCATTCACAAGGTTTGATCCTGACCTCCAGCCAATGCATTATCTCCAGCCTTTGCATTACAGGAGCACAGGAAAATAATTTTCTTGGGTGGCGAAAGCCAGGGTACCTTTTTGGCTAGGCTTATATAGGCCCTAGGGCCAATAGCCTAGTACCAACCTATGAGTGTTCCGGCACTTGGCACAGAGGGTTAAGGCTGTGCTCTCAGGTCACCCCTTGAAAAGGGAGTGTGTGTCCAATGGGCCTACCTGGTTAACAAATGGGCATTATTAATATTATAAGAAACAAAGGTCGTTCTTAACATAGTCAGTTAACGACCATGACACATAAAAGAGTGGGCGGGATGGACAAAAAAACATTAAAGGGGGTTTAATGCAACCATGGCATTCTTAAAGAGACAGGCACTGTAGTAAACTACACTTCCCCAGATTCTGATGGAGGTATACAAGCTGTTCAATGTTATATGAAAGCTTTAGCAACAATTTTCAGACTATGAAAAACACCATGGGTAGTATATTAGGGAAGAAATTTAGTTTGGCACTTCTGTGAACATTACAATTGTGGCACTTTCTACCAAGTGGAACTATTTAGCTCCTACAGAACACAAAATAATGTTTTAGGAAGTATTTGCCTCTTTTGTGGTGAGGTCTTGCTACTAGCCTGTTATATAGTAATTTATAATATGCAAAAGAGTTGCAAGGGGTTGATGTAAGGCGTGCCAGCAGTACTCTGATCACATTAAATAACTGTGCTGCATTATTAAGTGAAACAATTTTATATTTAGAAGTGTATTGAAACAGTGTACCTAAAGTCAGTGAACCAAAAGAATGCAAATTTAAACCATCAAACACAAAACCTGAATCTGAGCAAGTCGTTAAACCTCTAGGTATGACCACATATGCAGTTAAAAATGTACACACACCAATGAGACCTCATTAGTAAGTATAACATGCATCATATCTATGTTATCTATAAAAAAAATGGAACGGTATAAAATCATGCCTAACTAGGAAGACCTATCACACAGTTCAGCTGAATCTGCAGTTATTTTCTGCACTAATTTAAAAAGATGGGGGTTATTTGCAAGGGTTGAACCAGTACTTTGTGACTGTCTTGCTACTTTTGAAACAAGACTACTTCACCTACACAGTTCTCTTATAGTGCAATCAGAAATTACACAAATATCCTCTCAGATTTTAAGCTTTAACAGAAGACTGTTTCACAGCAAATTTATAGTTCTATGAGTAGCTTCAGAATTCTTGGTGCAAGGCTAGATTAAGCAAGTTGTCTTTTCAGTTTCCATCTTGATTTCATCTCAGTGCACCGGTGTAGGACAGTATATGTGCTCTATAGATTTAGCCATTACTAGGTAGTAGCACATTGTTTCTCCATCTCCTCTCTCAGTAAAACCTGAATGTAAGAATAAGGAGATCACTAATGGTGTTTCCACAAAAAGTGAATGAGTGTGAGGTCTTGGCTACTGTCAAGCCTAAATGCTATTATACAATGACCCCCCAGTAATATTCCAAAACGTGCACGCTGATTGGTCAGCATGCACGCTGTAAATCAGAGTTATAGTAATGGAAAAAGGTCTGGTCACCCGGACTTTTTCCATTAGTATAACTCTTTTTTTTTTTTACAGCAACGGAGAACGCAAGATCTCCGTTGCTTTTTACAACCTGTCTCACTATGTTGCTTTAAAAAAAGCAACAGAGAATCTCTGTTGCTTTTTTTAAAGCTGTCTCGCTATGTTAAACCCATTTAACATAGAGAGACACTTTAAAAAGCAACGGAGATCTTATTTCTCCGTTGCTTTTTTCAAAACTGTCTCGCTATGTTAAACGGGTTTAACATAGCGAGACAGCTTTAAAAAAAGCAACGGAGATTCTCCGTTGCTTTTTTAAAGCTGTCTCGCTATGTTAAACCCATTTAACAATGCGAGACAGGTTGCAAAAAGCAACGTAGATCTTGCTTTCTCCGTTGCTTTTGCCCACAGCTCTGATGTACTGTGTAAGTAAACGCATGCGCAGTACATCAGAACTGCCGCAGAATACCAGAGAGCTGCGGAAGGGCAGCAAGGAGGCATTATACAATGCCATTATTTAAGAAAAGTAATTATTTTTTTTCTTAAATAATGTCATAGTATAATAGCAATAACCCACTTTTGGCTGTGGGTAATGCTGGATTTATCCACAGTTGTCTTTGTTTGGCCACTCGGGCTTCGCCCTCGTGACCAAACCACACCAGCCATGGGTAAATCCAGCATTACCCACACCCAGGCGTGGGTTATTGCTATAATAATCCATTTTTTTTATTTTCAACCCTGTACCTTCTATGTCCTATGTGTAGCTGTTTTTTGTTGTGTTTTAATTCATTCAGACTAAAACAGTTTTGTATATACAGTAGCAATCAATTCTACAGGAGGTGCAAAATGGCAAAACTAGTAATTCTATTATTGCAGCAGATTATTTGCTACAACGTTACTGGACCTTGTGCTAATTCATTAGGTGAATTGTTTGGATATAGACATTTAAAGAAAAACTGAACTGATAAAGTACTGAAAACCAGACACAAGTCTCACAAAAAATACAAATGATACTTAGAAAAGTGCAAGCAATTTTAGTCAATTTTCATATTTAAATTCTCTTTCCTCATTTATTCATTGTGTATATCTTTAGCTATCCTTTTAATAAGACATATGTATGAGCTGGTAATGCTACAGAGGAAGAGAAAGGCCCTTTCATCCAAGGCCCTGACCACATTTCATTAGACTGTACAATCTTCCAGAATTCTACCCTGAGAAACATGTTAGGCCACTAATGTCCAAATCAACCAAGAAAAAAATTTTTAATAAATAGTCTAAGTGAGTAACCCATTTGGAAAAGTATGAACAATTTCTTTTATAGTTATTTATTTATTTATTTACTATTTAATGATTTCTACAGGCAAGTGAATTGAACAGAGGGACCCTTTTTCATTCATAATTCACTTAAAAAGTAATTAAAAGGAGACAAAAAAATTAAAACACAATAACTTTAAACAGTATTAGATAAAGTTTTGACAACAATACAATTACCTTAATACTCTTAGACGCATTTTAAGATGTACTCCAGGAATAGTCTCAACCACAGTTAACCAGAAATGTGCTCACATACTTGAAATATATTATCCTTGGCTGTTTTTATTTTAACTTGATAACATGAAACTTGTGGTTTCTTATGGTAAAAATAAATATTATATTCTAGATTTCAGTGTTTATACATACTTATTCTAATGATACATTTGTAGTTTATGGAACAAAAGGCAGCATAAACACCCAGGAAAATGTTTCAACCAGCATTAGGATGCTTATTAAATTTTGCAATTATTCAAAGCACTTTTACCTTGTCCCACCCTGTACAGCTATTTGACATACTTGAACTGCATATGCTGATATCTTCTCAGTGCTGCTTTGGTTTTAGAGATATTAATTTGGTATCCCAAATACTTCTGAGCTGAGCAAATAAGCCAACCTAAGTCTCACTGGGATTTAGTTAAGGACACTATCATATCATCTACATAAAGTTATACTTTCACCCTCCTTAACTGAAAAGTACTTAACCAAGAATGTATTAATATTTCCAAAAGTTCTAAATACAAAGCAAATAATAATATAAAAGACATTTTTGAAATATAGGAGGTGAAATCTTTATCCTTTCAACTTATCAAACTTATAAATTTCTTTGGGAACTCCACTGCTCCATCACTCTGAAGAGAAACACCCAGTCTACTCAAGTGAATGCTTTCTCAATATCTAGACTTGGAAGCAATACTGACTTCCGAGTATGCAAAGTGTATCAAATCTGGAAGCAATTTGGCTAAACAGTCTGCCAATGTAGTTATGAACATTCTGTAATCATGGTTCTGTACTGATATGTGTCTGTAAGATGACAGAACAACATTCACACTAATTACTGCCTGCTGCCAGGATCAACAAAGCATCCTTCTGATCCTGTGGCACAAAAGGATAAAGCCCTGACTGTAGTCCAGATGACCCATTTTTGACTAGCGGCACAGGAAGGATCAGGCAGGGAGAATGGTGGTGAATGGCCAACTTCTGCTTGTCCATCCTGGGGGAGAGGGAGGCTGCCTAGGCTCACTGTAAAAGCAGCATTAAGAGCATGGTGAGATCCATGATGCAAGAATTATACCACTTGGTTGGGATGTTGCACATGCATGGAAGTGCACAAACATCTCATGAAAGCAGTCAATGGAGACATCACAAGCATACCTCTCAACTGTTCAGATTTTTGCCTCATATTTTTGGTCCATTTTTCATAAAATTGTGGTTTTCTGGCACATTACTGGGAAATCAATGGAAACTGAAGTTAGAAAATGACAGACATTTGAGTTTCAGACTTTATACCCTTCAGAAAATTCATGCTAATGCAAAAGCTGTTATTCTGTCAACTTTCTAAGTTTGTAAGAGCAATATTTAAAAAATGTCCCTATTTTTGGGCCTTTGTCTCACTTTCATTCATGGTTATGTCCAAATTTCCTGCTTTAAGAGGTTGAGAGGTATGATCACATGGCTGCAATAGGATGATGGGGAACACTCCTTGGCAAGAGAGTGACACTGCACCAGTGTTTTTGATCTTCTCACTGGCCCTGGATGTGCAGGACAATAGGACAGGTTAAGGCAGGTCTGGTACAGGAACATCAGAATGAGGAGAAGGACTGGTGGCAGCTAATGGTCTGCTCTGAGGACCCCTAGTACAGGAACATCAGAATGAGGAGAAGGACTGGTGGCAGCTAATGGTCTGCTCTGAGGACCCCAAAAAAAACTAGGTTACCTAAGTGGCATTCACTTATTCATATCTCCATTCACCATAAACTACCATTTTGCTATTAAGTTTTAATCTGCCAACTTCCATAATTCCATTAAGATACTGTCTGGTCCAGAGGACTTACTGGGTTTTTGGTGCTTTAATGGCAAATTTTTGCCTCCCTTGCAGTTGTAGCCAGAAAATTTTAAACTTAACATTGCTGCAATTTGGAAAATGGAATGTGACTCAAATAAGCTGATGTTACACCTGACATTACTTCCTCTGCATTGTCATGGGGTATATAAACCTGTATAACTCCACTTGAAAACGTCCATTGTTTTCCTGGGTGTCCTACTATTATATTTGCTCCTTCATCTTTTATTTCAGGAATAGACCTATCCAAATTGCTGCTGTTAGCCTAAAAGACAAAGCTCTCACAGCTTTTGGTGAATTAGTGAAGTACAACTGCTGTATTGCTACTTTGCTAAACTTTATTACTTAGGCAGCTGATTGTTTCATCCTGTGCCTCTTCTAAAAAAATTACTTTACTTGCTATTCTATTCTATTTAATTGCAGACACTCTCTCTTTCTACTGAAAGCATCTCTCTCTCCAGCTTTTTTTTTTTAATTTCCCAAACAGTATTCTTGGGCTTCATGTTTTATGACTGTTCTGAACTCTTTCCATTCTCTGACCTCACAGTTAGCTTACCTAAAGTTCTTGTTACCAAATCTCTTAACCATATATTTTAAAAAGGCAAGTTTCTAATGTGCAAGTGTGGAATTGTACCTGAAGGAAACAATTTATGTGCCACTGTCATCCACAAAGGTATACGGCTTGATTTACGATTAATAACTCTCTAAGTGAACTTTAGAAGCAAACAATTTGTCACATCCTGAACACATTTTATATTTAGAAGAATAATGTCTACTACTCCCTTTAAACCCATTTCAAACTATCCCAAAGACCTTAAATAACAGAGGAAAACTCTTCACACTGGGTTCAAACAAGTACTTCTCAGTTCAACATGCATCCTTCCACTAACTCTTTCTCCTAAGAGTTATATAGCAACTCCTACAGTGACCCCATGGACACCCTCTGTTATCTGACCAGTTAGCATATCCCAGTATACCTACAACCACAAGCAGTCGCCTGCTCTGCCCTTATTTATGAACCACATATGTTCTAATCTTTTTTACACACCTTTATTAAATCATCACTTAAAACAAAGGCACAAATACATTGATAGAAAAGAAAATATACAGCATTAATATTTTTTCATTTACATATTTTATATATTACATATATGTTTTTGTTTCTTTACAACAAATCTCATTTAGACCAACATTACAGAAAAATCTCAATTCCTGCCTTCCCTTAAACCTAATGCCTCAGAATGAACATGAATTTGTGGGAACAATACATGCAAAATTGATTTATTTCCATGTAATTTACTCCTTCCCTTTTCTAAGAATCCCATTTCCACTTATTTTATCTTTCTTTTACAATATTCTTTTTTAAACACCTTTATTAAATTCCCGCTTAAGACCCAGGCAAACATACATAACAGAAAAGAAAACAAACCATATTAACATTTTTTTCTTTTACTTACATTATGTATTACACATCTTTTCTTTCTTTATAACTACCATCAGTCCAACATTACATAATTTGCTTATTTCCGACCTTCTCACAAACCTCATCCTTCCTCCTGCAGAACACTATTCTGCATGTGTTGTTCTGACAATTTCCATTTTTTCTATGTAATTTGCTCCTTCCCTTTTCTGAAGATTTCTTTTCTCTCTTTTATATTATTCAGTACAGTATTGAAATACAGTTGGTTTAGACTCTGATTTTCATTTTCTAGTAATTGCATTTTGGCAGCCAACAGAACTAAACTTAACAAGGTCTTAGGCAATTCAGATCCTGTGTGCCAGCTCAAAAAATATAATTTTCTTAGTTACAGCAATTTGCTCACCTAATATTTCTTACAGACTATTAATTATACTTCAAAAATGTATGTTCCCAGTTATCTCTTTCTTCCCCATCACAACACCAATATGTGTTATCTACAAGAATAAAAATTCTTTGAACTCTGCTTAGGGTATAAAAATACCTATGCCAACATTTCCAAGTTAAAATATAAAATCTTCTGGACTTTGCTGCATACTTGGAAGCCATACCAATGTCCTCCTATTGCTGCTTTGTAAATTGATTTCTGATCTCTCTTCCCAAACTTTTCTAACGTCCTCTGACTGATCCTTATGGTTAAAATGCAATGTTTTATTTCCCCTCTAATTATACATTTTAACAGTACATTCTGTTCTAGATTCAACTAAAAACTTTACAAGAGCAAGTCTTACACCAGGATTCCCCTATCCCTTTCACTATGCCTATACTCTGACATCATTTTCTGGTAGGGACAGCAGTCTCTAGCCTGCAGTCCAAATGTCTTCTTGTTCTAATCCTACTCATTTACCTTATTTCCTCCCAATATCTTAGGTTTTTTTTGCCACTTTTCTTCAATAAATTCCATTCTCCTCTTGCCTATTTTCAGTATATCTGCTTGCAGTCATTCTTGACAAAATCTCCTTTTTTGATTGTCAAGCTGGTTTAGTTCTTAGAAAATTTTCTTTGACTTTATGAATATGATATTCTGTACAGTTGTTAATTTTTTACTTATGGATCTGAACACAAAATGCCACTTTCTCCTAATTTCTTGACCCCCTCCCACTTTACAATCATTCCTTTTCACTTTGAATTATAACCTTCTGACCTTCTGTGGGTATATTTATACATACATACACACACACACACACACACACACACACACACACACACATGAAATACAAGCCTTAAATGTATAGCTCTAAAATCTCTCTTCAAATCAGGTAATCCTAAACTACCTATTTCTAGTGGAAGAATCCACTCATCCTGCTCGACTCTTGCACTCTTTTTCTTCAGATGCACTCCCTCAACTTTTTATTAATTATTGTCCACAGCTTCTCTGGTTGAGAAAAATATGCCCGACCCTTATATAAAACTAGGGGACTAAAAACATTTTCACTACTTGCATCTTACTGTCTAAATCAATAAACAAGTGCTTACAGTTTCTAAATGTTTGTATTATCTTCTGTTTAGTCTCTTCCCACATATGTGTAGCTGTCATAATAGAAACCTTTTAATACATACTCATATACTTTATCTTATCGTGTCCCCATAAATATAAGCATTGTTGAACCAATTGGTGTGTGGGTACATAATTTACAGGTATAGTCTTTGTTTTACCTTCATTCATTTTATATCCTGAAAAGATCTGACACTGTCTCAAAATGTTCTTTAACACCAAAATGTCCTTTACTGGATTCATCAAGAAAATATTAGTATCATCTGCAAATAAAGCCAACTTTTCTTGATTACCATATCAATTATATCCTTGAATTTCTCAGTGTCTTATTTCTTTACCATTGGCTCTATATATTAAGTAAATAATGAAGGGGAAAAAGAATACACCTTCCGGGTTCCTCTTTTCAAACACAACTTACAGGACAGGAACCCTCCCAATTTAATGCTTGCCTCCTATCCTTCATTTACTCTCTAATTAACCTTGTTAATATATCAGTAAATGCAAATGCTTCCATTACCCTGTTCATAAAATCTCAGCTTACTCTGTTGAATGCTTTCTCTACAGCAAGACCCGCCAACAGCAGCTGAATTTTCTAACATTCTGCTTCCCGCTGTATCATCATTTTTCTGTTACTGTTGTCAAATGTTTACCTACCCTCCACAAAACCAAACTGATCCATATCTACTAATCTCAGCAACATCCATGCAATTCTTTTAGTTAGTTTAGACATAAAGACTTTGAATTGAAATGGACTTATATGAAGCTGAGGCTGATGTGTTTTACCCATTTTAGGAGGCTGATGTGTTTTACCCGTTTTAGGTTATAAAGCCACCACAGCTTTCTTTCAACTACTATTAAATAAAAAAAATCTTCCAGATCTTTATCACTTTCTTCCCTCCTAACTTCCAAACATCCACAGGAATGCCATCTGTTCCTGGAGACTTTCCACAGACTAATTATACATCACCATTTTTATCTCATCCCTCATATCTTACATATTAGATGTTGAGCCTCATCTTCCTATAACCTTGGTGTACTTAAATCATCCACAAATATTTTCATTTTTGCTCTTTTCTGGTTTCCACATTCCTCTGCTTTACACAAATGTTCATAATATTCCCAATATTTCTAATAATGAAACAGGATCTCTGGTTATTTCCTTGTTGTTTGCTCTCTAAGTTTGGCAACAACCATTTCCACTTTCTGTTGCCTAAGTCATTGTGCTAAAATTTTTTGTGCTCTGGAGTTGCCAAAAATAATTAATCAATAGCAATCTTGCATGCATATCATCCAAATAATTCCTTATTTTCTCTTAAAGCATGTTACAGTTGATCCTCTTCTTGTTATGTGAGATTCCACTTATTCTGCAATACTTTAACCTTTGTCAGTCCCTCTAAATAATTCCTATTAATTTTTAGCCACATCTCTCTCTTTTTCTTTTATTACTGCCCTATTTTTCAAATCCATTTTCATTTTATCCCACTTATTAGCTATCATTTACGAAGACATTTCTAACTTCTATCTTCTCTATTACTTCTTGAATAATTTCTACTAACCATTCCTTGAATTCTTCTCTTTTTAACAGGTAGGTGGTAAAACTTCAGTGTTTCACTTTTATTTCATTATCTTGCATTTTTATCTTAGTTTTTATTGGTGCATGATCTGAAATGATTACTGGATGCGTGTCAAACTGTTCAATTAAATGCCCATGCTCCTGTGAAATATAAACTCTATCAAGTCTGGCCCAGTTACTGTACCTTGAGAATAACATTGTAAATTCTGTTCATGTTCTTCCTCCCGAATTCAAGTCTCCCATACCAAATGTTTTCATACATTTCTTTACAAATCTAATCTCATTTGTTTATTTACTCTTCTGGGTTCACCAATATACCCTTGTCATTGCAAATAAAATTCCAGTCCTCACCTAGAAGCAATTTTCTGATTAGTTGATTATTTCTTCCAACATTTTCTTAAGATCCATGATAGCAGTTTTTGTTAGGGTCTATATCACATAGTTGAAGTCTTATAACTTTGAACACATAATGTTTGAACCATTATGTTCGAAATTACAAAACCTCGACTATAGATAAAAAAAAACAAAAACAAACAAAAAAAACAATGGAAAACAAAATAAACTGTAAACCCCCCACTACTTAAATATGCCAACTCCGAGATCACACCACATTGAACAAAATCGAAACCTCCTCTTATGGGGATTTCCATTGAAATGCTCAAACTTTTACAAATTCGAACTTATGGTCTCGACCATATGAGGTTCGAACTTGTAAAAGTTTGACTATGTGATAGGAACCCGTTTTTGTTAGAATGCAAATACATGCCAGCATAATCCTCCTCCCTTATCAGTATCCCCTTACTACCAAAAATCTACCATTATTGTTGACTTTGTTAATCTGGTGGGTAGACTGTAAAGCATATACACCAGTTTATGTCATTAATGTTTAGGACACTAAAGTGCAAAAAAAAGCTGTAAGTAAACCAATTTTTGTTCTTATTGGTATTTGTATAAAATATGCAAATGTATAAACTTTGTGTTATGTATAGGGGTGAAGCTGAGTATTTTAAATTTGTGGAGGAGGGAGTTTTTAGTTACTGTTGTTTATGTTAAAGATATTAAAATAAGTGTTTTTTCTTAGTGTTAAGAAATATAGGCTTTACACTATAACAGGATAAAATAGGCTGGCCAAAAGCAAGTTTAAATTAATGTAATGCTGTGATCTTGTGCTGCTGAGGTGTGGGTGGAATATAAAAGTGTACTGGATATGTTATTTGTTGAATTAATATAATTTCCCTTGTCTAGATTAATGTCCTTGACTTAAACAAGTTTTTTTAAGAAAATATGCATGAAAAATAAGACAAAATGATAAAAGGCATGAAAAATGTGAAGTTTCTTGCATCTGTAGGATATTGGCTTGTTTTTTCATTAGCAAATTTTCGCGATGGAAAACGTGCCATTTGTAGCTGATGGCAGTTGGCCAGGGGAATTTTGTACATTCTTTTCTGAGCGAAATTTACAAAAATTCTTTCACACATTTACAAGGTTCTCAGCTGCTTTTTATCTCACTGCTGACTACTTTTACATGTAGTCAAGTTTTCTGCAGGTGCAAGCAATTAATCTTGAGAGTGCAGATCATTCTTTAATGAGGGTAATGCACATTTGGAAAGGTGGAATGGCAAGCAGTTCAGTAAAAAAATAAAGTTTGAAACTATGGTAAGTGAAGAATAGAGAGAGAATCTTCCCCAGCAGTCTTAATGTTTTAATGTATTTAATGGAAAAGTGCACAATATGGTTTTATTTAAAAGTAGCCAGTACACTTTTTCTTAGGGTTAAAGTTAATGTTTCTGATAGCTTGCAAGCTGTCTTTCAAAACTGATGTGCATCATGACTCTGGAATAATTAAGATCTATATCATGGAGGTGGCTGAAAAAGATCATGCTCACCTTCACATTGACCAAATGGAGCAACAGAAGAGGTTTCTCTGCCCAGCTACAAAACTATTTCCACATAGAGGCACAGGTCTGCAGACAGGAACATTTCATTGCGATCTTAACAACCTCTGAAACCTCAGGTCCTAAGACAGTGTCAGCAGACTCCATAACTCTCATATGTACCTCATTATGAGGAATGTTCCCTTCGTTAAGTCTTTAAAAGTCCATGTTCCTCATTGTTCCACACAGTGTCTGTCACACATACAGTGTTAAGAATTTTTTTAACTTGTATCACAGTAAATAATTCCATGGTATATTAAGTCAAACAAATTAACTTTTTATAAGTACAAAATAATACACTTTAACCACACTACGAGCTTTGTAGCTGAGATGGTTAGTAAGCTGTTGGTAAGTGTTCGATATTTTTCCCACCTGCTCCACATTTTGGAACTAAGCAGTTGAGAGCTATGGCTGTATCCCTAATTATAGCAGACATTCTTCAATAGTAATGGGAGCATTTTCTGTGCCATAAGGTAGCTTAGAGCCCAAAACATGCAATTCTTGGCCATCAGAGAGAAACAAGAAAGAGTTTTAGTGCTTCTTCCCTACTTTGCAAAGAGGAGTGGAATCAGAAGTAATGATGGTAAGGCATACCTCAAATTCCTATGCCACAGGCTTCTGACCTCACTTACCACATCTCCATTGCCTGGTTTACCAAGAAAAATAGGGAAAGGACCACATTCACTCAAGTGTTGAAAAGGTCTATCCCCCATGTCCAACTTAAAAGTACAAGACCAGACAGTCTTATTATCCACACTTCCATTAGTAGCAGGTCAGAGAATTCACCAGGTTGCTCACTTCTCTTAGGATGTGAATTACTGACAGAGAATATAACCTTGTACTTCCATGACTATTTAAATGCCACAGAAAAGATTGGTTATCTGGTTAAATGAGGATTAACTCCAGAAACATCTTGGTGTGTAAGGTCGTTAGGGTCTGAAGGAATGTCATTAGTACCAGCTGGTTGATATACTCCCTCTCTTCAGAACAGACCATACCACTGGAGTGTGTGAGCGCCAAAATAGGCTATCCGCCCTGCCATAAAGGCATGTGCTGCCAAAACCTATGGCATTTTCAGATACAGGAAAGGTAGCCTATTAATGATAAAGAGAAATGTCCATCATTTTTCTACACTTCAACAGCAGTCTGTTACAATGAGAAGATTCAAGATTGTATAGTGGATATTCGGCAACTCACTCATATTCTCAGGCATGCAAATGACACCATAAATGAAGACTGAAGCAGTCATTAAGCTCAAAAGGATACAGCTGGGGCTAGACACAGACTTTAAGCTTCTCACTCACAGCAACAATGTCAGGACTTCCAAGCCTCTACTGTTTTTTTTTCTTTTTCTTTTTTTTTTTTTTTTTAAAGAAACATCTTTATTAAGTTACCACTTATGACATTAACATAATCCTGGCTGCAAGCCTTTTACATCACAAACCATATTGACATAGTCATAGTTGCAAACATTATATATCACTTATAATCTACCCGATCATTGTCAAATATTACATAACTCATTCAAGTCCTGCCTTCTTTTAAACCTCATTCCTCCCCTGTATGTATTGTTCCCACAATTCCCATGTTTTCCTATATAATTTGCTACTACCCTTTTTTAAAGTTCCCAGTTCCAGTTGTTTTATCTCTGTTACTATATTCACTACTTTAGTATGGTTGGCTTAGACTTTGATCTCCATTTTCCTAGTAATTGCTTTTCAGGCAGCCACCAAAATTAAACTCAGCAAGGCCTTACTATAACTAGGCAATTCCAATTCTGCATCACAACTAAAAAAAAAATCATTTTCTCAGTTATACACTTTGTTCACCCAGTATCTCCAATATAGTAGTCTGCAGGAAATCTTTAGAGCCTGCCAATTCATTAAACTCCTAGAAAATATGTTCTCAATTACCCTTTCTTCCCCATCGCACCTCCAACATTTGCTGTCTACCTGAGAAAAAATTCTCTGGAGTCTACTTGGGGTATACAAATATCTACGTAAACATTTCCAAGCAGAAATCTTAAATCTTCTAGATTTTGTTGCATATTTGGGAGACATACATATATCCCGCCACTGTTCCTTTGTGAATTTCTTATCCAGTCTCTCTTCACAGTCATTTCTAACCTCCTCTTAATTGATTCTTATAGTTATCATGCAATATTTTATATGCTCTACTAATTATTCCTTTTTTTAACAGCAGCTTCTGCTCTACCGGTACTATATGGAAATAAATTGCTGTTCCTCCACAGGGAAGAAATCTTGCAAGAAGCTAAAAAACACTGTTCTCAGTTAGCAAAAACACATAAAACCACTGATGAATCTTTAATAGATGAAAAAGTATTAAAATCAGCATACAATCACCATGATGCAACTGGCAGAAGCCAGCAACAGGATAAATGCTTTCGGCAAAGCCTTCTTCAGATCTGTAAAGTGCTCTCAGTGAATCCATCATTATATTAGATGAAAAGCCAATCAAGTTACTTCCTTAAGTTCCTGCACCTTAATAC
The DNA here is from genome assembly GCF_019279795.1 of Protopterus annectens. NCBI lineage: Eukaryota > Metazoa > Chordata > Ceratodontiformes > Protopteridae > Protopterus > Protopterus annectens. The sequence goes on along the minus strand of NC_056735.1, from coordinate 1,428,031,956 downwards.
AGGTTTTAAAGGGCCTAAACCATTTAAACCAGGTTTCTTATCTGCCCGTAGATCTGCTATCCACTTTGTTTCCACTATTTCAGTTTTGTTGACAATATCACCTCCCCTAGCAGTGATGGATATTTTATCTAAACAAGAAAAAAGAAACTTATGACCAGGTTGACTCTGTATATGACTAGGGCATTGGTCCTTACATTTAACCTACTGTCACTATAGTGATGTAGGATTCTTTCCTTAAACAATCTGTTGTTTTTTCTACACAGAATGCTGGACAGCTATTGCACCTAGACACATATATTAGATCTTTAGTGTTGCAATCCACATAGACTTTCACTCCTTATTTCTGACCACTTGCTGGATGTTGAAAATGTTGATTGCCATCTACACAAGGACATGCCTTACACCTATGGCATGGAAAAGTCCCTGTTCTAACACTCTTACCATGTTTAACGATAGGCTCCTTATGACATAAAAGTCTCTTCAAGTTTGGTTTGTTTTTAAAAATAAATTTAGGAGTCTCCCCCACTATTGATCTTACTTGATCATCCGTCATTAAAATTTTCCAATTTTTCTTTTATAATCTGACAGACAGTTGATATATCATTACTATATACTCCATTCCACTGATTTCTTGATTCATTGTTACTTCCATAGTCCTGTTTTCTGGAGAAATATGGTCTCCCTCTTTTATCTCTTACTTCATTCACTTTCTTCTGTACTTGGTGAATTTCTGGCCTTTTATAACCCCAAGCTACCAGACTTCCTTCAATGCAGTCACATTCCTTCCTGTGATGTTTATCCTCTGTATACGGCCTAGATGCTCTAAGGAATTGGCCATTGACTATATTTGAATAGACATGAGTAGGATGCATACTAGTTCTGTGTAGGATATGGTTACGCCAACAATCTTTCCTGTGTATACGTGTACTGAAATTCCCTTCCATGTCAAGTAGAACCGTGACATCCAAGTATTCCATCTCCCTGTTGGAGTAGTGTGTATCAAATTCAAGGAAAGTAGTGGTGGAATTCAAATAATCTACAAAATTTGAAAGGTCCTCACATGTACCTTTCCACAAAACAAATACATCATCAACAAATCTGTCGTAATAAGCAATAAAATCTTTCCAAGTATTGTTGTCAAAAATAAACTCACTTTCCCATAAAGCCATAACAAAATTGGCATAGGTGTTAGCACATCGTGTACCCATGGCCACCCCTCCCACTTCTGCCAGTAATAATGGTCATCATATACAAATATGTTATTTTCTAGAATGATCTTAAGTAATGAACATATCTTCATAACAGAGTTTCCATCATGGACATGTTGAGGATCTTGCAAATGGATTCAACTACATCATCATTCAGAATCACCATAAAGAGGCTTCTACAAAGTGCTGTCTGGTTTTATGTTATCTTTATTGCTCTCCCAGCTGGGAAAACACATGAATGCTTTTAGAGAACATTATCTCCTAGCCAAATTCTCTTTATCAGATTGTAGCCAATTTCTGTTTATCAGATTATCTCTATGGAGACATGAAGACCAGATACAGAATTGCTACTAAGCATGCATGTATTTGCTAGAAAAAAAGTCTTATAATTCTCAATATTCTTTTCTGTTTACTTACTTTCTCTTAAAACTTGTTACTAGATCAAGCTAAGGTCCTTAATCAAGTCATTCCACATGCAAGAATGAGAAAAAGCACACTATTTTTTCTTTTGTCATTCTCTTTTAACAAGACTTTTTTTTACACTGCAGTGCCTATATTTCTTAACAAACTGAACTAGGAGAGAGAGAAAGAAGGGAGAAAAAGACAGGAGAATCTGTTTACAACAGTATCCCCATTACACTTAAAAACAACTGAGAAAACCTTAAATAATGCAAAGAAAATCATAGACCATAAAAATGGTACTATTAAGAAAAAAAATTGTTTTACTTACAGTTAACTTCCCCCTCTTCTTCCCCTCACCTAAGTATTTTTCTGAACATTAATGAGATTAAGTGGGGCATATACTTTAGAGTCCCCACAAGTCCAACAAAGTCCAAAAAAGTCTAATATTTACAGATACAGTTGTTCTGTCATATTTCACAAATATAATTAATGCTTTGTAAACTCATATTTGTCAATTTACAAGTTGCAGGTTTTATTCCTATTCATCTCCATCTCCCAAATACTGCGTCTGCTTCATTTTCATACTCTTGATTCTTCTAGTCAGCTCCCATGCTCCCTTCCTTCTTTGCAGCATTTTCTGTTGAAACATTGGAACAGGTTTCCCTTGCACAGTCTTTCTGTTGTCTTCATTACTAGAATAACAAGAAGCAAAATCTCCTTCTCTTTGACAGCTACTATTTTGTTGGACAAACATTTGTATTTCCTCCTTAACTCATTACAGCCAAGTGAGTCTGCAGGCATTTCTGCAGTTACCTCCTACTGTTCCTCTAGGCATCAAATCTTGCTTGTTCATATTTGCATTAATAATTCCAAAATCATGCTACATACATGGCATAATAATATTTTATCCTGAAGCATACATAATGGCAAACACAATTGTATTGATATTTGACATCTGTCAATGAGTATTCATTACAACTATAAGGTAATAACTTCATTTTTAAAGGCTCAAGCCACTCTTAAAGGAACTGGACTGGAGGAAATGAAGTAAAATGTACTTCATCAAAACATAATTTTGTTCCTCCAGGGAAGAATATTTTGAAGATAGCTGGGCAGAGCAGTTTGAACCTCATGCCTGCTTGTCAACAATCCCAGAATAGTGGAATAAATGTACTCCTCTTCTGCCTGGTGTACAATGTCATTCTCCACAAATACTCTGCTGTCTCCCACTTTTAGTACTTTGTCCTTCTGTTACAGTTTTCTCAGAATCAACTACATCAGCAGGTAGAATTGCATCTTTACTATTCAAGCTCTAGGTTGCTTTCTCATAGACAGGTTTGCAGCATATAAGCAATGTGTCCTTTCAGTTAACAACTGCTGTGGAATACCACTCCAGTTGCTTATTTGTGCTTTCCTAAAATTAATACACAGTTTCTTCCAGATTCTTTGGTACAGCTGAAATCTCATTTTTTTGCTATGTGCTCTGTCCTCTAATTCTATTATTTTTTGAAACATCTCTTCTTGAGCAGTCTAATACTCATCCAGCCTTTTCTTCATTTTGACCTCTGATTTTTGCAGTTTTATCCCCTCATCTGATTATCTGTTCAGAACTTCTTCCATGTTTTCCAGCCTTTTGCTGTTTGAGTTAATATACTCCATCAGTGTTTTGTTTATTTTAACCAGGTCTGTGTGCAGTTGTCTTATGCTTTCCTCTAGGTTACTGGAAGTCATGTCCGGAGGTTGCACTGCTTTTTGCTGAACAGCTGCAGTACTTTTCCCAGTCAGTGTTTCTTCCTTGCCTTTTGTAGCAGATTTTCCTTCAGGTCCTTTGTATTTCTTTTTTCCTGGCATCCAGGCAGTGCAAACACAAAAGTCCACTGACCTTCTCTAATGAACTTCTGTTTTCATACTGGGAGAACTAGAGTTAACCTGCTACTCAATGTGCAGCCATCTTGGAAGTCTTCCTTCCTGGCCTCTATTCTTGATCAAAAATTTCCCATATGGTAGAGTAGTAAATTCCATGCTTACATGGCCTATCTTCTGAGGTAGAGTCAGAAAGCTTCTTCCAATTTACTCTCATCTCAGGGACTGTAGCTATTAATTGTCCATTGCATGGATGTGTCAAGAAAGTCCATGAATGGCATTACCAAGAGTCAGCTATCCAGGTAAGCCAACACACTGAGTTGCTTGTCCAGCATGGCTTTAGTCACCATAGTCAACATCTTGGTAAGTACTCTGAGCTAAGAGGAATGCCCACATGAAAACACACTCCATAATAAAAGTGATACTCATCCAAAAACTGAGGGAACTCTGAGGGGTCCCCACATGTTTGTGTGTCAAATGTATCCACTGTACCTGACAAAACCATCATGTACCAAGTAGCATCAAAGGCATGACCACTAGGTGGTCATCACTTGGAATTGCACATACCAGATATGCTGGCAAGATGCTTTAGTCCATGATGGCATGGAAAGAATCCACCTCATCGGGAATAAAACAGGCAACAGTAAAAACTCTGATCTTGTTCCACAATGAGACAGCCTCAATGGCCCCATTCAGCATGACTGTCTTGGCCTTTTCCCAATATTTCCACTGAGATGGACTGGCATTTTACTGGGGCTCTTTTGGGGGAAGAAAAGTCAGCTACAAGATGTGACAGAGTTACCAAGACTAGAATCACTGCTGCATGGTAATACTTCTCCATGATAGAGCAAATTTAGAAAGCCAACCTGCACTGGCAGTCCCAGATAAAGTCAGAAAATGTGGCAAAGCTGACAGTGTAATTTTTTAGTAAGCCTTGACACAAAGGCTTGACAGCATTCGTCAGATTTTGAGAAGAGTTTCCCTTTTGGAGTTGGTTAGGTCAGGAAAATGAAGTGGGGGAGTAGAAAATAAAGGTCCTCCACAGTGGTTGGGCCTTCTTTCTCTTCAACAGATCAACAACTGGTCTTGGGATACCTGGCCACAGACATGTTTGCCCTTAAGCTGGGTGTTAAGGATAATGTTTCTGAAATGGAGGAGAACATTAGCTATGTCATTCTAAATGGTAACATGACTCACGTTGTGGTCATAGCTACAGTGTCCACACTGTCAGAACTACAGCAGGCTAAACATAAGCCTAATCTTGAAGCCATGGACAGGGACTGAATAAATAGCTCTCCTTCAACACAAGACTCAGAAATGTCTGTAGTTTTCCAACTGCATGCCGTAATGCATTACTGCAAATGAGAAAAGTGAAATAAATAGCTGAGGACTTTTAGCCACAAAGTGACATGTGAGGTACGACCCATGGATCCACCACCTACTTTCCCAAATACACACCAGTGTATTTTTGAAAAGGAACAGGAAAGACCAAGGTTGGTCAATACTGGACCTAACAAGCTTCAAGGTCTCCACAATGAAGGAGATCATTCAAAGGGAATGGGGGGGTTAGGAATCACGGTATTTGTCTCTCCAAAGAAGATATCATGAAAAGGGAGCAGGGGAATAAAAACCACTGTCCTTGTCTTCCTCATAAACATTGGCCTTTGGATATTCAGGTTCCTCACAGGAGCCTGAGATGTAATCATCTGATCTCCATTATCTCCACTTGTCGGAACATCAAAGGTGTCACTCATGGGTAGGTGTGACTGATGCATGCTGGGTATTTGGTAACATGAATGTTACATGCAGTCACATGTCTAATAAATGTATCATGCAAGGAAATGGGCTGTTAGCAAAAGGCTAAAATTCCTAAGGGTGTAGTCCCACACCTGTGAATTAGGTTCCCATCAGATAAGCGTTGTCTTGCTATTTAGGCCTTGAGAACTCTGATGTAGGAAACCCAAGCATTGCCACTCTACCATAATTTCTGGAAAAAAGCTGTAAGTGAAGCCACCTCAACCTGAAGTAGTCACAACTGGATGACACAGCAGGCCACTCCTTGGGATCTGGCCAGTCTACCTCAAACTCTAGCAAATCAAAAAGTTAATACTTCAGAATGTATGCCACAAGATGGGAGAGACAGGAAATATCTTCTCTGGGCCCTGTTTTCATCCAATGTCGTGGATGCCTCAGACAGGTCTCAATTTTCACTAGTCAAGGATGCACAAAGCACCTGTAGGATCTAGAAGCCATCATCATCATCACCCCCCCCCCTTTTCCCATTCTCTACATAAGGTTGGGGTGTCGTGTTAATTGTCATCAGAAATTAAACTATGGGGGGAAATCTACCTTCTGAGATCTGGTCCTTCTGGTAGTGTTCCTGCTGATACCTACGGCTTCTCCATTGATCCTATTCCAATACCCATCAGATGCATCTTGATCTGCTGTCATCTTTCCTGTTGCAAGATATGTAAGAAGCTTCTCTCTCTCTCTAGGTTTGTTGATCAACAGGATTGAACCTCTGGTACTTGGAACAGCAGCTGCCACTTTTTCCACTGGTACAAAATATAAATGATGTTACTGCAAATCTTTGCTGTAGTCTGACAGTCACACACACTTTCTGGACCTTTATCTTGGAAAACAATGCAGGAGATGAGTCAAATTCAGAACTGTGTGAGCAGCAAAACAGGTATGCCACTTTCTGGGGTTAGGCATGATTATGAAGTTGTGTATACAATGGCACTGAATTTGCAAATCTACAGCACAGACTTTTCCAAACAACTGTGCCATAGAACGATGGCTGGAAAACTAGAACAAATCATGTAACACATCAAACAATATCCCTCAAAGTTAGATCAAAACTGAACTTGAAAGTGGAGGACCAATGAACTGCATGTAAAAGCAGAAGGAGAAACTTTGTTGTAGGGAAACTAGATTAACAGAACAAGTGAGATTTGAAGTACAGTGATAGATATAGAAAACAGATTAGATGGCAGACACTTGTTATCACTGTCAAAGTATGGGATAAAATGATTTTAACTTTTTAAACAGCAGACATGCAAATGTGTGAATACATAATTTTATGGCATAAATCAGAAAAATGTGGGAACCGCTTGCTTTAATGGAAGTAAAAAATGAGGTAATAAAATTTAAATTTTCAATATGCAAAAATCAACTCAGTATGTGAGAAAAGGGCAAGCCTTACCTTGGTGCCTCTTCCACTACTTTCTGGTTTCTTCTCTGAATGGAGCACTCTCTCTCATTGAGCCAAAGTGCATTGCCTTGCTTGTCTGCCAAAATCTATTAAACATATAGCTGTCAGTATAGATGTGGCACCAGTCTTCTCAACAGCAAACTATGATGCAGTCAACTGATTCAACAGCAAAAAACAAACTTCAAAGAACTGAAACGATCTATATACAAATGAATAGTACAGCAATAGCTCTCAACCTTGCATCTCCAAAATGAGTAACACTGCCTCTCATAATGTGCTGCAAATGGACAAAATGTGCAACACCTATTAACAACGTCAACTAGGAAGCTAACAGATGTTTAAAATGTGCTACTTTATACTTATAAAGTTCTTTAGATGCATTAATGGGATTCAGAACTATCATGGATATCAACTAAATAAATTCCTAACACAGATCCTTTCAATACTGAACTTTGAGGAGCAAGTGCTTTTTAAGACCCAAAATGGGGAATGTTCCTTGTAATGAGGTACACTCGAGAGGTATGAGGACAGAATAAACTTTTTACAAATGCAGGTCTATCTAGAACATATTAGCTGAAGTCACAAGTACTGACCTGAATCATTAATGCTTACATAAACTGCACTGCCCTAACATGAGTTTGCCGGTAAATATATCAAACAAAGGCATTCAGGGAAGACCATGAAATAACACTAATGCAAAAAGATAATAAATAAGGCAACTTTAGATAAAAAGTACAGTTGTGCAAGTTGAACTTACCATAACATTAGATGTTTAAGTGATCACTGCTGCAGTAGCTTTAGCTGTATAGGTTATATCCTCCTGAGGATATAACAGCTGGCCAGCTTCCAAATCTTCAGGGCACCTTTCACATGCCCAAACTGCCAAGCAGCTGGAGCTGAGCTGACTAAATGACAAGTTTGAGCCAAAGCCCTTCAAAGCCTTCCTGTCAAAAGAGAGAGAGAGACAGGCTGAGACCTGAAAGGACAATACTATGAATAACAAAAATAAATGTCCACACCCTGGCATAAAAACACACCAAAAAATGTGATGGAGTCAGGGAGTGGCTACTGCAGCAGTGATGACTGAACATTGACTGCTATGCTAAGTTCAACTTACACAGCTACTATGTTCTTCATACTGAACACTGCCACAGTAGCATTAGCTATATGGGTAGATAACCATAGCTAACTATATCTGAGAGGAGGAAGGAGAGGGGTCCAGGAGCCCCTGGAAATGGTCCTAGCAAAGCTTGATCTAGACCTACAGAAGGAATCAAGCTTACAGTACTCTGTAAAGGTACATACAGATGACAAAGCAGCAGCTTTTAGAATACTTCTAGAGTCCAACCCTTTCCAAATAGCCATAGATGAAGTCAAGTACCTGATAGAGTGGGACTTGATCCTGCCTGGAATAGATGTATCATGGTGAGTATAACAAAAGGTAATAATTTTAGACAACCATTTGTAAATAGTCTGTTATGACACAGGTAGTCCCTTCTTCTTACCTTTACAAGAAATGAAAAATTGATCTGAAAATCTGAAAGATTTAGTTCTGTCAAGTTAGTACCTGGGATGTCTGAGGATATCCAAGTTATAGACAATCCTTTCTCCCTCATTTTTATGTTCAGGAAAGAAAACGGGGAGATGGATAGTTTGGCTTAAACTTGGATACCACCTTAGGTATAAAAGAAGAATTAGTTCTTAAACCCTGTCCCTATGCAAAATGAGGTAGGGCTAACTCAACATAAAAGCTTTTAACTAAGATTCCCTTCTTGCAGAGATCAAAACAATCAGTAAAACTGTTTTCCATGTTAAGACCCTCAAGTCATCCAGATTAGTTGGTTCAAATGAAGCAAGTTTTAGTTTCTCTAACATAAAATGAAGAGCCCAAGGAGGCCACTGGTTTACTAGGAGGCCTCTTGTGCAAAACTCATTTCAAGAACATTTTGACATTAGACTTCCATGAAAGAGGAGGATCCATGGGCAGACATGCTGAAATAGCCAAGAAATTAACCTTGATAGAGGACTAAGAAAGGCCATAGGATAGCAACTCACACAAATATTCTAAAAGCAGAGAACAACTAGCCCTGAATGGGTGCTGGTTATGTTGTTGGCACCAACTAGAAAACCTTTCCATTTGCTAATATATGACTTTCTAGTACCAGTCTTTCTTGCATCCATTAGCCCCTGCTGCGTGTCCTCAGAAAACAGGTGTCTAAAAGAAATTAAGACTGATGGGGTGTATCAAACACCCATATTCTTGTGTGAGTAGATCCATTTCGTGAGGAAGCTTGTGGTATTTGCCCTTGGCCATTTCCAAAAAAAAAAAAAAGGAGAACTGCAGTTGCCTGGGCCAAAAAGGGGTCACCACAATGATCTTCTGGGCTTCCTTCTGAATCTTCAGAAGTACCGCAGATATTACGGGGAGGGGTGGAAAGGCATACAGGAACATTCCTGCCCAAAACAAAAAAGCATCTGCCTCCCAGGCCTTTTTGCACACAGTCCTTGAACAGAATGTAGCCAGTTGACTGTTCAGACAGGAGACAAAGAGGTCTACTTGAGGAACCCTACAGATGGATCAAATTATGGAAGACCCCTTAATCTAGTTTCCATTCATGAGGGTCTGCCCTGGTCCTGCTCAGCTTGTCTGTCACACAGTTTTAGTCTGACAGAATGTAGGATGTCTGTAAAGTGAGACTGGGCTGTGAAGCTATATCTCGAGCTAACATGACTAGCCTACAAAGGGGATACAACCTAGTTCCCCCTTGCTTGCTGATGGATCACATGACTGTGATATTGTCTTTCACTACTTGAGGAGGTCCCAGGGACCAAAGATGGTTCAGAGAGTTGACTGCCTTGAAGAGGGCAAATATCTCCTTGACATTTATGTACTTGCATTTGTCATTGGTGTCCTATATACCCTGCACTTTCATCCCTACTAGCAAACTTTAAAAAATATCTAAAATTAAATCACTTTATAAGCTAGGCCATAAACATCCTACCTCTCAGGTTTCAATGCAGCCAGAGACACAAAATCTGTACTAGGAAGCTTTCTGTAATGCCTTTGGGGTTGAACTAATTACTACTCTGGAAGCATTGAGGTATGAAATTATTGTACAACTTCCAGCACCTGCACAGATCTGAGCAAAAGCTTTTGCGTGTGTTTTTACAGGTAGGTGCAAAGCCCTGCTAGCTTCCAGCAATGGGGGCTTGCATTGGAACCAGAAGTCAGATGACCAAGAGTGATGTCATTCTGCAAGCCATCTCAGAAGTAATATTTTAGATATTATTTTGAGAATCTCTTAGTGAGACAGAGCATTCTGTATTCTGTCTTGGGCCTGACAACAAGAAGAACCATTCATCACATCATCTGTCTTGCTCTATTAAGCAAGTAAGGAATAGTAACTCTCTTAAATACAGTCAGGAATACAGTGAAGCTTAGTTTAGATATTGTTTTCTTTGTCTGAGCCTGCCCTTCAATGTTATTTTAAATATTTCCTGTGATTTGAACTCTGATGTCACTGTGAATATATACTTAGTATTTTCTTGTTCTTTTATTATTTATTATTAAATATATTTAAACCTTTCATTGTGGCTGATCTTTGTAGACATATTTAAGTTTTGAGAGTACTTGTATATTTATTGGGTAACACTGTGTGGGCCACTCCTAATAGCTAGCCAAACTACCATTTGTATTAATATTAATTTTACTCAGTATAATGGGTACCCTTGGAAAAGCCTGAAGGTAGCTGACAGGAGTGTCTGGTGGCAGTCATAACTACCTTATAGACTGGGCAGAAGGGGGCACTGCTAGTAAACATGTGCCAGCCTCTCCCAGGTGTGTGTGTGTGTGTGTGTGCGTGTAAATCAAATCTCAAAGTGTCTTGTGTGTCAGCTACTTGGGCAGGGACACGTAAAGCTGGTTGGACAAACAAGGTGCTGGAGGCCTTGGCTTGGACACTCAGCTGAGATCTCAACTCTATAGCTGTGCCAGTGGGGAATCTTATTGGGGATCTGCAGAAAGAGGGAGAAACCAGCTCCGGACTGACTGTGGTCTCTGTGTGCTCTTAAGGGAAACTGCATTTGATACAGAGAGCTACATCTGGAAATATGGTGTGTGTAACTGTTATCCTCCCAGTGAATATCCTCCACTGGTGACAGTGGTGAGGATTGAGGCTCCTTGATTACTAGTCCAGTGGTAGGTCATCACATCCCTATCCAATCTCAGTTTTACATTATCTGGGAGGTTCTTAGAATGCAGTCAAACAAACCTCCTTAAAGCAGTACCGGTGGCTTTAGATCTGGAAGAATATCGACAGTCATACACACACTACAAACAATGAGTAGAGACCTGTGCAACAGAAGAAATCAAATTATTTAAATCATATATTTTCCTCACAAGAAGAAACCATAGATAAGACACTCCTCAGATTTTCACAATTTGTCAAAACAAACTTTTAACATATGAGCCTGACAATTTAAAATTCTGAAAACCAAACTTGCTTTTTTCCTCATACCTATCAAAAATTTCCCGATCAGTATTAGAAAGAGTAGGACTGATGCTTAGCAGCAGTGGATTCACCAAGGCTACAGCTGCTGGATCAGGTATGAGAACAGTACATAAAAAATTAAAAACTGAGTAATGTTATACATCCTATCTGCCTTTTTAGGGACAGCTGGCTGATTATCAGTAAAACTATAGGCAGTAAAACACATGTCCTCTAGAGCAGACAGGACAGGAGGCATGAGTGCAGGTTTTGGAAAATCCTTCTGTATGTACTCCTAGTTTTTCTGAGGAACTAGAGAAATCTCATTGTTCTCCCACTGAAAACATTCTGAATTCTAGCAATTGTCTCAAAGAAAGATAAACACCCACAGGGAGAATCAGAAACTGAGCACTCTCCTGAGTCTGAATCAGAAATTTGAGGACAAAACCCTGAATCAGTCCCTGCACCTTCCAGTTCATATTCAGAATCTTGACTCTCTCTAGGAAAATTGGAATTCCTCTTTCTTTTACCAGAAACTACTTTACAAGAAGGATTGGTTGAAAGTATTTGCCCTCATTGAAACTTTTTTTATCATAGTCTTTCTTTTATAAGACAAACTTGTATTAACTAAAGCTTGGTCTCAGGCAACCTGTATATAATGTAAATAGTTTGTTTTATCTCTTTCTTCCTCTTTTTTTTTTTTTTTTTGGAAATTGTACTATTATATTCAGTTTGTAAAATGTTTCTATTTATTCTAATATTTTCTGTATTTCCAACCTAGATGAAATAAATTATTTTGGGCAAAAAAAAAAAAATAGTCTGAATTACACCTTGAGTCAGTCTCTGTAAACTGCTCTTATTCAAAGAAATTTGTGGAGGAGTTGATATACACTTGGTTTTCTGTATATTTTCAAAGGAAAAAAACGGACCTGTTGTGTTACTAATGGCAGCCAGCTTCCCCAATGATGGGAAAAAGCATTATGACACAACAGGGAAACCTTCCCCGTTCCCTCTCCTAGGACCAACAAGAGTGTCTCTCACTTGCCCAGTGAGGGCAGTCCAACAGCCCCAGAAAATCTGGCAAACCCCTGGTCCATAATGGCTGTAGTTGCTAAACCAGAGGATCTGGCATAAAAGATGAGTGGTCTGAGGTACAACAAATGGCCACAGCAGAGTCACCCACCTGCGTCTGAGGCAAACTGCTAGCCTTCTAAGTTGGCAAAGGCTGTTTGCTTAATTAACTTTTTCTTTTTGTGGCTGGAAGGGGGACTGACTGTGGGACCAACAATTTGCTCAATGGTTAAGCTGAAAATGGTGCCTCTTTCCTGTGGATGACAAGCAGCAACTGCTGGTAAAACTACCAGTCCACAAAAGTTACATTTTGAGAGAAAAAAAACACACACACAATAAAAATCACTTTAAAACACTGTGGCAGCCCCAAAACTGGAAAATAAACATCATTTCTCCACAGAAAATATGTTTTCAGCTAGTTTACACTACTTTTAAACTGACAGAAAAAAACAGTGCTTTGTTTAAATGAACATTACATTCTGGAGACAGTCCATTAACAGAACACTAATAGCTTTAAAATAACTTTCAAGAAGAGGAAAGTAATAAAACAAAAATGTAAGAAAATGGACAGCTTTTTTCTCAAGGGGAAATTATCTGCCCTGCAAAGGAAAGCAGAAGCTGACAGTTGATTCCTCAAATGGATCAGAGGAGCATAGTTTTTAACGGTATTAAAGCTATGAAGAGCTTCATGTCCAGACTTGTCTTTTAGTCAGCTCAGTTTGAGCTGCTTGACAGTATGGGCATGTGGAAGATGCCCTGAAGCTTTGGAAGTTGGTCGGCTGTTATATCTTTTGCAAGATATAACTCTTATAGCTAAGGCTACTGCAGCAGTGATCAATATGAAGAACACTGAGGGTACTGAGTCACAACAATTCTTCAATATACAACTGTTGTCATTGAGAATCCCTCCCTGCACTGGAATAAATGAAGAAACTAAGATAAGAATGCAGCATCACTAAAGGAGATGGCATAAATACAATGCAACTCAGAACCCAGTCTAAGCAGGGTATGGCAGTACTGCATGAAACAGGTACAAACTGAGCAGCAAACAGGCAAAATATTACAAGCCATCAAAAGATTTCACTACAGCTATAGCACAAACTATGTATTTGACTTGTGTTTGCAGGGTAGTACCTGTGAGACACAAAAGGTGTAATAAAGTAAATTAATTTTAAGGAGTATACCACTCCCAAAGATGGTGGAAAGCAATGTTACTTCATGTCACTTATGCAAGTGTTTAAAGGAACAATTCAGTTTCCATTAATTAGTAATAATATTTATGGCAAGTTCTGTTTAAAGTAATCTTCTCCACAAGCAATGATAGACATTCGAAATAAGCCTTGTGCAGTTAGAAACAGGTGCATTCCCAGTGCTAACACTATATACTTTGCCTGTAAGTGCATCTGTATACTGCTCTACAACCTAGTAAGCCCTACCATACTTTTCTTACATTGATGTATGTTAAACAAAGTAAGGGACCAGCTGTGCTGATGCGTCTCCATACAAAAGATGAAGTATATTACTAATTTTAATTTTCACTGCCTAATCTCATTCAATCCTGAGCATCAGAAGGCTAATTAATTTCCTTATCTCCTGAAGGTTCTTAAGTTATGAAACCACTTGCTTCCTGAGAAGTATTCTACTAAATATGCAGTTAAGAGCACACCTCATATAATTTACAGTATCTCACAAATAGTTTGAGTTAAATGAGAGAAGTGAAAAGTATTAGAAAACTGAGGACAGAAAAGTGCTTGTTGAAAATGATTATTCACTGTACACCAGGCAGAAGAGAAGGAAATGCAAGTTCATACAGAGAATTTCTCATTGAAATCATATGTAAAATGCTTGAGACATAAAAAAGCTCAGTAGTTAGGTAGCAGAATCAGAAGTATCTTGGACTTGAATAAGAACCGGGTGTTGGGAGATGGAGATTATCAGGAAGACCAGCAACACTGACATTTGTGAAATATGGCTTTGCAAGAAAAAGTGGCTGAGAAAAGACCAGACTGTTAATTTGTTAAACTTATGAGTGGACTGTAAAACATATATTCCACATCATGTCATTAATGTTTAGAAGGTCACTAAAGGGAAAAGAAGTAACTGTAAATACAATTATTTTTGTTCTTATTAATAATTGTATTAAACATTTCATGATATAAACAGCATATTATATTGTAAAGCAGTTTGTATTGTGTGCAGAGGTATTTTAAATTGGGGGGCTTTCAGTGACTATGTATAAAAGATATTAAAATAAACAAGTACTTTTTACACTTGTAAGAAACAAAGGCTTTACTGTATAGCAAGAGAAGAGAGGCTGGTCAAAGAAGCAAGTTTAAGTTAATATGTTGTAATCTTGGGCTGCTGGAGTGGGGTGTAAAACTGCATAAAGATATTAGCTTGTTTTCTTTCTGTTAGCAAAGTGGGAGACAAGATGTCTACAGCTGATGGCCGTCATCAAGGGGAATTTTGTAAATTCTGTCCAGAGTGACATTTACACAGATTTATTTATGCATCTTTAAAGTTATTAACTTTTTTTTCTCATTACTGACTACCTTTACATGGAGATGAGCTGTCTGCAGGTGTAAGCAATTAATCTTGAGAGTTCTGAGCATTCTGTTGTGAGGGAAATGCAAAAATTTTAAAGTACAATGGCAAACAGTTTAGTGCAAAATAATGTTTGAAATTATGGGAAGCGAATAACAGATAATAGCCTCCCCAACAGCTTTAATGCATTAAGGCAAAATTTTGTTTTATTTAAGGGTAGCCAACACACTTTTTCATTGGGCTAAAAGTTAATGTTTTTAAAGACATGCAAGCTGTTTTTCAAAGCTGGGAGGGCAACAGGGATAAGAGAAGAGCAAACAACAATCTAAGTGGGCGCCCAGGATGTAACATATCCTTCAGCACAGGTAACCTTAATTTTAGATTAGGTAATTCCTGTGGGTGCAGCTTTTGATTTGGGGCAATTGTTCTTATCTGGTGGGATAAATTTAATTTGTTGAAAAAGTACATAGTTTTGTGTGTTTGTTCTAAGTTAACAGGGGATTGGGGTAATCTGAAAATGCATTTAGTTTTTGTTTTTTATTTTTGGGAGGGGGGGTTAACTGAAGCAAAATGTCTTGAAAATTGTGACAACTTCAAATCGCTATGAGAAGAAACCTACCAAACATTAATGTGTGAATGCAAGACCAAGTTGGTGTGAACAATAGAGTTTTATCATAATGACTGCAATATTATCTTGGAATATAAATGGCCTTACTGGTAAGAGTATTGAATTATATTAAGAAAAGCACAGTGCAAACAGCAATGCTACAGGAGACCCATGAATTTGAGAAAGAAAGGATTTCAGGATGGATATTCAGCAGAATATCAGGGACAAAGGAAAACAAGGATTAATAATAATATTGATTGCTACAGTGGTACCAATAGTGACAGAAGAGGAAAAACGACATGTATGTTACATTTGTGGTAGTGAAGGGCTACTGGCAAAGGAGGAAGATTATGATGTCATGTATTTACAGTCCACCAAACACCTCTGTTATGAAGTTTAAGAATATTTTGGGAGAAATAATCAGCTTTCAGCAGGAAATATTACTTACAGGTGGGGATGGAACTTGATTTGCAATAGTGAGGATGTATCAGGGGGACCTATAAGTGAAAATATAACAAAAGAGAATATATTTCTGAAAAAAAACATGAAAACATTTGGCACAGAAGATGTGAATTCAGTAACAGAAACTTGGACAATTTGTATATTGTGATCCAAGGTACAATAACCTGGCTAGACTGGATAAAATTATACTTCACAGGAACATGTGCATTTAAGTGAAAGCTTCAACACACATTCAATGACTATTCCAGATCATGCACCAATATAAACTATGATAAAAATGTAGGATAATAAAGTAAAAATAAGAAACTTGCACTTTCTCCACGAAACCTGTTACAAAGGGAAGAATTTAAGGAATGGGTGGTGGAAATTATTTGAGAGTTGTCAGAAGGGATATCTTGTGAGTTGTATAAAATGAAAATGGACTTTAAAAGTAGAGTAGAAATAAAAGATAAGGAGATATGGCTAAAAAATAATAGGACTTAAGAGGGGCTAACAAAGGTTGAAGTACTGTAGAATAAGCATAATGTCATAGAACAAACGGAGGAACAAATGGATGATCATTCCACCTTGCACTGACTCATCCATCTACCTGTAATATTACTTCATCCCACCCAAAACAATCCCTCCCCTACCAAAAACTAACTTTCGTCGCTCTAATATCTATTGTACTATACTCTCCAGTCCCAAATATACTATAACCCTCTCCATGCATAAAATTCTCCTAACCTACTAATGGCTAGTAGTGATATATTTTCAAATGTTAAACCTACAATTGAGTTTATAACAAAAATATTCACTTTATGTAAATGTTGAAATTTCTGTATTGAACTATGTCTTTCATTTTTTCAACATTGTGACAAGCCAATTGAAAATATCATGGAGCTTATCTATAAATGTTTAATTAGCTGTATGAACTATGTTCCTTTTGAAACATGTGAAATGTAACTTGCAATTATCGTGGAGCTTTTCTCCCCGGGCCTCCACTGAAAATGGGCTCTTCTTGGCCCAGTGGACTTCCCCGGTCATCAAACTTAAATAAAAAAATAAAAAAAGTGCTAAAGTGAAAATAAGGGAGTTTTTGGATAATATGCATGAGCTTAGAAATATTACTGTTAAAAAAGAAGTTATGTACTCACCATAACATTCCATCTGAGTAGGTAACTTCATTTGTCAGCAACCTGTGGGGTATTGGATCTGAATCGGATATGAGCCAGCAGCTTTATTCAGCTAAGATCCGAGCGCCAAGCTCCTCCCCCTTACCCATAACCCCCTGCCATCCCTCTCTGTCCTCAGATCGAGTTTGCTATAGTATCATAGAATACTACAAAACAAAGGATCAGCTAAACATCCTAACCTGATGTCATCTGGAAAAGGAAGCACAAAGATCCTAAAAGGACGAACTACAAGTTAGGGGGACGGAGGGGGGTTGGCTGCTGACAAATGAAGTTACCTACTCAGATGGAACATTATGGTGAGTACATAACTTCTTTATCTGAAGTAGTTAACTTCATTTTTTCATCAACCTGTGGGACAGAGTCCCCAGCTACCAAAAACTTGGAAGGTCCTCATGGAAGAATATTCCGGAGCACTGCAGAGCCAAAGGATGTCCTCCCTCTAGAAATTATATCCAACTTGTAATGGGTAATAAAGGTATGGGATGAAGCCCAAGTGGCTGCTGAACAAATGTCATCCAAGGACACTCTGGACCAAAAAGCAGCAGAAGTAGAAATCGATTGAGTAGAATGGGCGTGAACTCAGACAGGTTCAGGTCGGCCAGAACGCTTATATGCGAGAAGTATACATTGGGAAATCCATCTGGACAATGTAGCTTTTGACACAGGTTTACCCAAAAAGGGTTTAGCAAAGGATACAAGGAGTTGCTCAGATTTCCTATGTTCAGCAGTCCTGTGTAAGTAGAACCTCAATTGTCTGTGCACGTCCAAAGAATGCAATTTGTATTCACCTTTGTTATGATAATTTGGGAAAAAAAACGGTAAACTGATAGATTGATTAATGTTGGATTCAGAGGCAACTTTAGGCAAAAAGGATGGATTGGTCCTGAGGGAATCTCTGTCTTTATGAAAGTCCAGGTATGGAGATTTGGCACAAAGGGCTTGAAGCTCTGAAACCCTTCTAGCCAAGTGATAGCAATGAGAAAGGCCGTTTTCCAAGATAAATATTTTAGATCCACCGAAGCTGCAGGTTCAAAGGGAGGGCCAGTAAGAGCCTGGAGAACAGGGGTTAAATCCCACGGAGGGACTGCATCCTTAACAGGAGGCCTTAACAAGAAAGTACCTTTTAAGAAAGTCTTGCAGATCTTAGAAGAAGCTAAAGGACCGAGATCACTTCCCACATGAAAGTGGGAAATCGCTAATTGGACTTTGACCGTAGAGGAGCTGGCACCTTGGTCAAATAAGTATGACAAAAAGTCTAATACAGCTGGTATCAGGGCTGTAAAGGGATCCAAATTTCTATGTTCCACCCAGATCGAAAAATGTTTCCATTTGCTCTTATAGACCTTTCTAGTAGAAGGTTTATGAGCGGCTACTAAAATAGCCTTAACATAAGAGGAGATGCCGGGAGTCCTAGCTATTATTGGAACTGGATCAACCAAGCTGTGAGCCTGAGATTGTCCAGGTTTGGGGTTGTCAACCCTAGGGGGTGAGATATCAGATCCGGAGTGGGATCCAAAATCCATGGAGGATTCACTAGATGAGACCATAGGCAAGGGAACCACGTTTGACGAGGCCAGAATGGCACCGCCCTCATCTCTAGGACATTGATGTGCAACAAGGTCTCCGAGTGGGTCCACGTGCCTTTGATGGTTCTGCCTATGCGGTGCCCCCCCACCCGAGGCGAAAAGCATCTGTGGTCACCGTGGCTTGGGGTGGGGACACTGAGAAGGGACGCCCTTCCCGGAGATCCGAGGACTGGATCCGCCAGAGTAGGGATTTCCTGCAAACCTTGCTGAGGGGGATAGGTGCACTTAGCGGATGTTGCAGGATGGACCATTGAACCTGCAAGGTCCGTTGTAAGACCCTCATGTTTAGACAAGCTAGAGGTGACAGATTGATGGCCGCAGCCATGGAACCTAGCGCCCACAGGACCAATTCCGCTGGAGGAGCCGGGACTGTAGGAGGGCCAGCACGTGGAGTGTCAAAGTTCAAAGCCTGTCCGGAGTTAGGAAGACCCTCAATGGGTTTGTATCTAGCCTGGCCCCTATGAAATCCAAGATTTGAGTTGGTTGAAGGGAGGCTTTCTTGAGATTGACTGAGATTCCCATATGAGAGGCCAAGTGAAGGAAGTAATTCCTGGCTGAACTTAGTAGATGCCTGGTGGGGGCGGTCAGGAGCCAGTCATCTAGGGATGGAAAGACCTGTATTCCCTGAAGCCTCAGGTGGGCCGCTACAACTGCCATAACTTTAGTGAACACTCTGGGGGCTGTGGTGAGACCAAAGGGGAGGACCCTGAACTGATAGTGGCTGGCTCCCAGCCGGAAGCGGAGAAACCTTCTGGATCGTCTGTCCATCAAAATGTGGTAGTACGCATCCTTGAGGTCTATCCAGTTGTTCTCCTGCAGGAGTGGGAGAATGGATTGAATGGTGACCATCCGGAACTTTTCTTTGGCAACCGACAGGTTTAGAGTGGACAGGTCGAGGATTGGTCTTAAGTCCCCCGTCTTTTTTGGCACTAGAAAGAACCCGGAGTAAAAGCCTGATCCGGATTGATCTTGGGGGACGGGCTGGATTGCTCTTTTTTCTAGCAGCTGCTTTATTTCTGTGGCTGCTACCTCCCTTTGATTGGGTGGGACATCGGGGAGGCTCCGGGGTCTGAGAGGGAGATTCAGAAAGGGGATAGTGTAACCTCTGGATATAATTTGAAGCACCCAGCAATCTGTTGTGATGGACTCCCAAACTGCTAGGTGCCTCGAGAAATGCCCCCCTGACTGCCTCCACAGTGGAGCAGTCAGGTACCCCTCAGGGCTGCTGCGCGGGCCAATCCGAAAAGATTTCTCTCAACCCGAAATTTTTCGGTCCCCCTCTGCCTCTGGGCCGGCGTCCACCCTGTCCTCCTCTGCCTCTGAAGGACGAGGGGTCTGGAGCGAAACGGGACTGTTGAGATTTCCGGAACCACATCTTCTTTTGTTCCCTTTGGTTCCTGGAGAAGGACCTCTGGGGAGCCGAGAAGCGGATCCCGACGGCAGACAATGTCTTCCCGTCTTTCTCGCTCTGGACCAGCATGTCGCGGATGGTCTTGCCAAACAGTGAAGAGCCGTCAAAAGGGGCATTTGCAAAGGACGCCTTGAGGGGTTCTGCAAAGTCACAGAGACGGAGCCAGGCATGCCGCCATAAGACAATGCCCACTCCGCTAGCTCTAGCGGCTCCTTCCTTAGTATGGGAAAGAAGCCACATAGAAGTGTTCGAAATGGACTTAAGAGTGGCCATTCGAGCTGAGAATGTTTTCTTATCTTCGGCCGACATGGACTCGGGGGCGACCCGGCGTATTCCTTGATGAGATCCCGCTGGAGTTGTATCACATGTGCCATATAGTTCAGCGACCTTACGGAGAAGGTAGCTGAAGCGAACATCCGCTTCCCTAGGTGGTCCATCGTCCGAGACTCCTTGTTGGGAGGGTGGACCTAGGAACTCTCCTGGGCTAGTTCCTTCTTGGTGGCAGCCGCCACCAACATGGCATCTACCGGAGAACCCTTGCTCCAAACCGTCCTATCTGTGGGTGGACTGAGGATTTTGTCTGGTCTCTTTGGTATGGGCTCCACAGTGTCCGGTTCCTTCCATGCCCTGGTAGTCATCAGATTTACCAGCGGATCGGTGGGAGGGGACACCCAAGAGGTAGATCGGCCTGCGTCAAATGCCTCCAGAAACATAGACTCATCAGAGGAAGGTTTTTGGGCTGACCACCCCCCTCTAATATGAAGCATTTCCATAATGTCTCCGAAGGAGACGCCCTCGGGGGTTGACCTTGGGGAACCTTCTCCTTCCTCTAAGTCTGTGTCCTCTGTCAGGGACTCAGGGGAGTCCAAGTGCCTTCTCTTGCACTTACGTTTGTGAGGAACCTCCTCGGGGGGGGGGGGCTGTCCAAAGATCCCACACCAACCACATCCTGTTCCTCTAAGGGAACCAACTGGGACACAGGCGCAGGCTGTCCCTGGGACCGGGTGATGGAAGGTAGGCCCGTCTGAGAGGGAGTGGAGGCTGGAACCATAGCAAGAGCCTGGGGTCTCAAAACCCTCGACAAGACCCTCTCCACAACATCAAATGCTGAAGGGGAACTGCTGTCTCTAGGATCCGAGAGCAGGCCCCTCGGATCCGAGGCGTGGACAGGAGCCGGCGCCGATGCAATCAGATCCGAAGGGCCAGTATGCTCCGACCGAGATGGAGCCGAAGACACACTGACACCTCCAGATCCGAAGCTCAGCTCATGGCTCCGAGAGCTTGGATCCGAAAAGGGACCCGACAAACTCGAGGGTGCGGTCAGAGCCGAAGTAGGGTGTACTATTGGTGCCGAGCCTCCCCCGGCTCCGATGCTACCTGGATCGACAGCTCCGAACCCCGGAATCGGGGAGAAAAAGAGGTCGAGGTCAAGCACTCCCATCTGCAGTTGGGCCTGGAGAAACCTACGCATCATCCGGTCCATATCTGCATCGGACAAACTTCGAGTGGATCTAGACGAGGCCACCAAGGCTGGCCTGGAGTGCCACCTCGATGACCTCGAAGGTGACCGGGTCTCCTCCTCCGGCTCCGGGGAAAAATGAGGTGAATGAAGCCGGGAAGGAGAAGGCCCGGACGTCCTAGGAGAGGCTGTTTAGCTGGCGGAACTGAGGAGGAAGATTCGGCCCGCCGCTTGTGGTGTTTCTCTCTCCTTTTCTCCCTCCTAGATTCCCTCTCCTCCTGAGTCAAGGTGGGAGGGTGAGTCCCGGCCAGGGGAGCAGGGATGGAAGGCGGGACCGCTGTGGTCGCAGCCGGTGCCACCGAGGGAGAAGAGGACGAAGCCGAGTCCGGGGGCAGAAGTCCCGCCAGAATCGGCTTCGACCTCCTGTCCCTGAAAGCCCTGGGGTTGAAGGCTGCACAGATTGTGCAGCCCGAGGAGAGATGGTCAACCCCAAGGTAGATAACACACAGAGTGTGGCCATCCGCTGGGGATAGCTTATGGTTGCACTCGGTGCATTTGGAAAAAATTGCTTTCGGGGCCTCAGACATAGTAACAAAAGATAGGCCCAACCACACACACACACACACACACACACACACACACACACACACACGGGGGGAGGGAGGAAGACTAAACTAACTAAAAAATAGAAAAATTACTAACAAGTTTAGCAATTTAAAAGAAAAGGGGAAACAACACTCACTCGTCTATGTATTAAACTAAAACTAGGTCAAAAAGGTAAATTTTTTTATATAAACTCACGAAATCCTACGCTTGGAAACTCATTCTAGATGCTTGAATAAGCCGCTGCAAACGAGATCTGAGGACAGAGAGGGATGTCAGGGGGTTATGGGTAAGGGGGAGGAGCTTGGAGCTCAGATCTTAGCTGAATAAAGCTGCCGGCTCGGATCCGATTCGGATCCGATACCTCAGAGGTTGATGAACAAATGAAGTTAACTACTTCAAATCAGCTATTTCTGGATAACAATTCTAGAGCACAAAAACTTTTATCACAATAACTTAGGTAACAGAAAGTAAGGGTTATCGCCAAACAGTATTTCAGAAATTTTATGAAAATTTATACAAAGTAGAGGAATGTGGAAACCAAGAAAGTGAACAAATGGAAATATGTATAGAAAACTTAATTATTCCAGATGTGGAAAACAGCATGCATGCTTTTAAAGCATTAGCTAATAGTTAAGATATGAGAGAATGAGACAAAAATGGTGATGTATAATTAAGCAGCAGAAAATCTCCGGGAAAAGATGGTACTTCCGTGTACGTCTGGAAGTTAGGAGGGAAGAAAGTGATGAAGATCTGGAAGATTTTGTTTAATAACATCTTAAAAAAAGAGGGGAAGCACCAGCATTTTGGAAGAAAGCTGTGGTGGCTATATAACTTAAAGAGGGTAAGACCGAGCTTCATATAGACCCAATACAACTTTAAAACCACAAAGTGTTTATGAACATACTGGCTAAAAGAATGGCAAAGTCACTGCCAAAATTGACAGATCTGGATCAATGTGGTTTTGTGGATAGGAGGCAAACATTACTAGAACAATGATGATCTAGAGGAAACAGAACGTAAAAAAATAACACTGGTTTTAGTGGGTCTTAATGCAGAGACAGTATTCAACATAAGTAAGTTGAGAATTTATGAAGGATCAAGAAGTGAAGTGGGAGGTTTTGTCTCCTATAAGTTGTGTTTGAACAGATGTATCAAGCAAGTGTGTCCCTCCTTCCTATTTGCTGTTTGCTTTAAATTTAGAGACATTAGCAAAGAAAATAAGGGACCCAGAAATTAAAAGATGCAATTGGTATGGTAATCAAGAAAAGCTGTCTTCATTTGAAAACAATATTTTGCACTTTATAAATTGAGAAAATGGCATTTCGTTGTTGTGGAACATTTTGAGACAATTTCAGGTCTTTTCAGGATATAAAATTAATGAAGATAAAACAAAAACAATAGCTGTAAATTATGTACCTGCACCTGGATTGGCTCAGCAATGCCAATATTTATGGGGACATGATAAGATGAAGTACTTAGACGTATGGATTAAAAAGACTTCTGCTATGGCAGATAACGATATGTGGGAAGAGAGCAAACAAATGATAAAAAACTAAGAAACTGGAAGCTCTTATTTACGGATATGGAGAGTAAGATACGAAGAACAGTGAAAATGTTTTTACTTCTCAGTTTTATATACAGATCAGACACATTTTTATTAACCAGAGCAGACGTCATGGGCAATAATTATTATGCAGTGTAAGGAATTTATCTGGGAGGGAAAAAGGGCAAAAGTTAAGTGGAACAATTTGATCCTCCAAATAGAACAAGGTGTCTTAGGATTATCTAATCTGGAGACTTATTTTAGAGCTGTGCAGTTGAGGGTCATATACATAACACAAGCAGAATGGCAATTCAAAGTGGAAAGGGATAACAATGACATATGGGGGAGTTCAGGAAATAAAAAGAGTGGAATTTTGGATGCACATCCTTAATGAGAATAATACCAACCATACAAAATATTATATTCATAAAGTTACAAAAAAATGTTCTAAGAACTATGCCTACATAAGGAATGGAGAAAACAGATTCTACCAATAAATATGACTGCAAGAAGGGTTACAGAAAATAGGCAAGAAGGGGCTGGAATATAGTAGAGAAAACTGGCAAAGGAACCAAGGTATTGGGAGCAAATAACTAGAGAGGGAAAGGAAACAAAGTGGGATGAAGCCAAGAAAAAGTTTGGAATGCAGGTTAGAGACTACATTCTCTACCAGGGATTGATATCAAGGTATAGGGAAAGAAAAAAGGATAGGAGAGTCCCAAATAAAAGACCTGCTTTGGTAGAGTTTTTAGTCAAATCTAGAACATAATCTGCTGTTATAAAAGGGATAATTAGTAGGGCAAATAAAATATTGCATGATAACTATTGGAATCCATCAGAGGAGGTCAGAAAAGATTGGAAACAGAGACTGGAAATTTGCAAGGGAACAATGGGAAGACAAATGTATGGCTCCCAAGTATGCAACAAAGTTCAGAATGTTTACAATTTTTGCTTGGAAGTGATTGCATAGGTATTTTATACCACTAGCAGACTTCAACAATTTTTTTCCTCGAGTACACAGCAAATTCTGGCAGTATGATAGGGGAAGAAATAGGTAACTAGGAACATGTTTTTGAGAGTGTAATGAGCTGGCAGATTGCAAAAATTTCCTGCTGGGTACAATCTGTCAGAAATATTGGGGGAGTAAATGGCAGTAACTAAGGATTCTTTTGAACTGGGACACAGCATCTGCATTGCCTAAATATAGTAAGGCCTTATTAAGTTTAATTCTGTTGGGTGCTAGCAAAGCAATTACTAGAAAATGGAAATCAAAATCTAAACAAACTGTATTTGAAGTACTGAATATTGTAAAAGAACTGTAAGAGGGATCTTTATAAAAGGGAAGGAGCAAATTACATAGAAATAAATGGAATTTCTGAGAAAATTCATGCAGAATAATGTTCAGGAGGAGGAGGAGAGAAGTTTAAGGGAAGGCAGGAACTGAATAATTTATACAATGTTGGACTAAAACATAGCTGTTATAAAGAAAGAAAATGTGTAATGTGTAATATACAATGTATGTAAATGGAAAGCAATTTTAATATGGTTTGTTTTCTTCTCTGTTGAACTATATGTGCTTGTCTTATGTCATAATTTAATAAAGGTGTCTAAAAAGTGCATATGGTAAAAAATGAATAGTGCACATGCTGACACTGAAAATTAAACTGCAAAAATACATGAAAGAAGAATAAGTGTTTCATTTCCTAAAAATTAGTAGCATTATTGTCAATTATATTTTTGAAAGTGTACAAAACCCAATGTATTAGTGAGTGAATTATTCATTTGTTCTACAGCTTTCCAGTGACGAGTGACAAGACTGGATAGTAGACTGCTGATTTATGACATTTGGCAGTAAATGCAAATTAAGTACATTAAATCTGAACAGTATTTCAAAACAGAAAAATTAATCTATAAAATTCTTGACTGTCAGTTGGCAAGTATAAGGGACAGAATGGCACGCCTTAATGGTGTGTAAAGGATGCAGCATTAGTTTTACCTTTAGGCTGCAGTGCATTAACAAATTAATGAAGATGTCGCTAACATTATAACTAGTTTACTGTGGATGCCTTCATACTACCCACCATGCTTTAACATTAGTTTTTAACTAAAATTCACTGCTTGCATAACCCACCCCCAACATGACAATAACACAATCCACTTTTATTTTAATAATTTTATTTTCATTTGTTAGCCAGGATAGAAGAGTAATTCAAATGGGTGGTGCAGTGGTTAGCGTTGTTACCTCACAGCAAGAGGTTCGCCGATTCGATTCTCAGCTGGGGCGCCTTCTGTGAGAAGTCTGCATGTCCTCCCTGCATCCATGTGGGTTTCTTCTGGGTGCTCCATTTCCTCCCGCATTCCAAAGACATATGTCTGCAGCCTCTGCTGAAAATGGGCTCTGTCCCAGTCGGACTTTCCCGGTAAACACATTTTAAAATAAAATAATGGACGATTCAGGTTCAGCCTGTGAAAAACTGTAGAGGCATTACAAAGATGAAATTAAGCATTTCTGCATAATTAATGTAAATATGTACATTTTTCATAACTTTTGACAATCATTCCTTAATAGCTCCAGCCCTGTATATCCCAAATTGAATGTTTCACTGCACTTGCCTAGAAAATCATGTCAAATTCTAGACTGCACCTTGGTCTCCCATGTGCAACTTACAGTTCATGAGATATTAGAATACTATTAATATTAATTCAAGTACCTCAGACAAATACTTCTAGTTGTGTGCCTGTCTTATCCAAGTGTGTTCATAGGTTCACAGATGTGTAGTGGCTAATGGCCCTGGGGGCTTTACAAGCCTAGCCATAGGATTACCCTTGCATAGTGCCACCCAACCTTAGTTCCCAGTGCCTCTGTCGAGTAGAGCCACTGCTGTTATCCCCGGGGTGAATTTTCTGTTTCCCATCCACTCATCAAGATTTCTCTTGAAGAGGGTCAATGAGGTGCTCTGCTTGACATGTATGGGAAGTCTGTTCCATAGCACGGTCAGTCTCTGGGTTATGAACCTGTCCCTCCAGCATGTTCTGTTAATTGTGGTAATGAGGATGAGGTCTCTGGAGTGTGTGGTGTGGAGGGATTGGGATTTCTTTAGATGTAGAATTTCTAACAGAGCTGGGTCAGACATGGCTTTGTAAGTCAAGCAGAGATTGCCTCTAAGTAGGCGATATGAGAGAGAGAATAATTGGGAGTTTTTTCAATCTGTCCATATAGGACAAGTGTTTAAGGCCTAGGATCCTCTTTGTGAGGTACTTTTGCAGCCTCTCCAGTTGTTGCAGGTGTCTAGTGTGGTACATGCCAAATAGGGCATTGTACTCGATGACTGGCCTAATGAGGGAAAAGTAGAGGGAGACAGTGACCTCTTTCCTCCTGGACGCAAAACCCTTAGTAATGAGATGTGCCACATAGAAGGACTTTCTGACCACAATGGCAATGTGGTGATCAAAAGAGAGGTTGCTGTCAACCTGAGTTCCCAGATCTTTTATAACATCTTCTGTGTTCAGTGGACTACCATCAATGTGGTAATTCATGGGAACCGGGTTTTTCCCAAAGGGGATGACGACACATTTTTTGGCATTGAGCTTAAGGCCATCGTTCTGACACCAGTTGTTGGTCACAGTGAGGCCATTCTGTAGGATTTCAACATCACTTGGGGAGTTAATAATAGCTCCCAACTTGCAATCGTCTGCGAACTTTGTCAGCCAGAGTCCCTTTGTGTTGGCCTGGACTTCAGAAAAGTAGATACCAAACAGGAGAGGACCCAGGACCGAACCCTGTGGGACTTCACTTGTGACTAATCGGCAGTCTGACTTGGAGTCAGCTATTTTCACACTGTGGGTTCTACTTGTGAGCCAGTTTGCAACCCACCGAGTGATATAGGGGTTGATGCCAAGCTTAGTGAGTTTTTCTATGATTCCTGAATGGGGAATGGTATCAAAAGTCTTGGCCAGATCAAGGTAGGCTGCATGAACCGCCTTGCCTTCATCCACAGCTCTGGTGACTCACTCAAAGAAGTCGACCAAGTTGAGCAGGCATGATCTACCCTTCACAAAACCAAACTGTGTGGGATCCAGAGTTTGGAGATTCCCTATATCCTTGTTTATTAGGTCCATGAGGATGCGTTCCATAGCTTTGCATATCAGACTCGTCAGGCTAATGGGGCAATAGTTCCTAGGGTTTGTAGTCACTCCTCCTTTGTGGAGAGGGATAACTGCAGCAATGCACCATTCGGCAGGGACAAAGCCTGAGGTGAGGCTGTGACTGAACACAGCACACAGGTGAGGTGCCAGTTCACTCTGTAGTTCATGTAGAACACAACCAGGGATATTGCTAGGTCCCATAGAAGCTGTATTCTTGTGGTCTATATTAGATCATTGAAATGGCTCATTATCGAATGCCGTATCATCGAACTGCAAAACCCGAACCCTAACAATATCGAAACCTCAAAACAGCAAATTTTTCCCCTGAGAAAAAATTTGCTGTTCCGAGAAATACGCACACACCACAAGCACATTAAAAAGCAGCAATCCACACACATACATTTAAAAGTTACAACTAACCCTACACTACACTGCACATACAGTACTATCCACTTATCTGAACCCAGACCCTAACCCTAAGGTCCATCACTATCGCACACTCACCACACTCATGCCCTAAACCCTAACTCACTTAACCCCAAATTCTCACTACCACACACTCCTCACCCACGCCTTAACCCTAACTCACTTAACCCGCCCAACCCCAAATTCTGTCACAATTGCACACTTACCTGACCCGCGCCCTAACCCTACATCACCCAACCTGCGCCCTAACCCGAACGTCCGCACAATCACACACTTACCTTAACCCAACCCGTAACTTTCCACCGCATCGCTGAAAACAGCAAAGCCACAACAACGGCCAACCAAATTCTTTCCCTAGGAAAGAATTCGGTTTTGTGCAGCTTCGCTGTTTTCAGCGTTTGCGATATTGGGTTCAATATTAGATCATTCGAAATTCTGCCATTTCAATAATCTAATATACACCCATATTCTTGGGCAGTGCTGTTTTAACCTGTGCAGCAGTAATACTGGGTGCCTGGCAATCTACTGGTATTGTGATTGGTTCTTTGGGGGGAAGGGGGTATAGCATTAGTTTTCTTCTAACACTTGGTACTTGCACAGACCTTTGCCCAGTCATGACAGTTACATACTCCATTTTTGTTTATTAATACAAATATGTAAAATATTTCATATTTTTCATAAGGTCTTGTCATTAACTCTAACAATGTATATTCTGTACTGATAGTTCCACTGAAAATACCTATCACACATTTGCCACTCCAGTGGCGTAGAGAGATAAAATCCTTTCTATGGCCCAGGTGACCCAGGTTCAATTAGCTGTTGGATGACTTACAAAGTGATAGAGAGAGATAGGGGCTTCCATCATGAGAAAGGAGGGACTTATGGGCATGACTTGTGATGATTCCTGGCAGAAACAGGTTATGTCATGTGGTTAGAAAGGGTGGTCCAAAGAGGAGGGGATAGGGTGGAGGACAATGCTGAACTGCTGCTGAGGAGGAAAGATATGCCATACATCCTCACTTTACACCCAATCTAGAACCCAACCCTGGCACTGCCATGGGGGGGGGGGGGTTGTTAACAGTGTAAGTCATAAGAAAAAATATCTTTGGCGAACAGATGATGGCCAAGACCTCACAAAATACCATTAAGTTCCATGCCAGCCCCAACACAAATCAGAGAAAGTCCGGGGGTTTTAGAAGAGTCAGGTCAACCCAACAATAGATATGGAGCACTGATATAGGAATTCCATAGGATGATTTACCATCATTTGTTTACTAACAACCACTGTATGATCCCCAACATGATAGCATCATGTTCCATTTTTGATTTATTAATGCAAATACTGGAAATATTTCCTAATTTTTATAATGACAAGTTATGTACCTACCATAACGTTCCATGTTAGTTGTCTTCTCTCGCCTTCTTTCTTGCTGGATGGGTTTGGAGCCGATCCTCGGCTCCGACTCTGCCACTTACTAAAGCTCAAGAGCTAATTTTACCGGCTCGAGGCAACCCTATATCCCATGATGCTAGGCGATAACTACCCAGATCTCGTTTGGTAGCTAAGGAAATATTATGCAATATAGTCCTCCAACTGGAGAGGAGGAGGAAAAGGGGAATAATCCCTCGAAAGAGACCAATCTAATCTAGTGACACTAGTAAGCTATTTAGCTGGAAATGTTAGATCAGGACTCTTCAAGGAAGAGGAACAATCTTCTCGGTCTGACCAGGCTAGGGGGATGGTGGGTGGGACGCAAGAAAGAAGGCGAGAGAAGACAACTAACATGGAACGTTATGGTAGGTACATAACTTCTCAATGTTAAGTTGTCAATCTCGCCTTCATTCTTGCTGGAAGGGACCGCATCCCTAGCACCTTTATCCTGGGTGGCTCAATGGAACAGACTCTTGAGAACGGTGGAACCAAAATTTGCCCTGTTTCTGGAGGCCAAGTCCAATTTGTAATGCGAAACAAAGGTATGAGGAGAGGCCCATGTGGCTGCTGCACAAATAGTGTCTACTGGTAGTCTACCTTGAAAAGCTGTAGATGTAGCTAGTGCTCTAGTTGAATGGGCTTTTGGCCTAGAAGTCAACTCTCTACCTCTGAGTTGATAAATGCATGTAATCACAGAAGACAGCCACCTAGATAGGGTTACCTTGGATACCGGAAGGCCTTTCCTGTTCCCTGCATACGATAAAAACAGTTGATCAGATTTCCTAATTTGTTTGGTTCTGTCCAAATAAAATCGGAGCTGGCGGTGAACATCCAGATAATGTAGTTTTTGCTCCGCTCTATTAGTATAATTTGGGAAAAAAACTGGGAGATCAATAGATTGATTTAAGTTCGTCTGCGACGCCACTTTGGGTAAAAAAGACGGATTAGTCCTTAGAGAAACTCTGTCTTTGTGGAAGATTAAG